>NC_071353.1:36021166-36348944 GCF_943734655.1 Sabethes cyaneus | reverse complement strand
AAATTCAGATTTCAGGGGTCACATTGCGATTCTCGTTTCGAGTGATTTTGGTTCGTTTCGACCACGTTAAACGAATGGGCGAAACGAACCAAAATCACTCGAAACGAGAATCGCAATGTCATCCCAGGACTGCTTAAAAAAGCACCTTGAGGGTGCAAATATGTTCGGTCTGATCAAAATCGCTCCAACTTTTAAAGCGAAAAATCAAAAGTTTAGCACAATAATAGTGTCTTCCAGTGGTAACAGCTTGAAGAACCAAAGGTAGCAAGAAAATTGGTACGCTGATATCCCCTACTTAGTCAACCCATCGCTTGTAATAAGACTGCTTAAAACCGGCTCTTTACCCTAGTAATGTTGAACTACACGATACACAGTTGAGTACACGATTCCAAGTTGTTTTCCGATGTCCCGATAAGATAGTTGAGGATTTACCAGGTGCTTGAGCAAAATGAATTCGCGGCGTTCCTGTGCGGGTGACCCCATTTTTTCCTATTTTCGAAAAACTGACAGCGATAAAAATACAATGTAAACAGTACACGCTAAACTACTTTTATCCAAATGTTCAAGAGAAAATACCCAATGGGTAATTTTCTATAGCGTTTCTTCAATTTGAATTTTCTATAGCGTTACAATTTGATGTGGGACACCCTTTATTACGAAAATCGTAAAATATAAAATAATTTGCTCGACGCAGTTTACGATAAAAACGACTGAATGTTAGTATTAGTGACTGCGAATTTCAGAAAAATCGTCGTCGTTACTTCCAAAACTGGGTTTGAAACAATCGTTAAAAAAGTAAATTACAATTTAATTCCAAATGTTGAAATCTTGCAAACATTTGGATATCAATAATAACCTTAATTTATTCACTTTTATGATCCTGGTCTCTAATATCAGTCAAAAAATACGGATATTTAGCAGCACCGTTTTGGAAAATATCTCTATTATAAATCAAATGTAAACAAACCGAGTAAGAGTCCTTTTTCTGGTCGCAGTGATGAGTCCACACATGGAAAAAGAGTCCTTTTTTCTATGGTAGTTTAGCAAAAAATTGTTTTTCTTATTGGCCCTTTTCAAATATTAGTCGAGATATAACGATGTCTGATTTACTAATATAATTTCTTAACAATGTAATTGGTCAATTGAATCAAGTGGATTAATATTCTATCCTGGAGGTTCATTTTTTGCTGGCTTTTTGCTAGGTATATACTTTAACTCCCCTTATTTTTCACACCACACACCTAACAAAATGATAACCTCGGCACGTTCCACAAATTATCTAGACCAAAACCATTCAGCACAAATGCAAAATCTATAACCAAAAAAAATAGTATGCAAATCAGAACTCAGCATCCGCTCGCAGCGACTAATTACCAATCAATCTATTTCGTACGTCCGTTTGCCTTCGCGTCGCCCCGACCCGACTCGGTCGGTGCTGAACAACGAAAAAACAAACTCCATGCCAAGTGGCACGATTGTCACGTGCCTCCGTTCGTTCTCGAAACGTGACTAAGTCACGAAGCCACCCGTGCTAACACTACTGACTGCCGCCTCGCATCCGACTGCTTCCAGCACTCACCAACGAACACTTCGGCTTAGTATGCCTACTTAGAAAACGTCGTGTAGAACAAAACAAGCAAAACAAAAAGAGAAGCTACGCCTCTCTGCCTTTTCCCCACCCAGCCAGCCACCCACTGACATTGTAAAATCTTTTCACTGAGTGAATGAGTGAATGAGCGAGCGGCAAGCCATAAATTCTCGCGAGTAGCCCCCACTGACAGAGGGAAATTTCGAATATCTGAGTAACATATAAAACTGGTGTGTGTCTTGGCTAAATTGGCCGAGTATAATGTATAACAGTTTTCTTGTCGATCTAATCCCCTTGGTAGATTTTCGGCTACCGGGATACACCCTGTGCTCGCTTTGTATTTGCTATTAGTGAACACAGCTGGTGGTATCTCAGTGGCCCTAATCCGATCGCAACTGCAGGTGCCAATGTGCATGATGTGTGCAAAATAGAGCAAAAGAAAACTTTTCAGAAAATTAAGCAGCTGCAGCCGTGTTACACCGAAGCTTTTTGGTTCGTTCAGTGCTTTCGCTGATCGATTTTCGCAGGCGATTGCTTGCTAGCTCGTAAGTCACAAAGTACCTCGCGTTCGCCCTGCTTTAAACGAATGGAATGCACTTTTCTTTAACTGCTTTTTTTTATTGCGCCTAGACGAAGCTTATTTCCTGTGATTTAGAGGTACATCGAAACGAGAAATAAATTCCTGCACATTTTCGGATCGTTACGACCGCTGATCTATATTGACGGTCACCACTCTTGGCACCGATGCCAAAACAGCCAAAAGGTGGATTTAATGTTCGCGCTAAATGGTAAGGGGAAATGACATCAAATGAAGCAGACAGCGTTATATTTGGTGCGAAATTACTTATGGCGAATTTGTTTAGTTAACCCGGTTCGAAGCTGGATGAAGTTTGGCTGCCAAATAGGGGCCAATGCACATAAAAATTCGTTCAGTTTCGAGTAAAGTAAATTTTCCACAATTGCAAAACTCTATTTTGTGCGTCGTTCTAACAGAAATGAGTAGATAAATGATAAAAATTCCAGGTAGGAGTCACTACTTGTTAAGCGTAGCTACTAATAACCGCCCCTCTCAGATTTCCACATTCTTTCTCCTTCACTCTAAAATATCATTACTTTCTTCTACCGTCTCTTCGTCAATTGTAAAAGAACTACCGTTTCAATAATATAAACTTTTATGCCTTACCTCTTTTCAAGGTCAAGACTAAAACATGAGATTGGTCTAAAAATTCCAAATCGAGTTCTTGAGTCGCTAATCTGATTAATTTTATTATCACTCATATAACAGTGGTGATCATTATAGATCATTATTATATGCAAGTGCAAATAGATTCAAAATATGTGAAATTCAGAGACACTTTTTTCTATTTGTTTCCTTTCTTACAAGTTGTCATTGAAAGATCCATTCTTTTTTGTTAACCTCACAAACTTGGTTCACTCTTCAATCTGAAAGTGTTTAATACAAAAACAAATAAGAAAATTATGTTTCAATTGACTTTAATTAAAACCAGTTTTCAAGTCGGAAACTTTAAATACATTTGCGGAATAACAAAATATGTTCAATCATTCGCTATGTCTAAGCTTTTAGCTTTCAAATTAAACCTAAGAGGTTAGCTTAACACTTTTTCTATAAGGGACTCTTCTGACAAATTCGAAAACAAGCCGTTGTTCTTTGTGTTCATTTTATTCCCCAATAAAAAAATATCGTAGAACTCTACATACATCCATCAAGCGAAAATTCAGCAGTAAAACGCCACACTAACCATTTGGTTTTTCAAATATTGCCTGACGCGGCGTAGTTTTCTTCCGAACTTTTTGCGGACTTTGTCGGCCAGCGATCGCAAAACGATCGATTCCATTCCCTAGCGGAACGGTACGAACCAACTTTCAAACGAGCTCCGATCTAAATGACCATTTGGATCGGCGGCTGTGTGTGGGGCGGCCGCAGCTCCGCTATGCATGACGCCGCTGCTGCTGTTCCGTAACCGACCGACAGGGAACGAAACTAGCGAGCAATCATTGTCGATATGCAGTCACAAGACACCTCTATATATGTACTCCGCCCTACTTCTCCTTCTCAGCCGAAACCGTACCGCGCCATCGTTGCACCTTCCCTCGGCCGAAGGCAGGCGCACAAAAAACCCCTAAATTCAAATTGCACATCCTAGTTTTGCAATGTTGATGTAATTTTATTTTTATAACACCTTCGTCGGTTCGCCTTTTCGTCTGCGCACTCGTTTTAGTTTTATTTTCAGTTGCGCGTGTTTTCTGTCTCTCTCGCATCACTTTGGGCAGCATCCAAGTAAGCCAGATTCCAACCCCAAAACACCTTAACCTTTTTGACTTGCTTTCGTGTGGAAGTGGAACTGCGCACTCCCTTTCCGAGCGAACTAGCAAAAACCAAGCCTAAAATGAAGCAGAAAAAGCTCACAAACATAACCAAAAATGTGTCAAACCGGCGAGCTTTCTCGTTCGCTTCTTCAGTCGCCTAGCAAAACAATGCGACCAATACCGTAGCCTACTGTAACACTGACGCTGTGGCACCACATGATTCAAGGGCAACCTTTCTTCGATAAGCCGGTGCCACAGAGCGCGGACCGAGTCCGAGGTTTGCGGATTGGCAAAATATCATTTCAGCGCAAATTCGTCATTCTCGTGCCAATGCACCTCTCCACCCAACGCGACCAGCAGCGCTCGGTGTTTGCATTCTCCGCTTGTTGTTACGACCTGCTCGACGACTGCGCAAAAATAAATCGAAAAACTTACATAAAACAAACTGCACTTGCCAAGTTTTCCGCTGCACTTACATCCCTCTCGGCGGCGGTCGGTTTCCCGGTTCGGCTTCCTACTCTGGTATTCTGCTGCCTACACTTTTCGTGTGTCTAAAACACAGCTCTTCCAATCGATGAGTTTCCCGGAAATCGAACCAGTTGTATAACCCGTAGGTACGGCCTTCAGCTGTCGCTATGTCGTACTTCACATACCTGATGCAAAAGGAAGAGAAAAAAAACTTTGTGTAATATACTTTTTCCGCGAGCCTTTCCGGACCAATCCATTATATAAAGATGTGTGGCAAAAAATTCTCTATCACTATGCTGAAAACTGAACTCAACACTAAGTGACGTAAATTCAATGATCAAGATACTAACGATGACTGCACCATGGTGGTCAAGGTTATTCTAAATGCAGTTCTAATCCACTTTATACTTTACTTTATTTACTTTATTTTTCGTTGAATTAAACATGATGTTCTGCGACCGCGACTCCTATTTTGATCGCAACTTTTTCCAAATAAATGGTCACTTTTTTCGTGCAATCACTATTACATTGAAATCTATAAGTGCCTTCATAACTAATATAAACACACATACTTCTACTTCTTGCTATTCCGATTCTCAAAAAAATGATAATTTTCTCTGTGTATGGTCGCAAACAGAATTTTCCAAACCAGAGAGGTGAACATCAACACTTTGTCATAAACTATTTATAAACAGAATACTAGAAATACAGCAATCAAAGTGTCTAATTACGTTATATTAAATATTGGATTCATTTTGGCCATATGGCAGTGCATGTTTGTTGGGCAGGTCTAACGTTTTTAATGGGACTTTCTTGAACGAAAATGAAAGATGCATTTATTATGGCAGTAACAAGCTTTAGTATCATCAAAGCTAGAGGCGACATATTTTTTATTTTTTGCCAACAATCTCAAATTGAGCAAGCAAAATTTTTCTTTGTGTGGTACGATTGCGAAACAAAAAACAAAACATTGCCTAACTTTCGGAATATTGCGCTCACGTCGTTGCTTGGAAATACCACAAACTATACATATAGTCTGTAGAAATACTGTAATTGATTTTGACTTTCCTTGTGTTGTGCGAATAAAAAGAGCCCCGCACACGTAAGTACTTTAAATTGCCGCTATTACCGTTCCAACCTTTCAAAGCAGAAACTTGCAATAAATACTGGATTTGCTCCAAATCCACAGTTTACAGTGAGTAATTCACGTTGAAACGGTGCCACTACTGATACGAACTATTTAAATATTGAAACTTTTGTACTTGATTGGCTGAAAATGGTTAAAAAAAAAGAAAGACACTTTTAGTACCTCAAAACAGCGGACCCCTCGTTCGTCAAGGGGCCCACTTTTTGCCAAACCTTGAAGTCTATATTACATGACATAAAGACATATAAAAAAGACATATGATATTCTGTAAAAAGGAACATAGCGCTTTCAAATGAAGTGAACATTTTTTTGGTGGTCATCTTGGTTTCGGTCGCCATTAGTTTAGCCATTAGATTAGTTTTAGTTTTTTAGTACCACCATTGGAGAGCTGAGAAAAAATGCTATGAAATACATTTAGGGTCTATTTCTAATTCCCGTCGTAGTAAGTAAAGCCATTCTAATATTCATCATTTGAAGGATGGACTTGCCGATTTTAATTTCAAGCTCACCATTGGAAAGCTGAGTGAAAATGCTATACAAAACATTGAATGACCTTATAGTGCAGTGAAATTAAACCACCCAAGCACTTAAATTTCAGTAGCAATATTTCACATCTCATGAAAATTGTGAACTTTACTACAGATAATTGATTGTTTTATTTAATTAATCCCAATGCACGCCTAGTTTCTTGTAGCATTATTTTTCAGCACTCCAACGGTAAGCTTTAAATTGAAATCAGTTGATGCAATCATGGCAAAAACGGCGATTTTCTGATAAAATCCAATATGGCGATATGATATGATCTAGTGTGATACCATCCAAGTGTTTTTCTATATTCCGTACTTCGTTTTCTTACTGTTGAATGAATGAACTGTTTATTATCCGTGCTTGAGTTTTACAATTTTACATGTTTTTATTGCTTTTTTCAACTATCCCGCTCGCTAGTACCAGAAAATACGAAAACTAGTTATAATTTGATAACGGGCTTCCCAACGCTCCTCGAGCGGGTACTATTCTTATAACTAGCTCTTAGGCTGCTTCGTTGGTAAAGCAAAATTCAACTCAAAAGAAGGGTTTAGAGAATCAAGCCCTGCCTTTTTATGAATGTGTATCCGTTTTTCTTTTCAGTTTTTTTTAGAAAAACTGCATCAAGGACTCATTCTTAGAACCAATGAACGGGACAAGAGGCTCCCTAACCCTCCTCGGATCATTCTTATAACTTGTCCTAGCAAGAGGCTTCAAAGCACAACAAAGTCTAGATGCTATACCACAATAGATCAAAATAATGGTCGCAGTGGTCAAATCTTCCGACAAAAAAAAGGCTAGATGCTACACTCCGTTATCCAAACTTGACCATCTGTTTTTATACGACAGACAGTTGTTACGATTCTATTGCCCCTAACAGCTTCTCCCAGCCGAAATTTGAACATGCGACGACTGGCTTATTAGGCCAGCATCATTCCTCGAGTTGGTTGGTAAACGGCTAGATAATGCGGAATATAGACCCCATAGTGGTCGTTAGCCTCTTATCCAGCAACTCCGATCCCGACCTCCTCGTGGTACCAGCCGGAATACGAGCAACCTTAGCGGAGATCGGGTAACCAACCCCGGTGGAAACTAAGGTCGTATACTAACCGGGAAGGAGGTAGTGAGTCTCGGCACTATAAGATGGCAGCCCCATCACGAGACTCGGTTGTGTTGCCCCAGTACGGCTACACACCTAAACAACACAAACTAACAACATTCAAGCATATTCGGAGCGGAATATTCGGCATCGACCTAGGCGACGAAATAAGGACGACGAATGGAGACTCGGGACTTGGAACTGCAGATCGCTAAATTTCGCAGGTTGCGAGCGGGTGCTGATTGAACAGCTGGAACCCCGCAAACTCGGCATCGTAGCTCTGCAGGAAATCTGTCGCAAAGGAGAGAAGGTATGGAAGATACGTGGCGGAAAGGCCCAGTTTTACCAGAGCGGTGGCGCTACCAACGAACTGGGAACGGGCTTTGTAGTGCTGGGCGGAATGCAGGATCGCGTGATAGATTGGAAGGCGATCAACGAGAGAATGTGTGTATTGAGGATAAAGGGCCGTTTCTTCAATTATAGCATCATTAACGTGCACTGCCCGCACGAAGGTAGACCCGACGATGAGAAAGAAGCGTTCTACGCGAGGCTGGAGGCTACGTACGACAGCTGCTCGTCACGGGACATCAAGATCGTCATCGGGGATATGAACGCCCAGGTCGGTAGGGAAGAAATGTATAGACCGGTGGTAGGACCCCATAGCCTGCACACCGACACAAACGATAACGGCCAACGATGTATAAACTTCGCAGCTTCCCGAGGCCTGGTGATCCGAAGTACCTTTTTCCCGCGCAAGGATATCCACAAAGCCACCTGGAGATCACCTGACCAACGTACAATGAACCAAATTGACCACGTTCTCATAGAGGGCCGGTTCTTCTCTAACATCACGAACGTACGCTCCCGTCGGGGTGCGGATATTGATTCTGACCATTACCTAGTAGCAGTACATGTGCGCTCAAAGCTGTCCACCGTATACCGGACACGTCAAAGCCGCCCTCCTCGGCTGAACATCAGGCAGCTAGATAACCCACAAGCTGCCGAGAACTACGCGCGAGTACTGAATGAGGCACTGCCTTCTTCCGAGGAGTTAGGTGCTTCAAACCTCGAAGACGGTTGGGGCAGAATACGCTCGGCCATCGGAGAGGCCGCTACCGCGGCACTAGGTATTGAGCCTCGGAGTACACAAAATGATTGGTTTGATGGGGAATGCCAACAAGCGGTGGAGGAGAAAAAAAACGCTTGGAAAAATTATCTAAGTATTGCCACTAGAGAGAACCTGGCCAAGTACCGACGAGCTAGGAACCAGTTGACCACGATCCTGAGGAGAAAAAAGCGCCAAAAGGAGGACAGAGATCGTGAAGAATTAGAACAACTATTCCGAGCTAATGACACGCGCAAGTTTTATGAGAAGGTGAACCAAACTCGGAAGGGCTACACACCGAAACCTGACATGTGTAGGGACGAGGGAGGGAATCTAATTACAAACGAGCGCGAGGTGGTCGACAGGTGGAAGCAGTTCTTCGATGAACACCTCAATGGCGAAGTCGCAGAAGGAGGCGGAACGGAAATTAACCTAGGAGCGCCCATGGAAGATAGTGATATCCTAGCACCTGATCTCCAAGAAGTCAAACGAGAAATCAGGTTGCTGAAGACCAATAAAGCCGCTGGGAAGGACCGCCTACCGGCAGAGCTTTATAAACATGGCGGGGAAACGCTAGCAAAGGCTCTACACTGGGTTATTTCGAGGATTTGGGAGGAGGAAAAGCTACCGGAGGAATGGATGGAAGGAGTGGTTTGTCCCATCTTCAAAAAGGGTGATCGGCTAGACTGCTGCAACTATCGTGGTATTACGTTGGTAAACGCCGCCTACAAGGTACTCTCCCAGATCCTGTTACGCCGGCTGTCACCGATAGCACAAGGTTTCGTAGGGAATTATCAGGCGGGTTTCATGGGGGCTCGCGCAACTACGGACCAAATGTTTACTATCCGACAGATCTTGCAGAAATGTCGGGAGTATAACGTGCCCACGCATCACATCTTTATCGATTTCAAAGCAGCATACGATACAGTCGATCGAGACAAGCTATGGCAGATAATGCACGAATACGGTTTTCCGGACAAACTGACGCGACTGATCAGAGCTACATTGGATCGAGTGATGTGTTTCGTACGCATCTCTGGGACACTCTCGAGTCCCTTCGAGACGCGACGAGGGTTGAGACAAGGTGACGGTCTATCCTGCATGCTGTTCAACATCGCTCTTGAGGGGGTGATCCGACGAGCGGGCATTGAAACGAGAGGCACGATTTTTACCAAGAGTAGCCAACTTCTAGGCTTTGCAGATGACTTCGATATCATAGCCAGGAACTTTGCGACGGCGGAGGCAATCTACGCCAGACTGAAAGCGGAGTCTAGGAGAATTGGGCTAAAAATAAATGCGTCGAAGACCAAATACATGAAAGGAAGAGGCTCAAAGGAAACAAATGCGCGCCTCCCACGGACGGTAACCGTTGACGGCGACGAACTAGAAGTGGTAGAAGAGTTCGTGTATTTGGGATCGCTGGTGACCGCGGACAACAACACTAGTAAGGAGATCCAGCGGCGCATCCAAGCGGGAAATCGGGCCTACTTTGCCCTTCGTAAAACGCTACGATCAGGAAGCATACGCCGCCGCACGAAGCTAACAATGTACAAAACCATTATTAGACCAGTAGTTCTTTATGGACTTGAAGCCGTGACGCTGCTTACGGAGGACATACGCGCCCTTGCCGTGTTTGAGCGGAAAGTGCTGCGGACGATATTTGGCGGAGTACAAACTGAAAGCGGAGAGTGGCGGAGGCGTATGAATCACGAGCTACAGGCACTGCTTGGGGAGACTCCCATCGTACATCTAGCGAAAGTTAGCAGGCTACGGTGGGCCGGACACGTCGTAAGGATGCCGGACGACAGTGCGACGAAAACGGTCCTCTTCAACAACCCCACCGGCACCAGGAACAGGGGGGCCCAACGTGCACGATGGCTCGACCAGGTCGAAAGCGATTTGCGACTTCTGAGACGACTAGGAAATTGGCGATGAGTGGCCCAAGACCGAGTTGAATGGAGACGAGTGCTTGAAACAGCACGAGCCACCCCGGCTCTATGCTGCTGAAGAAGAAGAAATCATTCCTCGAGGTCGACGGGGAGGCCTTTTTTTATTTTTTTTTTTATTTGTTTTTTACGAGTTGGGAAATCTGCTGAGCACCTTATAAGACACGGTACTATCAGACACAGGGCTTAAAAAGGGATCGCAAGTTGAATGTGACTGCCGTGAATGCGAACTTTCCGCATTCAAACTCCGATTTTTGAACGATCATTTGACCGTTTTTTTAATCCAGTCAATCTGCCGCTTGCGCTGCGGCCGTCGTACAATTCATGCGGCATCTCAGCAAAAGCAAACAGCCGATCTCCCGTTTTGCTTTGCGCTTTGAGAATATAAACTGCAAACTGACTGGAAGCATACGGTGACGTATTTTTTCGTTTCTCTTTTTGTCTCCAAATCGGCTGGTCACAGTAAAAGTTTGTCACCCAGACGTCGGTCCGACGCAAGCAAAATATTCGTTTGTATTGGACGGAGTCCGACCGACTTCTTCCATGCACATGTAGTGGTTGTTTTTTTGTAGTATTGAATCATACGATTGTGCGGTTGCTTTTCGTAGCGTGGTGATTGCCAGTCATTTGACTGTTTTGCAGTCATTCGCTGCTCCAAACGGTAAAGGCAACTTGATCGAAACGAAAATGTCAAAAAGTTTTAGAAGCCGTTCGTTCTGCAGCGTGCAGTCGGCGTTTGACTGAGCAAAATGCCAGTTGTGTTATGCATAGCATTCGTATTCCACCTCTAAACGGACGGTGTGAACTTGAATGCGCGTTGGTGTGACTGCGGTAGAAAAACCCGAATTAATCCACCTAGCGGCGTGACCTAGCCTTTCTACTGCCACAATAATCATTATTTAATTTCTCAGGAACTTAATTGTAGATGTATAGATGTTATATTAGACTATATTTTTAAATATCCGTTCCGTATTCCTCAAAATCCTTATTTGCCAGTAAAATTCACAACGTATTGTGTAGAATAATTATATTTTCTTTCCTTGGGTGCGTAAATACATGTAAGCGTCATTTATGTTACTTGATGAACACCTTATTTAGTTTTATAATATTTATAGAAAAATAATGTAAACACAAAAGATAATTTTTACAGACTTGAATGAATATGTATAGAAAATTAGGAATTAACCCTCTAACGGGTCTACAAACGGCCTTAACTTTCGGGCTTCAGAGCCACATACGAAACTTGTTTTGAATTGACAATATGAAGTATTTGTTCATAGCAGATTTTTTGATATTAATACCATGCATTCAAAAGTTAGCATCTTTGAAAAACAAGAGTTCAGAAAAATTATTATTATATTTCGCTTTTGAAGAAAAAGGATATCTACAACAAAATGATTGATCTCAAAATTTTACTATTGGTTTGCTTGGCTTCAAGTTTGCAATATATCTGAATTAGAAAAAAATTACTGAATAGAGCATTAGATATGAAAATGAGAAATGGAACTATTTCTTAGCTAGCGCTCCTTCAGATAATTATTTTTGCATGAAAATCAAAACTTAAGCTTCTTTTGAATATACTTTCATGAAAAGATAGTCATTAGCTTGATCGCATCGTTTTTACAATGTTAGAGGGTTAGAAAAACAAGATGAGGTCGAAAAATAGTGCCAAAGCTGCGCCATAAACATGCTTGAGAATGGGAAATACGATCGATATGATTCCCAGTGCTTGTCTTTTTTTGATTTATTTATTAAAACATGATACATGACATAAGACATCTGTCCTTTAAAATATCAATAACGAAAACAAATCTTACAAAATTTCTACCGTGCAACGTTTACTTCCTATTTTTCATATAACATTTCTAAGCTCTAGTATCTATTGATTGAAAAGAGCATCTATTGTTGCGCAGAATTTGTTTGGAGTTTGTACAAATTTATTTGGAAAAATCAACTCACTAGTATTTTTGATTCTATACACCACTATACCTACATGCAAGTGAAGAAAATGACAATTGAAATCTGAAATCAAAGAAAAGAAAAAACTTTTCGATTGAATCCCACTATTTAATATTTATTTGCAACAGATACGTAGTTCACCTACGACGTGCAGGCTTCATCAGTGTCTTATTTCAAAGCGTATACGTATCTGTCGCGAATAAATATTAAATAGTGGAATTTAGTCGGTAAAAGTTTTTTCTTTTCTTTAATTTCAGAGTTCGTATTCCACTAAGAGGCTTCAAAAACTTTAGACAACTGACATGATTCTCACTTTTCTTGAATTTCATTGCAAATTTTAAAATTGCAAATTATCATCACATACATACATACATCCTTACACACACACATACATACATACATACATACATACATACATACATACATACATACATACATACATACATACATACATACATACATACATACATACATACATACATACATACATACATGCATTACGAGCTAACTGCAACAGAGCTAGAAGGTGCTTCCAGAGAGCAAGAAGTACCGAGGCTAGAGAGGAAAGAAGAAGTGACCTCCGCGTTGCCAAGGCCGCACTGAAATACGCGATTAAGCAGAGCAAAACAAACGCCTTTAAGGAGCTTTGTAGAGCAGTCGATTCCAACCCCTGGGGCGACGCATACCGAATAGTGATGGCAAGGATCAGGGGCCCAGCAATGCCAGCCGAAGGATGCCCAGATAAGCTAAAAATAATAGTTAAAGGACTCTTCCCGGAACACGAGCCAACGTCCTGGCCCCCTACCCCTTACCGGGTGCTAGAGGATGAGAACGCTGACGAGAGAAGAGTCTCCAATGACGAACTTGTTTCAATCGCGAAAGACCTGCAGATGAAGAAGGCGCCGGGCCCGGATGGGATCCCCAATGCAGCTCTTAAGGAGGCAATCCATGCATTTCCAGACATGTTCCGCACGGTGATGCAAAACTGCCTAAACGAGGGACACTTTCCAGACAAGTGGAAAATCCAGAAGTTGGTACTGTTGCCAAAACCAGGAAAACCGCCGGGGGATCCAGCATCATATCGACCAATTTGCCTGCTGGACACACTGGGAAAGCTGCTAGAAAGGATTATCCTGAACAGGCTATCCATATATACGGAGGGTGACTACGGACTGACACAAAGGCAGTTTGGGTTCCGGAAGGGAAGGTCCACACTAGATGCGATCCGGACTGTCGTCGAGACAGCACAGAAGGCGTCCAAGCAGAAACGTAGAGGAAACCGCTACTGTGCAGTGGTCACTATCGACGTTAAGAATGCATTCAACAGCGCCAGCTGGGAAGCCATCGCAGCAGCGCTCCATAGAATGAGAGTCCCCGACTATCTGTGTCGCGTTTTGAAGAGCTACTTTTCGAATCGGATGCTAGTATACCGGACGAACCTCGGAAAGGAAACGACCGTGATCACGGCGGGCCTTCCACAAGGGTCAATACTCGGCCCATCTCTCTGGAACAGTATGTACGACGGCGTGCTAACCCTAGAGCTACCAACGGGAGTGGAAATCGTCGGCTTCGCGGACGACATCGTGATGACGGTTACATGCGAATCACTAGAGGAAGTGGAGGCGTTGGCGGCTGAGTCAATCTGCAGGGTGGAGAGTTGGAAGCAGAACGCGAAACTGCAAATAGCGCACCATAAAACGGAGATACTACTGGTGAGTAATCGGAGAGTAGTCCAACACGTGGGGATTACCGTAGGCGAACATACCATAACCTCAAAACGCGAGGTGAAGCACCTGGGCGTGATGATCGACAATCGGTTAAAATTCAACAGTCATGTTGACTACGCATGCGAAAAGGCAGCGAAAGCCATCAGTGCACTGTCTAGGATTATGCCGAATAACTTTGGACCAAGCAGTAGCAAGAGGCGCCTCTTAGCCAGTGTATCATCGTCGATACTGCGGTATAGCGGACCAGCCTGGATTTCAGCGCTCCAAACCCAGCGCAACAGAGCGAAGCTGAGAAGTACGGCCCGACTAATGGCCATTCGAGTTGTGAGCGCGTATAGGACTATCTCATCAGAAGCTGTGTGCGTAATCGCTGGGATGATTCCTATCGACATCACCCTGATGGAGGACTACGAGTGCTATAGGCAAAAGGAGGTCAGAGGAATCAGAAAGCTGATGAGAGCAGAATCATTGGCTAAGTGGCAACAGGAGTGGAATACGGCACAGAAAGGTAGATGGACCCACAGGCTCATATCGACTCTCTCGGTTTGGGTGAATAGGAAGCACGGGGAGGTAAACGTTTACCTAACGCAATTCCTGTCTGGTCATGGTTGCTTCAGGCAATACCTTTACCGGTTCGGGCACGCCAGGTCACCCTTATGCCCGGAATGTGGGAACGTGGAAGAAACAGCAGAGCACGTGGTTTTTGACTGCCCCAGATTTGCAGCATGGAGGGATGATCTGCCTTCCGGTCTTAACGTCGAAAATATGGTGGAGGAAATGTGTCGCAACGAGAGCATCTGGAATGCTGTCAATAGCGCAATCGCATGCATCATGTCTGATCTGCAGCGTAAGTGGAGAGCGGAGCAGCGAGCTAGCATCGTCAGTTAAGTTATTTTGGATGAAAGGTGGCCTAGGGAACAAACCTCTCTGAGCCGCATATGACGCCCCAAAGTAACGCGATTCGGGGCGCGGTAAAACCCTAGACTGGATTCATATGTGTGGGGATGGGATTTATCCCGAAATAGTCCCAATACTCAGATCGGTGCTTGTTGAAATAGGCATAGCAAAGAAACCCTGCGAGGGTGACTGTGACGGAGTGCGCGTCATGTTGGAGGGCACTTTCTAATCGGTACACGTCTCGTCAGGTCAAGAAATCCCGCGAGGGTGGCTGTGACGGGGTGCACGTTATGACTGTCGGCACCTTCTAATCGGTACACGTCTCGATGGGTACTGCGAGCTAGCTGCGCAAATGACCAGCAACGTTAGCCTGCGTTGATAACTGCAAAGTGCATGAGCACGGCATCCCCTTGATATGCCTGTAGGAGAATCGCTAGAAAGCGTGATAATTGGAAAAGTGCAAGAGCACAGCCTCCCCCTGATGTAATACTTCGTTGTGGTACCGGGGGGATGTAGGCAGAGGGCAAGGATGAGGTTTTGGTGGGTGAGAGTCCCACACAACGTCCGGGTTGGCTCCGGATAAGAACATTAGTTTTCCGAAACCTTGTAAAAAAAAAAAAAAACATACATACATACATACATACATACATACATACATACACATACATACACATACATACATACATACACACACATACATACACATACATACATACATACATACATACATACATACATACATACATACATACATACATACATACATACATACATACATACATACATACATACACACATACATACATACATACACATACATACATACATACACATACATACACATACATACACATACATACACATACATACATACATACATACATACATACATACATACATACATACATACATACATACATACATACATACATACATACATACATACATACATACATACATACATACATACATATATACATACATACATACATACATACATACATACATACATACATACATACATACATACATACACACATACATACATACATACATACATACATACATACATACATACATACACACATACATCGCACACATTGAATACAATCAACATTTGATTGATATGTTTTGATTTCACACGTTTTAACGGTTTAATATACGGTGCTTAAGTGTTAAAGTTTGAATAACTTTTGAATGAAGCGTCCGATTTTAAATAACTCGGTTTCGTTTGATAGATCTCAGCAGTAATTTTCAAATAATCATAAAATGTGTGATGTTTTTCATTAAATTAATGCTTATATGTTACATAAATATGTTTTAAATACTATTTTTTCACATTTCTTTATGTAACTTTCAAACTACAAGTCCAATCGTCATGAAATTTGGAAGTTAAGGGTTTGCAAGGCTCCTCTTTCATATGCAATCAATTTTGTTCAAATCGGTTAAGAGACCTATGAGATAATAAAGTTCCATATTTTTCGTATTTTTATACATAACTTTTGAACTAAAAGTCCGATCAGTATGAAATTCAATAGCGACCAATGGGACACCTAGACCTTTCATTTGACACTAAGAACATTAAAATCGGTCCAGCCATCTCCGAGAAAAGTGAGTGAGATTAAAAGCGTCACATACACACACACACACATACACACACACACACATACATACACACACACAGAAAATGCTCAGTTTTCGAAACTGAGTCGAATGGTATATGACATTCGGCCCGCAGGACCTTCTTTCCATTTCCGGTTTTCCAAGTGATTTCTATACCTTTATACTATATATTTATATAGTAGAAAGGCAAAAAGGATCGGTCGAAGCCCTGATCAGACACCTGAGAAGATAACTCAGAGAGTGGGGTTTAGGTATCCCGACCCCCCTAATGGGGCGTGAGGATCCCGACCCACTAAAACCCTACTCGAGTCTCCAACCTCAATCCCCCTGGCACCACCTTATCGGTATTACTTCAGGGAGTGGCTATTGTGCTTAATGCACTCGCTTAGATAACTACTGGACTATGGTAGTTAGGCTGTTTATTCGCCGTTGATCGGCTCTCCAGTGGACGGGGAGGCCTCATTGTTGTTAAATGTAGGTAGTATTCTATGGCGAGGATATGGCAGGACCTGAAAATAAACTCATGCTAAAAGTCACTTAACATCTACTAAAATTCTGACCCAGGTTATGGGGTTTCCGCTCTTCAAAGCACACTCAGTAATCTTGCGGCTGGCTACAAAGTCCCCCCCTTTGTTGGGCCCTCTGTAAGCTCCACATTTTCGCCAGGTGCATAATGGAATTTTCCACAAGCAGTGCTGGTAGCTCGCGATTCATCAACCTCCATCACTCTCCGTTTTCAATTTATCTTTCGCAACATCTTCCGCTTAAACACGGCAAGAGCGTGTATGTTCTCCGTGAGCAACATCAGGCTTTCAGGCACATAAGGTAATACTAAGGTTTTGTACATTGTAAGCATCGCATCTTACGAAAAGTAAAGTAGACCCTATTTACTACTTGAATGCACCTTGCTCACTCGTGTAGTTTTCCGCTGTCACCAGCGATTCCAAATACATGAGCTCATCTACCACTTCTAGTTCGTCGCCTTCAACGAATACCGTCCATGGGAGGCACACGTGCATCGCCTTTGAGTCTCTACTTTACACGTATTTCGTCTTCAACGCATTTAGTTTTAGCGTAGATTGCCTCCGCCGCAACAAAGTTTCTGACTACAATGCCATCTGCAAATCCTAGGAGTTCCTCATTTCTGAGCCACTCATCGAATCACCCTCGTAAAGGTGAAACAGCTATGCTTTGTGACTACCAAGGTACCTAGCGCCTCGAAGAGGTGCGCGACTGTCCCTGAGACCTACACGAAAAAACTTGTCATTCGATCTATTGTTCCTTTGATCAGCTTCGAAGGTTTGTCCAGAAATTCGTATTCATGCATTCCCAAGTAGCAATTCTAAGTTTTATTACGTTCTTATAGTGGTTTTCATGACCAATTTTATAAAACTGCCAGTAAAACTATGAGCTCCGCCAGAACTTTCTGATGACCGCTATAAAACTATAAATCTTCTGACCAAGTGGACCACTCCTCAGAATGTTTACATAACCGCTATAAGAATCAGGTTATAAGCTCAAGTAGGCTTATCACGCTCTGCTGAAAGCAGCAATAAAGCCGATTAAGCTTTCGCTGTTTACTTGATAATGGCAATACGGCCTCGCATAAAACCGGCAGCAATACAAAGCAAAAATACAATGTAAGCAATACGCTCTAAACCACTTCTACCCAAATTTTCAAGAGCAAATACTCAATGGGTAATTTTCTACAGCGTTTCTTCCGTGGTGCAATTTAATGTGCGACACCCTAAAGAAACTTTCTAAAGAAATGACATTGGAGCTCAGTCACTCGCGACCATCTGTCATCATTAAATCTAATTTGCTCAACGATGATTGTTTTGCGTGACTCTGTGCAATGTTGCTCGTAAAAGTTCTAACAATATGTTTTCGAGCTCAACATTTAGGCAATTTTATGAACTGTACGCTACAAATTTGATTGCCTGGTGCTTTCGTTAGGCAGCACGGATCGATTTCGTGATGATACGATGATATTTGTTGCCGTTTGTTCTCAGTCAATATTTTCTGCCGCGTTCATCGACTGATACTCCGCAAGTTTTCGAGCAAAAGATTCAGAAGTTTACATCGATGTCCACTTGGTTTCGACGAACCGAAAATGAGTTACCTGTCACTTCTTTAGTCAGTTTCTTTAGGACACCCTTTACACTGATAATAAAACTTGGTTTATAGTACGAAAACGATCGTTTACTTTACGAATTCTTTCGTTGTTTTCTACCACGAAGTAGATTCGTAAAATCAGTCCTGAATGTTTTGTACATATTAACAAAGCTATATTCGTACGACTTTTTGCATTTTACAAAATGGTTCGTAGATTTTACGAATGCACGAAAAGGCTCTCGATAAAAATAATACTAGATTTCACTATTTTCCGACAGGTGTCAGTATGCTATATTACCGACACCTATCGAAAAATAGCGAATCTCCGAAAAAAGCTGATTTTATCGGGAACCGAACTGAGCTCGTTTGTCATACTTCTTTACGAAGAGCCGACGACGCCGCAAACCACAGAACCACAGCTACTGCATACCGAGAAGGTAATAATTGCACAAGTCTATTTTCTCTTCATAAATCTTCGCATCCCGTTTTCGTCGATAACGGTGCCAGACAACAACCGTGCATCAAATGGGTGTCTTGATGCAAGACAGCTACGAATGTGCTCTCGTAAAAAATACGAACCATTCGTAATAACAACATTTGCGGTAGACAATAAGCGTACGAAAGTTGTTAAATTTTATAAAATTATTTGTATCAGCTACGAATATAGTTTTACGAATGTTTTTTTCAAAAAAAATACGAAACTATATTCTCAGTGTAGTGGCTAACCCAGGAGTTAACGGTTAGATTCCTTTCCTACATGTAATTGTACTTTCCAATAATGTTCAACTGAAAGTCTCGTAACTCCCTGTAGAGAAATTTACGTGATTTATCACGTGGAAAAGACGTGTGGATTATTTTGCGTGTAGGGCTCTATTCCGTAAGTCACGTCGAGTGTCACTTTGATCGACTAGTCCGCTTTTAGTATTATGTAAGTCACACACGACGCGATTTTGTCTAGTAACTCGACTGAGCCCACCACTGAAAGGCCAGACGGTTAGCAAGCGACGCCTGAGCTTGTTTTGTTTTGATCGTGCGTTGAGCCGCCATGCTGCCCATTCTCCCCGCACTCGACACTTGACAGTGACTGTGTCGAGTCGAGTTGCTCGACGTGACTTACAGAATAGGGCCTATAGTGAAGTCCGGCATAATTCGAATAACTGCGTGAAATGATAAAATCAACCACTCTCCATCATTCACGCTTTTAGAAAGTTGGATAAATTTAGTATAAAGCATCCTCCCGCTAAGACCGAATGATCCGGCACCTCGATAATCTCGGAATATTCTCAATTAAAATTTAGCTTCTTGCAATCGAACACTGCCTTTGTCGGACGTTTCCGTTTGTATCAAGATGGTACTCGTTCCGTAATAATCTCCAAGCATCCAAAACTAAAAAAATGTTTGTCAAAACAATTTAATTAGTTTGCAAGAAAAAAAATTGCAAGACTCAATCTTGGAACAGTCTCAAACTTCGAACACTTACGGATGAAATGCTGGCTAGTATCGCTAATATGATAAAATATTATGCTTGTTGTACATCGCCGTGTTTGTTGGAATGTCCTCTATCCGGTGAGGTATGACATTCAATTGTAGGACTCCTTATAAGAAATCAGCAGGCGCTGGAAAAAAGTGAAAATTCAGATTTTAACTTGGTTCGCATGTTCTTAGCGTTTCGTGCCAAAGTAGCTGTTTTTTCGTTTGCATTATTTTACCAATGTTATTGATATTAACTGAGATATATTGTATTGTGATGGAATTTCGACTTTTCAGTCAGTTTTATATCGAAAACGGCTTTGCCTGCCGTTTCGGCCTTCGGTTTTGGCCTTTTTCTAAGGAAACTATAATTGGTATTTATTGCAAATAACAGCATAAAACGTTAACAAATTAAAACATTAAAACATATTTGTATGTATGTATGTATGGGGATAGCCATCATCACCTCAAGGGTTTCCCTTTGTATGCAAGTAGAATTACTGCAGTATCGAATTTATCTACCCAGTAACTTTCATGTCAATGCTGTTCGTGAAGGACCAAAAGGGGTTGGGTGGATCTATAAGCAATGTCGCTTATATGATTCCACGGGAATATAAGACACTCCTTCCAGCATAGACCTCCGGTTTCTAGATACATAACTTCGCCGTGCAAACTTATCTTGCGTGATGATTTGTGTGCTAGAAGGGCGCGTCAAAATCCTCTCCGACCTTATATGACTTGGGCTGGTTACCACATCCCTCATCCAGTCTCTGATTCATTCGATACCCTGATGCTCCCTTCCCTCCCTTTTAATGATGTATATGTAAATGTAGGGTATTGTCGTTATCGTCGGGCCACTGTTATGGTCGGGCCATCACGATTTTACAGTTTTAGTAACTCTTGATATCAATGATACAACCATTGTAAAACTTGTTACTGTGATAGCTAACTTTTCACAATATTGTGAGTTTCGATCGTGTATTCAAAACACCCGTACTGAATTCAGTTACTAAATCTTACAAAAAAAGTTTTCCAGGCGCAATGAACTTTTCTTCAAGAAATGATTCATGAAATGCAATTATCGAGATAAATTTTGAAAATGTATGAAGTGTGTTGTGCTGCACACGAAGACTATAGAAAAAATCCCTCCAGTAAGGTGTTTGGGAAAGCCAAAGTGAAATACTAGAAAAGCGCTATTTGTAAAGGTCGGACCACTTGAGTAGTCATGGTTGGGCCACCATAATTTTAAGCGCAGAAGCGCAATAATCGCTAGAGAATGTCACTCACGTAAAATGTGATTAAATAAAGCAAAATTAATACGATAAAAACCTAGATCTTTGTTGTTTTTTTCATTGTAGTTGTACACTTCGGAAAAGGCGATTGTAGCAATATTGATTTTACAAGATCGCCAAAATTTCGCAAGAATGCAATTAAAAATAGGGTATTTGTAACTATATGAGCCGTGGTTCACGGAATTCATTCTTTTCATGTCTCTATATAGAATTTCAATACGTATGTCTTAGATTTTCTGCGATGGCCTAACCTGTACAACATGGCCCGACTATGACAACAATTTTTGTCCTCACGTAAATGCCTATAACTTTTTTATTTTTCAAGCAATCAGTTCAAAACTTTCCGGAAATATACCTTATTCTTAGACCTTCGCAACTATGTATTTAGATTTCCAAAATTCCTTTTGAAAGGAAAATTATGGGCGAGTTCCAAAACGTGGCCCAACCACGACGACACTCCCCTATTAAATAATGAGTAATATGAATATACAATATATATAAAGAATATCTATTATAGTGGCAATGATTCTTTACTTGTTTATGTATCGCAGTCATATACTAATTAATAAACTATATTTTAAAAGTACAGTCAATTGTATAAAATTGTACACTGTATTATTAACCGAGTCAGCCTCCCGATGGGCTAGCAAAGTCTGCGACATTAAAACATATTTTGGCTTAAACTCACTATTGTTTGTTTCGATATAAAACTGACTGAAAAGCCGAAAATCCACAGTTATTTGACCAATTTTAGAACGATTTCCTTTCCACTTCGCGATTATTAGATAAGTGCAAAGTATGTATGTACTAAACCATAGTTAAAATACAATATTTCAGGCATTATTTCAAAGATATTAGATAAATTAAAGTGTTTGAAGTTTGAATCACGTTTTAACCCATTATGACCCAGCGTATGATATATCATACCTCGTCTTCAAAACCTGTTTACTGCTGAATTTCAACAGTTAGCATTGTTAATATATCACTACAAGAGAGATAAGACATCAATCTGATGTGTGTGTGATATAATTTGTCAGTTTTTGTCATTTCATCTGTATTTTCAACAGTGCAAAGTTGTGACATATGGCGGAAAATAAGTTGAAAAAATGGCGAAAAATTTTTTGTCTCCAAAACGCATGAAAAAGTCTACATTTAGTGACGAAACATTACCTGACATGTAAATTAGTATTTATATGTAAAGTCTATCACAAAATTCGATAAGAAATCTGTAAAAAACTTTGTAATTTGTTGGTTTGAAACTGAGCCTATAAAATATTTAACCTGCGATATTTTGGCCTTGAAAGCATTCCAAATGACGATTTTGCGTTTCCCGACACATTCGAGCCATAATATAGTAGATTACAGAGTTTCACTTCATTTGGTCCAAATTTAGGTATACCCGGGTCATAATGGGTTAAGGAGAAAATGAATTGCCTGTTTAAAACTGTACAAAATCAATTTGATTCAGATGTGGTACATGGATTTCGAAAATATTAACAATTAACTACAGAAGTATGGATTGAAACTAATTATTGTGTGAAAAATTTAAACCATACTGATGGACAGTATTTATAAAAAGGATATAATTTCACTCATTTAAGTTGAGTGACACTAAAAAGTGTTCGATGTCTGAGACTGAAATATTCGAGCTTTGAATGTCGACCATGAAAGTGTTCGAACTTTGAAACAAAACCGAACTGTAACTTTTTAGTGTTTTTTAATGTAAAATAGCATTTTATCCCCATTTTTAAAATTTTTTCATGTAAATAAATAAATTATGCTATTAAGCCATTTATGGGAGTAGAATAAAGACGTTTTCGAACATTTTACTTTGAAGAAAGTTTCAGCATGTCTTAAGTGTTCGAAGTTTTAATCAGAACGGTACACGAAGTTTGAAAAACATGTTTTTGCAGGAGCACTGGAAGGCTTAGATGCATGATTGTTTTTTCTCTATTTCCCTCGAATCATTACGTAATTGGCGAAATCAAAATATGCGGAATAGTTTTTCCCGATTTTTACGAGCCATAATGGCACCATTTTTGACATTGCTGTTTACATCGATCATTTATTTTCTACACGTTCCGTTAGTTTTGAACGTGCTAAAAGAAAATATTCAATGTAAACATAAATACCAAAAATGCTGTTAAACGTTACGAACACAAATTATGATGTCCGCCATTATGGCTCGTAAAAAGCTGAAAAGAATCTAAATCTAAAGTATAAAAAATATGAGCTCTTAACGTAGCTTTATTTAAATTATTCACTCATCACGAAATTTGTCTTACCAGATCTAATAGTGATTAACTTTTAGCGGTGTAGCTTCGCTTTGACGATAGTAACCCAATACAAGATCTTCACAAGTTTACAACTAGCTAGACAGTACTAGAGCACTAGCATTGTAGCACTAAAGCTGACATGAATATATTTTATGGCATCATAATTTTTGCTTGTTCCTCGATATAAGTCATTCCCCATCGACAATATAACGATCACAGCATAACCACGGTCCAGAAACGGCAATCGACCCATCATCTATCAAACTCGCGCAAACTGCATCGCCAGGGGTGCATCAAAGCGCGCACTAAATTTTTCTGCACTAAATATAATGCACACGGATTTAGACGCGAAATGAATGCGCGATGCGCTGCCGTAACAGTTAGGAACAAATTCAGGCCGCCAATACGTGCATACGTACGTACCGTACGTGGGTACGTACGTAGGGCCGGGCGCTGAGGAAAGCAAATGGGACCCCTTTAGCCGATGTGGGGCGCGCGGAGAGACCGAACTGATTTGGCGTGTGGCAGCCAAAGAAGAGAAAAGATTGATGAATTATGCATGGCTCCGGCCTAGGCTAATTCCTCTTGGATGAAAGCGGGAGAAAAACTGCCAACTGCCCCTATCGCACCCCCGATTGCTCCCCCTCTCGCTACCGTTCCCACTCATTAACCATTCGCTTTCGATCGCGTATGTGCAATGAGTACGCAGCGGAGATAGAGGGCATTCATATTAGAAAAAAATTTACATGAAAATTATGGCGTTTGAGGCAGAAGTTTTCTAGAGCACGAAAAAGAGCAGTTACAGAGAAAAGTGCATCTTCATATTTATTTATTTTTTCCTCTCCTCCCAAAGGGTGAAGCCAGCAGTGAACAAATGAATAATATTTGGAAACAAGTCAAAATTGCAGTGAAAGATCATTCCCAGCCGAGAACTGCCCTGAGCAGCAATAATTACCCATTTGGACACAAGCGTGAGTCATGCGGCGACGAGCAATGAAATCCTAACGGTTCCCAAGTGGAGGGACGCGAAACGAGGGTACTTTGTGACTTGAGTTTTAGAGTTTTCTTTATGCATAATTTTGCATTCCATTTACTACTGGCTAATACAGTCCGCTGAATATCTAGTCACCATTTTCCATCAAGCAAACAGTAAACTCATCGCAACACCAGCACCAGTCATGTAAGTATTTGATGTTCATTTGAATTTCATCTTTCGGTTTACGTGTGAATTTTTAAGTTGCACCGCGGACATCCTCGTATTCTCCTCCTCCTGGTTCTGTTCCAGATCACGTAGAATCAACAGCTTGAGGTGCTCAACTTTTTGCGCAGAGAAAGAAATATCAATTAGGAAGCCTTGTCCGATTTCTCATGCAGATTTATGAACGGACTTACAACTTTATTGCCCTTCTGTCGTTCTGTCTTTCGTTGACTTCAGCGTGTGTAGAGCGAGAGGTTTGACGTTTCTACTTTACCTTGCAATGATTCAAAATTAGTGACTCAATATCTATTTTTCCGAAGAAAAGCGTTAGTTTCGACATCCTTAGTGCAAAGTGTAAAGATCAACCCCGCACAGTTGGATAACTAACACTTACAGCAAGTCTTTTTGAAACCATAAGCAGTAGAGTTATTCTATATTTTGTATACTTCTATACCTGTTATCAATTATATTGATCTCACATGTCACAGTAAGTGGAATAATTATCGGAATCAGACAGCAAAACATCCAAAATCGGATGCAATGTTTCCAAAGATTAAAGAGAATTTTAGTATTTCCTTTCATTTATTTCAGTGAGATCGTTCTATTACTATTCAACAGTTATCCGCGTGCATTGAACCTATCAGGGATTGTATACAAGTCGAGACATCACGCAACTGAAGTTCCGATCTAGGGTAGGGAAACTATTTTAAGGCAGTCTAAGCGGATCACTGATTGTTTTACCTGATTATAAGCGATGGGTTGATCAAGTGAGGGATATCAACATACCAATCGTTTTGTTAACTCCTCAAGCAGTTACCACTAAAAGTCACTATAATGAAGCTGAACTTCTGATTTTTTACATTAAAAATTGATTCGCTTGAACTAGTTTTAATCAACCGGAACCCAACCCGTTCAAAAAAAGTGGGCGACTAGTCCAACCAGGTTGAAGATTGTCATTAAAACTCGCTGCATTTCCAGTTTCGTTGGATGTGTACAGCTTTTCAAGAGATCTGCATCATTACGCTGCTATCCAATTCTTTACACAAAGTTATCGGATACGGTGCACCACCACATGCCCAACACCTTTTCTGTAGCTAAAGCTCCGGTAAACAAATCGAAGTTCTTTGCTACAGATCGCCAAGAGATGCGAGGACTTCTGGGCTGTTGCGTGTTACTTTACCAGCCGGGAGCCGGAAAAATTCCTCTTCATTGTACTCGGTCCTAGGCTACTCGTCGCTACGCCTCTCGACACATGCAAGTCGGCTTCAACCTGGTCGAGCCATCTAGCACTTTGGACCCCTCTTTTCCTGATGCTGGTGTAATTCTTGAACGGATTTCCGGCCGATCCACCGTAGTATCCCAACTTCAAGTTGTGCCTGCAACTCGTGATTCATACGCCTACGCCATTCTCCGCTATCCGTTTGCACTCCGCCAAAAATAGTCCACAACACTTTGCGTTCAAATACAGCAAGTGCAAGTATGTCTTCCGTAAGCAAAGTTACTGTCTCAAGTCCGTAGAGGACTACCGGTCTGATTAGCGTTTTGTACTTTAGCTTTCAGTCAGCTTTATGCGGTGGTGAATGCTCCTTGATCGAAGCGTTTCACGGAGGAAAAAATAGACTCGACGCTTGAATGCGTCGTTGAATCTCTTTACTCGTGTTATTGTCGACGATGGCCAGAGATCCCAAATAGACGAATTCGTCAACCACTTCCAGTTTATCGCCGTTAATAGTCACTGTCCGTAGGAGCCAAACGTTGCTTTCCCTGAAGTCTCGTCCTACAATATATTTGGTTTTAGATACATTGATTTGAACCCTATCCTGCTAGCCTCCGTTTTTAGTCTGGCGTAGACTGCCTCCGCCGTCCCAAGGTTTCTAGTAATGATTTCGAGGTCGTCTGCAAAGGCTAGGATTTGGCTACTCTAGCTGTAGATCGTACCTCTCGTTTCGATGCCCGCTCGCCGGATCAGACCTTCACTAGCGATATTGAATAACATACAGGACAGTCCATCCCCTTGTCGCAACCTTCTGCGCGATTCGAAAGGACTTGAGAGTGTGCCCGAAGCGCGCACGTAGCACATCACTCACTCCAGGGTTGTTTTGATCAGCCGCGGCAGTCTGTCCGGAAAATCATAAATACTCGTTTTGGGATTAAAGCAGAGGAGCGTTTGGTGCGAAAAATGTTAGACTGAATACTGGGCAAGTTTCGATCTGCGGCTAAAAGTATTGGGCTTAGCGTGGCACTGGGACTCCAACCCAGAATTTCTCGATTAGTACTCGACCCAAGTAGCACACTTTAGGTCCATTTAGTTGAAGCAACCGGATTACAACTGAAATTAGCCATAATTCGGTTACTGCAACTACATTGTAACAACCGTGCTAGTAGGGGAGTGCTTTACGCATTTAAACTATACCACACCCATATATTAATTAGTCTCAGATCTAGTTTTTGTCCTACCAGTCCAAGCATTCCATCTTTCGCACACATAGTCGCGAAAAGTCAATACCAGTAAAAACAATAAATACTGGTGCATTATCTGCCATAGCTATTCGCGTTCAACAGTATCGTATGCTGTTCTGAAATCCACGAATCGTCACGAGCTGTTGCGTGTATCCGTCGGACTTCCTAAGCTTGCTAAAACGGTCGATATCTTCAAGAATGGTAGGCATTGCGTTCATGATGCAATGTTTAGTACCGAGACAGCAGAATGTGCTAACCAGTTACCTCAGGAAATCCGACGGATACACGCTGCGGACGGCTTCGAAATACTCAATCGGGTGAGCAACAGCCCAGTGTTGGGCACTGATGCACCGCATCCGATAAAGTTGTTTAAAGAATCGGATGGTAGCGTTACGATGCAGATCTCTGGAAAGGCGGAGGACATCCAACGCAACGGGAAATGCTACAGATTTAAATGACAATCTCCGACCCGCTTGGACTAATCACCCACTTTCGTTTTGTTTTTAAAAGTCCTTTTGCAAGAAGTATGGCAATTGGGGATACAGTGGGATGATAAAATTAGTGATTCACTTTTCGAAAAATCGTTGAAGATCTTAGAGTAGAGCAGGTCAAAATTTCCCGGGTCATTTCATCGATCTGCGGTATCTGTGAAGTTCAATTGCACACTTTTCTGATACTGGTGAACAACGGAACGGTCGAATGTTGCCTCGTAGCGGCAAAAACAAGAGTGAGTTCTCTAAAATTTCACTCCCCATCAAGGCTTGAACTGCAGGCAGCTGTCGTAGGATTTCCTGAAGCCAGGGAATGGCTCTGGGTTCCCATTAGACAAAATATAGCAAATGATGGAACCAAGTAGAAAACTTATCCGGATCTTAGCCCACACTCCAGATACTTCAACGGTCCTGGATTCCTTTGTAAACCTGGATCTGAGTGGCCTGCAAATTCTTCAAAGATCTCTGAAAGAGAAAATGGATTACGGCCATAGCTGCTTGCGCATTTTATAGCTCCTAAACCTGTAGTAAACTTGACAAACTTTGGCAAACACTCAATTAATACTGTTGGTCTCTGCTACCGCTTTCAGACAAACCATCATTTTAGGACAAACGGATAGCCAAATGTCTTGATCTTCTATATGCCAAAAAATACATGCGGCGGAATTTTTTTTTCGTTTGGCGCACATGGAGGATACTCGGATGAAATCACCCTTCTTACGGAGCATCGTACTCCAGCGCTGAAACAAATCCCATTTGCTAGATACTTATCCGTAAAAGAATTAAAGCCTGTGATTACGCAACTGAAGAAGTGAAAAAACCGGTAATCCTCCCACCGCTCTGATCATTCATCACTACCATACAAAATTCCACCACCAAAACCACGAGACTGTTATAAACGAGCTTCAGCAAAGACTCGTTATCTCACGAGCTCGAATTCAATTTACGACAGTGTGAAAGAACTGTCGGGATTGACTGCTTCAACCCGATGGAAATCATCATGCGTGACAACCCGGACAATCCATATCGAGCTTCTAAACACACACTCAGTACAAGCTCATGTATCGTTGAACTCGAAACTTAATGGCACGTCGCGGTACTCCCAGAACCATTCGGAGTGACCGTGGCACAAATTTTATAGGTTCAAGCCGTGAGTTGAGGAGGCTGAACGAAGCGGTGCGCTACGACGAGACACATAAACTAACTGGACCTTCAAACCAACATTGACACCACACTTAGATGGCAGTTGGGAGCGACTCATTCGCAGCGTTAAAAAAAATCTGTCTGCCGTCTACTTCTCGAAAAAGTCATCTGAAGAAGCTCTGCCAAACCTGCTTGCCTTAGTAGAAAAAACCGTCAACAATTGCCCTCTCACGGACGTTCCAATCGATGACGACACGTCTCACAGTGGGACCTTTCTGAAAAAGGGGGTCAAAAGTCTGTTCTCGCCTTTCCTGACGTTTTGAAGCTTAGGTGTCTTCGGCGAAGTTACTTAAAGTACTCTTTTGCATCTTTTCATTTTTTCTTACAATTCGATATTACGGTGATAGGGTATGTTGCTGCTTCGTCGTAATTGCCTATTCCCGTCCTATCTAATCTAATCTAATCTAATCTAATCTCACACTAACGCAGCCAATTCTGGAAGGCATCCTGGAAAATGACGATTACTTGAATCAATCATTTTTCTTGTCAACGGCCAGGCCAACTGCGCAGCATGTACCGCAGAGAGAATTCCAAGGAATCAAGTGGAACTAGAAAAAATACCTAATTCCATCAAACTCCTTGAAATCAAGGGAAGGAAGAAAGCGTGGACCTCCCGTACCAAACGCTTCCCATATACATAGATAATGATTTATTTACAGTCGTTGGGAGTATCTTTGCTAATAAGGGTTAAGTGATACTCCGGACCCTCAGGGATGAACTAATGGCATTTAGACCAGAAGCCAGGCTGCAATTGGCCAAGGATATAGCGCCTTATTTCGCTCTCTGAAAATAGATTAGTTTACCAAAAAATTAGTATAAATCATATAATACTTGAAATTAAAGTCGTGTGGTTTAATGGTTGCCTAAAACTACATTTGTAAGGTTAGGAACTAAAAACCGCACGACCCCGCACCTCCTAGCTTGGCTACTCAATTATACAAATTGAAGTATTTCCAGGTATGGCCACGTGGAGGCGCTAGGTAGGGGCTTGGGATGGCTAGAGCTATGTTGGGCGCTTCTTCCTAGTTGCCTTCCCCATTTCATACCCTGCCTATTCCCGTCCTATCTAACACAAATTATTAAAAATATCAGCATTTTTATGACACACAATGCAAAACTAGTTATTCCCTAATATTTTAGCTTGTTGTCTATCATACGCGATCAATCAAAGTGTGCTGAGATCTATTTAAATGCTTTTTATCATTAAAGAAGTCCTACCAGCCAAATTTCCTCCGTTTTTTCGTGCGACGAAGAAGAAAATGTCGACTAATCGTTTTAATTTCCGTCGCAAGGCGTTGTCGTTATTCTACAGCCAGGAAAACTTGCCTGACCTGCAAAAATTTTGCAGAATAACATTTGTCATGCCGTCCTGCACAAATACATGCGTGTTAGCTTCGTAAAAATTGTTGTGATTTTTAGTTCGGACGATGAAAAGTTTTGATGGACGGATTTTAAAACGGTACGACGAATTTAAGAAATAAAGTCAGTTGCGTAATTTAAATAATATACTTTAATAATCGCTTTTCAGTGATTTCAAATTTCACGGATCGGAAGGTGAGTGTATTTTAGTCAAATCAGCACAAGAACTTTTGGAGTATTCATTAAATCCATCCAACAAATGATGAAAATTAGAATGACCTTACTTACTACGATGGGAATTAGAAATAAACCCTATATTCTATTGCGGTTCAAGCGTTGCCAACTATAGCTGCCAGTAAGTGCCTATTAACGAAAAGAGTTACTTGTAAAAATGATAAAATTTTTGCTTGAAATCAGTTTATAAAGCAAATAAAGCAACATAAGAAATTTATATCTTCTAGAAAGTTATATATTTCGATGATATCAAAAAGTTTGTAGAACATGTCAAACTAGTTAGATAAGAATTTGTGTGCAAAAAGGTTATTAAACTGATTTTAAGGGGTCACAACAGAAAACCAATTATATCTCGCAAACCATACTACGGTGATACCTAGTATCTTCGACAAAGTTTGATAAAATTTATAGTTCTACAATTTGGCTGAACACACAAACTTGCTATCTAGTTTCTACAAAAAGTTAATATTTTCAAGTGTGATATCACCTTAATATCGAATTGTAAGAAAAAATGAAAAAATGCAAAAGAGTATTTCAGGTAACTTCCCCCAAGACACCTATGCACAAAAACGTAAGGAAAGTCGAGAAAATGCTTTTGACCGTCTTTTTCAGAGAGAAACATGTATGATTACGTGATTCAAGATGATACTCTTATCAATCGATTCTCAAAGTATGGATAAAATACAGCCTTTTAAGCTCATTTATTGTCAACTGATTGAAATAGCAGAAGGTTGTGGTTTCAAATCACACAGGAAACAAATCGCACCCGTTCTTGCGCTTCACCCATGACGAAGAGTTAAAAAAATATGTTCTAGCGGATTCAATATTGCGCGCAGTTTATGACTATCGTGAATGAACTAGTTAAAATATGATAAGATTTTACGTCACTTATAACTCAAGTTGTACACATAAAATAATAATCAAATCCATAGAGCAATTTACAATCCTAAAATTAATATTCATTAACAATTGTTATAAACAGTATAAACAGTAGTATAAACAGTCAACAATCGTGAGTAGATATATATCCTCATTTATTATCTACGACAACGCTGGACTTTGTTTGATCTGACAATAAAAATAATTACATCAAGACACAATTAGAATAATAAACCTTCGCCTGCCGTAGAACAACCACAAACGATCGAGTGTAGAGTGGAGATCTCCACTCTCCAATAGAAACGAATGCGGCAAGCCCCCGTCTTAGGATAGGCGAACGGTTTCCACGGAACGTCAGTGCTGCTTCAAGTTGCGGTCCTCCTCCACTCAGGAGGGTAGCCACCGAAACAGCCTTGTGCCTGCGCTTACGGATCGTATCCAGCCACTGCACTGCTGGCACGCTTCAGCAATCTATGGCTGTGCCCTATAGGCTTCACTCGGGCTGCCAGTTACGGCCCTCGCGAAGCCACCGCACATTATCGGCAAGTGATGGCCGCGTTCACGACGATAACAATAGAAAGTTTAAATGGTGATGACGGGGCCAGACGGGGGGAGACGACTGCAAAAAATCGAAAACACAATCCACGGACCGATGAACTAGATTATCGTTCCGCTCCAGGCTTCCGGAGCACCTCGCGGGTAGGGGTGATGTATCGGTAATGAAACATGCGCAGCATTTTTTTTTTTTTTTTGTTTCTCTTTTCACCGATTTTCTAATAAAATGTGCATCAGCAACAACAAAGTAGCAGCAAGTTTTGTTTCAAAGTAGAAAACTGGAGTTCCATCGGCTCCACGCCGCTGAGCCAAATAGGCCTTGGCCGACTGAACATGCAAAAGATGGCCGCGAGGGAACGGGGGTTTGCGTCGTCAGTACGATTCGAAATCTCGCGGGAAAAAGCGTGAAAATAATAAGGTGTAAAAGCAGCCACAACTGTACGCTGAGAAAACACGAATATGAAAAATGGGTGAGAAAACGCAAGGAATGGACTCCGCGAGCAGCTCCCGGCGGGAAAAGGAGAAAGCAAGGCATTTAAAATCTTTGCCAGCTGAACAGCCGGGGGTTCAGCAGCGGTGGAGCGCACCCTGCCCTGGCTCCGGAAAGCTTCTCCCCAATAGCCTGACTCTTGGCGGACGCTCGATGAACGTTGGCCACGGTCCATAGTGACAGCAATCGGACTGATGTTTTCCAACCGGCTGACGGACTAAATGTGTACGTTTGCAATAAATAGCAAAACAATTTGAGTCGTCCGTACCTAGTCACGCAAGTGCATTTTCCGCTCGAAGGTATGGAGAAGAGGAAACCATTCCGAGATGAAAGTTTTATTTCTACTGCTGTTTTCTGTGCGTTTTTCAATCGTTCGTTTTTTTTGCACTGAAGCAAACTCGATGAATGTAGTTTTGTTTAGTCACATCAGCAGCTGCGAAGGACGCCCGTTTTCAAGGTCTCTCGAAAGGAATGTTATTTCATTTTTTTCTTTTCAGTATACTTCAATATGCATGTATGCTGCTATAAATTATTCTGAATTGATATTACTATAGAGAAGAACAATGATTGAAGGTTACGACATTCTACTATTTCTATTTATCTAGTTATTTCTTTCATTATACTCATCTTCTCGAGTAGAATTAAATAACAAAACTATAACTGTATAACCTATTAATAAGAAACATCTAATTACACGCAAAAGTTCGAGGCCTCTAGTTACCAACCAATGTGTACTTCTGCGTCAGGATGCCTCACAAGAAAGACTAATGTAACACAATACCTAATTACCCAAGTAGCACACGTTGTCACAATTGAGTCGCAGCGGCTGATATGCTACAAATTTAAATGTAAAACTTCGGTTACAGTAACCTAAAATATAACAGTTGTGTAACCGAAATAGCGCAACTTATGTAACTAAATATGGTTACATTAACAGTTACCCAATAACCAATATGTAACATGTATAGTTACAAAATGGTTACTATTGAAGTTACACATAAACTGTAAATTGACTTTCAATTGATGGCAAATTAGTTATCTTGAAACTTTTATTGCATGGCGAAAACAATGCAGCAGGTTTATTATTTCAATCTATGGCTGTCAACGTCAAGCAGTAAATTTAACTGTTGAATATAGAAGAGTGTATAAATTTCGCTTGTTATTTCAACAAAAATTTTAATGCAGTTTCAAATTTATGGTGAAATGCATGATTCTAGCTTTGAAAAAATTACGCGCTCTCATTTAATCTAGCTTTTCGTTATTTGCTTCTTTGAAAAATTGATTTTTTGTAAAACAAATATGTACAAATATAAAAATTTTAATTTTAATTTTCTGATTTTTAAATTTATTCTTAGCAATAATGAATTAGTGGAGCATTCACCTAGAAATCATTAAAAACAAATTGTTTTCGCTATCACTTAGTAAAATTCTTAGCCATTTTGCCTTTGGTTTTAACTACTACACCATCGTCCTTGAAGTTTTGTATCGTTTTCGGCATATTGCATGAAATAATTTTAAGCAGACACTGTTCATAGATATCGGGAAAAGGTGTTTTTTAGTGATTCTTGTGAAAAGAAAGTGTTAATTTAATATCAAAGAATAGTTTCAGTTTGAATAAAACAGTTACCACCAGTGTTAATCATAGAAGGTTACATTTCAGTTACATTCTAGTTGTACGTAACCTTAGCCTTCGACCTGGTTACGGTATCGGTTATACGGTAACCAATATTTAATCTGTTGTAGTCACTTATTTCTTATGTCGTCATTTCTAAGTTACACTGTAACCTATTTTCATTGCCGGTTTTGTTTCGATGTAACTTGATCGTTTTGACGTTTGAGAATAATCATCATTTGTTTACTTAATACCAATGTCTGGACGGAGAAGATTCCAAGTACCATCAATTAAGTAAATAAACGCATTTACAAGAGCATTTCACAACCCGTGTACCAATTGTTTATCTTTACCATTAGCAATATTCTTCAGGTCTAATTTTTCCTTAATCCGTTGTGTTTACAAGGAACAGTGAACAAGTTGTTGCGAGAATGTTACTAGCCGACTATTTTTGACTTCGTAACTACTCGTAACGGAAAATTAACTATTTTGCGGCCAGCAAGTTGATGACAAACTTTGAAAAAGGTTTCATTTGTGTCACTTGATAACTAATTGGTAACTCGTAACTGAAATGTGACTGTTTTGCGACGACCAAGTTGTTGACAGTTCGAAAAAAAGGTTTCAATTTGGTGATTTGGTAACTACCTGGTAACTTTTTGAGATTTTTGTCACAAGAAAACTAAAAAGTAACTATTTTTAATTTTATGTAACCTAACTCGTTACAAGTATCCTAAATGTAACTGCTGTGCAACCTTTCTGTATTTTTTTATTTTTATGATTAGTTACAAGTGCTACTTGGGTAGCCACCGAAACTACAAACAATCTTTCACCGACGGATATCTCGTTAGTTAGCTATACGAGTCATCCGATCCGACATTAATAGGGAACATACTTTGAACAAAAAATACTTAATGGCTCTTACAAGGATTGTAAAATAACTTGATTTAGTTTATATTTTTCTTTATATTATAATTCTATGATCTAGTTTAGTTAGAATTTCGTAACATTATTGTTTTGGTCAAGATTTTGAGACAATTTTAAAATTTACTTTCAAGATACAATCCATATTTGAGAGCTGCTCGCGAATTCGTTATTCATTCAGTGCAAAATGAAATTTACCGTTTTCTAATATGATAGTTCCTGTTTTGCATAGGTAAATATGGTTTAAAACGATCGGAAATAATTACAACCCTAGATTACTTTCCTGGGATATTTGTGAACTCTTAGTAAAAGTCAAAAAAAACAAGTATGATACAGCAGTACAGTGCAGTACAGCAAATAATCCAATGAATTGGCAAAGATCATTCAAACGAATGATTTTTGACAACAGCAGTTGACAGTATAAACAAAATCTACTTAAGCATCAGCGTAGAATAGATTTACTTGAGCTATTGTCATTGTTATGGAAATTCAGCAAGACATACAGATATCAATGGATCCTTCTTTAAATACCGTATTTAATGTACAGTAGATGCTTACAGCAAATCGGTAGTCTCATCATGTAAACTTGTTTGGAAAACGAAAAATATATCGTTATCAGCGGGCTCTGAACCACAAGGCAATGAAGTCTACTTGACAAATGCGTGTCTCTAGTTTCCATGTTCGGTAAAATCGATGTCCACTGTCCAGAGACCTACGCATGGCACATCTCCCGGGCCTTCCCTAATACTGCATTGTGCATTGCGCAGGAAAACTCACAGTTCCTTTAACTTTAGTGAATTCCTTAGGTTTGCCACTTGAAATCTTTCCCTGCTGTATCTCTTCCCACTATTTTTTTTTTCGCGACAAGCTGATAAGCTGCGTGCAACCACAGCAGTTCCGCAGGGAAGTAACATAGGACCGATGCTATTCCTTATATTTTTAACGATGATTACATTTGTAAAACCTCCCTGCTACAAGCTGCTATATGCAGACGACTTACAAATATTCCTTGCTGTGTGAACCACTGAAGATTGCAAGCAATTGCAAGATCTCTCAAACCAATTTACAGAATGGTGCTGCGCTTACCATTAGCATTTCCAAACGCTTAGTCATCGCCTTTACTCAAAGCAAGTCCTCGATTGTGTATGCCTATAAGATGGGGGGAGGGGGTTCGCAGCCGCAAGGTTACCGGGTTTGCATAGACAAGCGAGCGGTCATGAATTCGAATAGGACACTGCCTCTAACTTCTGATAATAAATAACAAAAGTTGGCGCAAGTGTTTCATCATGCGCCATGCGTGAGAGTATGCTTGAAACTATCAATGTTTCCCTGTTGAATACAACAGATATCGTTACTTCGTAGCGCATAGTGTGCATTTCCGTAACAGCTGTATTTTGCGTGACAATAAATTTACTGAACACGACACCCTTACTCTCTCATGCATCACAGTTTCTTTTGTGTTTATCGCTAATCGCAATATAACGTTTGACACCTGAACTAATAAATAGTTGGTAAACATTGTTTTTATTTATTGCGTTCATGTTACGAAATTCAATTTTTTCGAATTGAAATGTCGCCAACAGGGCTTTTCATAAAGCCCTATAAATGTACCTTTATAGGGTTTTAGCTTTTTAGGGCTCTCGAATGACTGGTAGTAAGATGCTATAGAGAGGTATAGGAAATGTTTGCTTTTTAATCAAAATTAGGCAGAAACCATGAAAATTAAGTATAACAGAGTAACTGTACCACAAATAAAATATGATTAGTGATTGTTTTTAAGGTAGGTAAACATAAATAAGTGAGAAATTTTGATTTTACTACCACTAGAAAAGCGCCATCTCTTGAAAAGGCCATTTGATATCAAGTGACTTTAGCATGAGTTTATTCTCAGACCCCTTCATGCTGAATTCTATATCACCCCGATGAGGCCCAATATTACCCAAAATTATATAAACCTACATATATTAGACCAACCTCGTGTTTTGTCTTGACCATTACTGAGGTCAGGCATATAATTAAATTTTTATAACGGTATTTTTTTTACAATTACCGTAGGGGACGGTAGAAGAAAGTAAGGAAACATAGGTGTTGATAGCATCCAAACAGAATGGGACCAGCCATGAAGGGGAAAGAGTAGAAAATTAGGTAACGGAGGGTCATTGAAGCAACGCTCAAAAAGTTGTGTATCGTTCCTCTTTACCCAAGCTGAGGGCCACTCTTCATTCTACCTAGGAGGAGATTTGGCTTTTATTTTATTAGACAAATTTTTGACCGTTCTTCTGCTTCTTCTACCATCATAGAGCCGGGGTGTCTCTTGCCCTATCAAGAATTCTTCTCCACTATACTCGCTCCTGGGCTGGCCAATTTGTTGAACGTCTCGACAACGTAAGTCGGCTTCAACCTGATCGAGCCATCTAGCACGTTAGGCCCCTCTATTCGTGGTACCGGTGTAGTTCTTGAAGAGAACGAATTTTAATGCCACAGTCATCCGGCATCGTTGCGACGTGGCCGGCCCACCGTAGTCTCCTAACTTTTGCCAGGTGTACGATGGGAATCTCTCCAAATAGTGCCTGCAACTCGTGGGTTATACGCCTACAACACTCTAGGCTTTCAGTTTGTACTCCATCCCTGGTCTTGCGGAGGGAAAATTAGGCTCGACTACCAACTTAAATCCGTCGCTGAATCTCCTTATCGTTCATCGCTATCTCGTTCATCGTTGTCAATAGTTACTATCCGTGGGAGGCGATCATCTCTGGAGCCTCTTCCTACCATATGTTGGCCGTTATAGCCTTTACTTTAGACTATGAACTATGATCCGTAGTCTTTATAACTTGTCTTGGTCTTGCCTGACGTTTTTAGTTTTTGGCCAACTCTGTTTCAATATAGGGTACGGAAGTAGTTCTTCAGCCTGACTCCATTTATGGTTTAACCTTCGATTATCATATCCGGAGAGAAAAACTATCACTATATCTTACGCCACAGGGAACCAATAAGCACTAGTATAAGCAGTAAATCAATCGTTTATTAGCGATTCTTGTCGATAACTAGCTGCAAATAAGCATTGTCAGCACTATAAGAGGACTAGCAATAAAGTAGCCGCATATTTTGCCAAAATAGTTTTTAAGTAGCATTTAAGGCGACTTAAATGCTTATTAACTTGCATTTAAATTGCATTGGAAATGCTTATTGGTTACCTGGGACTACTATTCTTTGTTTTGTGGTGATAAATTGGTTCTTCAGGGTCGTGAAATACGAAAAGCTTACTGAAAATACCATCCCATGTCCTACTTCTAGTTTTTTGTTAGTTTTTGAGGTTTTTGTACAATAGAATTGTTGTTCAAAGTCTTATTTATTTGTTTTGTTTGAAATCCGGATAGGGTGCTGCTCTTCATCCATAGGAAGTTAAAAAAATCACAAACATAAAAAGCGTAGGGTTTATTGCTAATTTCCGTCGTAGCAAGGAAAGCCACTTGAATTTTCATCATTTCTTGGATGGATTTTACCGAATAATCCAAAATTTCTTATGCTGCTTTGGCTCAAACACACTTACCTTCTGATCCGTACACTTTAATTTCACTAAAAAGCTACTATTTTAAGCATTTTATAAAAATTACGCAACTGACGGTTATTTCTTAAATTGGGTGCACCAAATCCGTTCATCAAAATTTTCTGTCGTCCGAACCAAAAATCACAACAATGTTTTCGAAATTAGCACACATGTATTTGTGTAATACAGCACGAGAAATGCAATTCTGCAATAATTGCTACTGGTAATGCAAATTTTGCCTCCTGCAGAATAACGGTAATGAGTTATTTTCAATTTATGAATGACGGAAATTGAAACTATTAGTCGACGTTTTTTACGTTGCACGTAAAAAGATAGAAAATTTGGCTGCTAGGAGTTCTGTAATGAAAAAAAAGCAATTAAATAGACCTCAGCTCACATTTATTGATCGCGCATGATAGCCAACTAACTAAAATATTGGGAAATTACTAATTTTACATTGTGTGTCATAAAAAAGGTGATATTTTTAATAGTTTGTATTGGATAGAATGGAAATAAACAATAATGATGAAGCAGCAATAGACCTCTGCTTACTAACGTCTTACGACAAGGCCTGCGCAGTATAATTTCTCCATCTATTTCGGTCCATGGCCGCTGGTTTCCAGTCCCGCTGGTACCCAGTGCTCACCAGATCTCGCTCCACCTGGTACTTCATTCTTCGCCTCCATACACCGTTCTCTTGCACTCCGCCAAAGAAGGTTCTTAGCACCCGCCGTTCGAAAACTCCGAGTGCTCGTAGGTCCTCTTCTAGCAGTGTCCACGTTTCATTCCCATTGAGGACAACCGGTCCAATGAGCGTTTTGTATAGTGTTCACTTTGTACGAGGGCTCAGATAATTCGACCGCATCCCATCCATCGTAGCCATGATTAGTTTAGTAAGCTTGCCCGGAAAGCCGTTTTCGGCCAAAATTTTCCATAACTCTTGTCAGTTAACGCTATCATATGCGGCTTTGAAATCGATGAACTGGTGTTGTGTGGGGACTCGGAATTCGCAGCACTTCTAGAGGATCTGCCGCAGGGTGAAGATTTTGTCCGTTGTAGACCGACCATCAATGAAGCCGGCCTGGTAACTTCCCACAAATCTATTGGCTATGGGCGATAGTCGGTGGAAGATGACTTGGGATAGCATTTTTTAGGCGGCAATCAGGATAGTGATCGCTCAGTAGTTCCCACAATCCAGCTTATCGCCTTTCTTGTAGATAGGGCTGATAACTCTGTCTTTCCACTCCTCCGGTAGTCGTTCCGTATCCCAAATCTTGACAATCAGTTGATGCAGACAGCCTGCTAACTTGTCCGGGTCCATTTTAATAAGTTCCGCTCCAATGCCATCCTTTCCCGCTGCTTTGTTGTGCTTCAGCCGCTGGATGGCTTCTTTAACTTCGCTTATCAGTAGGGGTAGCACATCATCGTTGCTTGCTACACCAATGTGGTCACTTCCTCCGCCATCATGGTCTTCCGCCTGCACGCCATTCAGATGTTCATCGTAGCGCTACTTCCACCTTTCGGTTACCGCACGGTCGTCAGTCAAAGTACCTCCATCTTCATCTCTGCACATTTCGGCCCGCGGCACAAGGCCTTCGCGAGATCCATTGAGTCTCTGACAGAACTTCCGTGTGTCGTGAAAGCGGTACAGCTGCTCGAGTTCTTCGCACTTCTTCTCCCAGAGCCCAGAGCGATTCGGCAACACACTTCAACAGCTAATATGCACACAGCGTACGAGCGAAATCAAAGTGAGAGCGAACGACAGCACTCAGTGAAAATCACTCAGTGAGTGATCATGTAAAGAACACTTGGCGCTGCGTTTGCCACACTACGTGCGGAATTAATGCAGAAAGTTTTGTTTTATATTTACATATTTTCTGCCCTTTTACTGAACAATTTATATGGTCTATATTAAGCTAGTACGGATCAGGTGACGCAACAGTAAATTTTTTTTTTCAATCACACCGCTTCAATTGCCCCAGCGCACGGTGTACAATCCATCCGCGCAGAGAGCGGCTCTGGATGTGGTAAAGTACACAGCAAATTTATCACACTGTGTATGCGGCTGCCTTTTCTTGGTGCGCGTAAAACACGAAAGAGCGTGTTCAGTAAAAGAGACGCAGAAGAGAATTACTGGAAGAACACACACACCGCATGGCGAGTTATGTGTTGTGCGAGAATTTGTGTCTATCGGTCTGCGCTGCGATTTTGTGCCCCTCCTGCCTTCTCCTCTTGGTTGAGCTTCTTCTCCTTGAAAACTCGGGTTTGCTGTCTTAGCTTCTGTTTGTATCGCTCCACATTCTGACGGAGGACTCTACGCAGCATTTGTACCCGCACTGCGTTCTTCTCAGCCAATATCTGCTGACATTCCTCGTCAAACCATTCGTTACGTCGATTCGGTGACACACGGCCTAGGACGTTCTCCGCTACGCTGTTAATGGCTGTTTTCACGGCATTCCAACAGTCCTCAAGAGGGGCTTCATCCAGCTCACCCTCTCCCGGCTGCGCGATTTCGAGAGATAACGCGTAGTTTTCGGCGACATTCGGTTGGTTCAGTCGCACTAGATTATACCGTGGCAGGCGCCGGTATCGTATGTTGTTCACAACAGATTGTTTTTGACGTAACCTTACCATCACTAGGTAGTGATCCGAATCAATGTTAGCACCCGGATAGGTTCTGACGCCGATAATGTCTGAAAAGTGCCGACCATCTATCAGAACGTGGTCGATTAGTGATTCCGGCTGGTTGGGTGATCTCCAGGTGTACCGATGGTAGAGGTTATGCTGGAAGAAGGTACTACGTATGGCCATGTTCTTGGAGGCTGCGAAGTCGACAAGTTTAGGCCGTTTTCGTTCGTTTGCGGGTGTGCGTTGAACCGTCCAATCACCGGTTTGAATTCCTCCTCCTGACCAACCTGAGCATTACAGTCCCTGATGACAATTTTGACATCATGTCTTGGGCAGCGGTCGTATTCATGCTCCAGCTGCAGGTAAAATTCATCTTTGTCATCATCGGTACTTCCGAGGTGAGGGCAGTGCACGTTAATTATGTTAGTATTAAAGAATCAGCCCTAGATTCTTAATCTGCACATTCAGGGGTTGATCAGCCACCACTCGATCACCCGCTTCTGCATCTCGCCCATCACTATAAAAGTTGTGCCCAGCTCGCGTGTATTGCCGCAGCTCTGGTAGATGGTATGACCATCTCTATACGCACGTACCAGCGTTCCTTTCCAGCATACCTCCTGCAGCGCTACGATGTCGAACTTGCGGCTCTTCACTTCTTTAGAAAGCACGTGAGTACTTTCGAAGAAATTTAGAGACCGACCGTTCCATGTTCCTAATTTCCAATCGTTAGTCCGTTTTCGTCGCCTAAGTCTTTGCCGATTGTTCCGATTAGAGTTATTATTACTTACGGAGTCCATTGCTTCGATATTTAGTGGTTCAGGCTTGCAAAGGCCGCTACCAATTCCACAGTATCGCCGGAGGGCCAACGTAGCTCGAAGGAGCCCTCCTCCCCTGTCAGCATACGACCTTGGTTTCCACCGGGGTTGGTTACCCCATCTTCATCGAGGTTGCTGGTATCCTGGCTGGTACCACGAGCAAGTAGGGGTAGGAGTTGCTGGGTAAGAGGCTGTGTGTACGCATTATCCAGCCGTTTAGCAGGCAGTGTAAACAATACACTCTCTAAACTTACCTAAACTCGTGTTTTAGTCTTTGACCTTGAAATGCGGTCAGGCATATTAATATTTTTTTGAAACGATGGTTTTTCCAATTGATGGAGGGACGGTAGGGGAAAGTAATGAAAAAACTTTTTTTTGGGAAAGGAAGGGAAAGAGTGAAAAGGAAGGGGGGTAATAGGAAGCTACGCTTAACAAGTTGTCGTTGTGACTCCTATCTTTTGTCCAATGCAGGAAGGTGCATGGGTCGAACCAAGCTATATTCAGAGATTATAACCGGATTGGAACCCACAACACCTGTCAGGGCATGTGGCTCGCTGGTACCCGTGTACCTTTGAACCATAGAGGCGCTGGACAAAAGAAGTCTGCACAACCCCCCTTATTAACGTAGCGACATGGGTTGGGCTATTTTTAGACATAAATTGTGCCTCTTCCTCCACCTACTGTAGAAACCATCGACCGAGAAGTTTTAATCTAACTTGTTTTTACTTTCAGGACGACGACACTATGCAGGCCCTTACGACTTGCAAGGTACTGCGTGTGACGTTGTTCGTCCGAAAGTGTGTTAGTCCGCGTTTCTCAGCGCGGGTCTTCGGAGAAAGGCTCCGTTCCTATGAAATTGACCATTGATTAATGCCTGACCGCATTTCAAGGTCAAAGACTAAAGCACGAGTTTGGTCAATTTCATAGGAACGGAGCCTTTCTCCGAAGACCCGCGCTGAGAAACGCGGACTAACACGCTTTCGAACAACGTCACACGCAGTACCTTGCAAGTCGTAAGGGCCTGCATAGTGTCGTCGTCCTGAAAGTAAAAACAAGTTAGATTAAAACTTCTCGGTAGATGGTTTCTACAGTAGGTGGAGGAAGAGGCACAATTTGTGACTAAAAATAGCCCAACCCATGACGCTACGTTAATAACGGGGGTTGTGCAAACTCCTTTTGTCCAGCGCCTCTATGGTTTAAAGGTACACGGGTACTAGCGAGCCACACGCCCTGGCAGGTGTTGTGGGTTCAAATCCGGTTATAATCTCTGATTATAGCTTGGTTCGAACCATGCACCTTCCAGCATTGGACAAAGATAGTAGCCACAACGACAACTTGTTAAGCGTAGCTACCTGTTACCCCCCCCCCTTCATTTCCACCCTTTCCCCTCCTTCCCAAAAAAAAATTCATTACTTTCCCCTACCGTCCCTCCATCAAATGTAAAAACTATCGTTTCAAAAAAATATTAACACTCTAAACTACTTCTACCCAAATTTTCAAGAGAAAATATCCAATGGGTAATTTTCTACAGCGTTTCTTCCGTGATGCAATTTGATGAGGGACACCCTTTAGATGTAATTCGTACAAACACAGTCTAGTGTTTTGGAAAAGAAATACAATGAAGTAAAATTAGTTTTGAAAAAACTAACAAGTTTTCAGCTGCTGAAAAGAGTATCCACCTCGCTACTTTGAACGCTGAAAACAGTATTTGTAACAGTCAAGCATTCAATTTTCACATACCATATTGTGGTAGACATGTAAGCGCTTGTATAATTTGACGTCATAGTCCCAAGCTTATAACAGTGATAATTTGGGTCAAGTTTGCAATACATCAGTAAAATTCAAGACTGCTTAAAGAAAGTACCGTGGTGATTGAAATGCGTTCCGGTTGACCAAAATTAGCTTCAGCGCGTCAATTTTTAATGTAAGAATCAGAAATTTACCGTATTAATGATGGTTTTCAATGATGACAATTTGAAAAATTAAAGCTAATAAGAATAGAATGCTGATATCCCCCAGTTAACCAACCCATCGCTTATAATAAGGTAAAACAATCGGTGATCTGCTTAGACTACCTAAAATAGGTTCCGTATCCTATTTGAATATCCGTTTCATTGCAGGTTAAAACACATCATTGTGCCTCAATGTCAGATATACACCTCAATTATACAGTAATAACCCGATTTTGTCACAAAATGACACAAGGTGACAAAATCAGGGAGTGACAAAATCTGGTTACCACTGTATTTCTTTGACAAAATGTATTTGACAACCAAAATGCATTCTTGAATTTTTAAAACACACGCCATAGAAACCTAAAAAAACGAATACACTATCCCACAGCAAACCTGCCTGAACGTTTCCTTAGCCATTAGTAGTACAGTCCTTAGTAGTAGCCGTAGTCCAATATCAACGTTCATCCTTTTGACAGTTTTTCTGTCATACTAAACAGAGAAAGGCCGAACAAAAACCAACTTTAATCAACTTTGATTTTAAAACCAAACATAAAACGATATACTGTCAGTTCGCACTTGCAAAAAAAAAAACTAATATTTTTCATATTCACGAAGTTTTCGCGTGCGCTCGTTGTTCGCACTCGTTGCGTCGGGTACCTACGGCTACGTGTAATGTGCATGCGTGGTGCAGCGTATGAGTATGACATCGCATCGGAAGGCTATGAGTGGGTGGTCAAACCGGGTGGTTAAGCTCGGTTGACTTAGCTCGCGTATGTTCGGTAAATGTGCAATGGTCGGTGAGAGCTAGCTGCTGAGTATCACACTCACACTTCACTATAGGCTTGATACCAGCTGAGAACGAACGCGCATTCCTTTCTGGATTTGGTTTCGCCCCGATGTCGGTGCAAAGCTCGGAGAAAATGTGTACGAATAGTCGAACCGCACCGAGACTCGGTAAAGAGAGCACAAGAGAACTAACCCGAAACAGAGCAGCCAGCCAGCAGGCAGCAGGTCGAACGTCGAAGAGAGCTTTCGCCAGTCGCGACGAACTCCGCCACCGAAGTCGAGAGCATCGTGCGTCAGGCGAGAAAAGTGGTAGGAAAATCTGGCCTGTTATATTTTTAGTTTGCGCCTCTGTCGGTTAGTGTTAATTTAATCATTCGTACAATAACATCGCAATCCGGCGGCTCGGAATCCCCGGCTTCAATCGCCATGATATTCGAATCGTCGTAGCCAGACAGTTAGATAGCAACCAGCCGAGTGCAGTGGAAACGAAAAATAGCATAAGAAAAACAATATTTACCCGTTTGTGCAACATCCAACCTGCCAGTGTTACCGTTTGCCTCTCGGTGAGGTGACGTGCCTCAAAACTATTCCAACGGATTGGATACATTACTACAGGAAAAAGAAGAAGACGACGACGAAAATACGCCGACACGTGTGATATTGGCTACCTGTCATAATGGAAGATCAACCGTGACCTACCGCCACCTTTTGGATTATTTTTTTATGGATCTCCCGAGGGAGAGCGAAAGCAGGACAGCCAACGTGAGCCGCGTTTTTCCTACGAATTGTTTCACTACGATGCGTGTGTGTATGTGACCAGCCAACTCAATGGAGCTTCATTTGACAACACCCGGAAAAAAACTTGTTTTCCACCGTTTTCTATAGCACCACTTACCGGAACGAAAAGTAGCTGGCAAGGTCTATCGATTTTCCAGTGACTTTTTTCGATTTAACAAACTAGTTTCGCAACTGATTTCAACATTTAATAGCGCGCCTCGATGCACGCGGTAAATTTTCTATTTTGTGAAAACGACGATACGAGAAAACGCCAACCGCGGTTAAACTAGGTCGATGAAAAGTGTGTGTGATATATTTTCGGTACCCAGCATAGAGAGAAAGGGGCGAGATGCATTAAAACACGATTTCTTCGCTTTCGCGGCGATTTCATCACTGCAACATCGTCATCATCATAATCATCGTCATCATCATCATCATCATCATCATCATCATCATGGCCGTCGCTGTCGTCGCTGTTGCTAACGCTAGCGCAATGACCATTCGACGATATTCGCTATACAATCGTCACTTTCGTCGTTGTTAAAGCACTGTGGACTTGAGAGCCACCCGGCAATAATTAGCCAACGGGTTCTAATTAGACTGACCGTGATCCATCGTCTGAACGCCTGTTGGATGGTTCGTACACTGGACAAACAGTGCTTGGTCAAAAATAGTACTCTAGCTGTCGGTGTTCCTAGGTCGATGTTAGTCGCCAATATCGAACCGCACCGCACCGAGAATCGAAGCAGGCATCGCGAACATGGTCAGCACACGCCCCCCAAGGTTTTGGTTTCGGAATGACTGTTCCGAATCTAGGCGAAAGCAATCAATTCATTGCTATCCAATACGGGACAGTTACCGTTATTCGCTAGAATTTCATGTTTCAGTAAACGAATGTTATGCTTAATGTATGGCCTTCGTTTGAATCATATTTGAATGTAGTCTGTTCTCGCTCATTGGGGTAAAACACTCATACTTCACTTAGAATGTACGCACCCAACGACCACGCTGCTGCTTTGAGATTGTGACTTATTGCATATGAGGGAATGAAATGGCTTATCGAGCAAAAAAACCAACAGTAAGTAGGCTCACTGTCGGTGAATAGTTTGCAGATTTCAAGTGAAAAAAAAAACAAAAGATAAAAAGCACCACTACCCTGTCGGCACCTACTACTAGTACACAGCAGAGTGTAGAACTTCTACGAGCAGCTGCGTTAGTATGCAATTATACGGTCATTGCGTTGCAACCTTGCATAGAATCCTACTTGGTGTGCAAGCGCGATGTTCTCAACTTCACCGGTGAGAAAACAGCGAACAGCGCGTGGGGTTTTAGCTCATTGAATTACAAAAATAAAGCGCAAGAATTTTGAGGTTACATGCTGCAACGATGGCGGCAGTCGCCCCATTTTGACAGTTGCATAATCACAGTTGGCCTCCTACGCCCTATCGCACCAGGGCCAGCGGTTGCAGTTGTACTGAATAGAACCTACACAAGCAAGCCCCGTTGGGACATTTTCGGCGTTGCTATTCTCCTTGTGTCTGTCATCAGCACCAGGAGCGGAGCGTTAGTGTGGTTGACATTTTGCAAAAGCACTGCACCAGTTTCGCTATTTAGTGCCAAGCTGACTACTAATCTGGGTCGTTCTTGAGCTGTCCCAGGGCGAAGGGAAAGTCACCTTAGATCGCCCGACTGCACTTTTATTGTCGAACGAAAGAGACGCAAGAGGTGAACCCAAGGAGATGAAGGCAGGTTTTCGCTATGTGTGCACCGATGCAGCGCAGATCGCCGCCAGCCGGTCTGGCATGGCTCCAGCATGGCGGCGATGATCAAATGTCAAACTGCCAGCATTGTCGCATGCGCCTGCCGGGACGACCTTCGAACGTTCAAACTTGCTCCGGCTATGTGCGAACCGCGACATGATACGCACTGATAAGATAGTAGTACTCCACTTGAGCTCCTGCTGTTCGAGTTCGCACAGAGCAACGGCAAGCCGCGAACTGGAACGCGAAACTGGACACGTTCCGTTCCGTTTTACCACCGCGCCACTTGTTTTTACCGCCGCACGCTTGTTCCACCACAAAATTACCGGTCGAGGCGGCGGCGGCGGCCCAGAAACGGTACAGCCCGCCCGTACGATTCCGTAGCCGATCGGGAGATTGTGAACGAACGTGGCTAAAGAAAAATGAGTCTAGCTATTATTATAACCCGTTATCAGCTCATGCGGTTCGACTAGATGGAGCTTATCTGCGAATTGCTCAATCGGATGCCCGGTGGAGGGACGATGGCCTATTCAGGAACAATAAAAAAGCGATTGAACAGCTGATTTTGTGTAAACGTTATTGTTCACTTTTTGCCATACAGAGCTTTTTGGAAAGACTTTCTAAGTTAAAAGAAATTGCAATGGAAAGTTTGTAAGCGATTCACAGTTACCATTTATGTGCTGATTTTCCTCTCTCTCTCTCTGAAAATCCGGGAGCTGTACCGAAAAGATAACAGTGATTTAGTGCAGTACATTTATCACTTTCATTTCATTAAAACGCATATTGCAGATTTTCGAAAAAAATACTATAAAACTTCACTAAAGTTTTTAACGTTTAACTTCATGGAAGTACGCATCAATTTAGTTTAACGGGAAACTAGCAGTCGTTAACTTTTCGTCGGAAAGCCCAATCTTGGAAGCAGTTTTTGGGGGCCCAAAAGCGGGATTCTGTTTATAAAAATGTAAATACTGCATCCTTCTTGCCAGTCTGAACACAGCGAATATATTTTTATAAACAGAATTTTTGTTTCAAACAAAAAAACTGCTTTTGAAATGTGCAAAATCAATGACGACTCATTTCACCTTAACCAGATAAATCAGTTACAGTTCAACCATTCATTTTAAATCAAGACATAAAACTGCCTACAATAAAATTTGAATCGGATGCTTCGTTTTCCATTTTTTTTCTCTCAACATCGAGATATGAAAATTGTAAAAATCAAAAAAAAATCGGTTCGGTTCAGTTGCCACTTTCCCCGAAGCTCAGATGGTATCCAATTGCAATCGTTCGCAGCTGAGACAGGGACGGACGCATTCAGTTAACGTCTACTGAGCACAAACAGAAAGAGAAAGCAAAATAATACCAGTCTAACACGGCAGCTCGGTCTCAGTGATGATGATGATGATGACGATGATCATGATGATGGCTCCAGTTTGCACGCATTCCACCCCTACACGGTTAATTGCTTGGTTAATTTTCATGTGAAATATGCCGCGATAAGGCCGTTGAATGCTTGTGGGGCGCGATGGTTTCTCCGTGGTTTGTTTCCCCCCAGCTATTGGGAACCGATTTCACTGGCTGCATTTCTGCCGGAACAGTGACTTCGATTCTGTTCACTTGCTGGTTCACTGTACTGTACAGATGCCAATCAGGCAGGCAGTTTCTTTTACATGGTTGGAGAAACAATCCGCGCGCTTGAACTGCCACACAACCAAACATAATGCAGATTTCTAGCATTATGAGGCAATTTATGGGTACAATTTTTCAACGTCAGCAGCTTTTTTAGTTAAAAAAATCTATTAAAATTAAATTTTGAACTCTAACACCACCTAACCACGGGGAGGGTATTTTCAGCCCATTAAGCGATTGCATCTATTTGTTCGGCCTATGGCCTAGAACTAGTGGAAGAACAGGTGGTTTTGGCGTTCTTTCAATAAAAAATAGTAGATTACTTACAGTCTTGAGAAAATAGTAATAACATATTAAAATTTTATGTCGGCAAAATATTTTTATTGGTGATAGAAAAGGCAAATGGCTGAATTTAGAAGCATGCTGAAAATACCCTACCGGACACTATGTAGACAAAGAGATAATTGAATTTTAGCGGTTAGTGTATGACCTTATTAGAATTTTTTCACAAGAGCCTCTTTTACACAAATGCAGGCTACCCAAAATAGAATTATAAACGTCTTGTTTTTTTTTTTCAACATTTTTCTAAAAAATACTAATAATTTGGCTACGTTTGTGCTACTTTTACAATGCGTTACCCGACTTCCTTTAAACGTTTCCATTGCAAAGTAGAGCAAAACTAGAAAATCATAACTAACAATTCCAGTGATACTTATCGAAACAAAACACGTTGGCAATATAAGTGTTTACAGCGTGTCTATCATGATTGTTGTGGTAGAATAATTCATATTTCAATTATTGAAAAGTTTCATGAAATATTTCACCTTTGTGTTGCTTTTCTTTTGGCTTCAACAGTGCGCGGCAAAAATTTGTTCAAGGAAATCTCCAAATGCCGCTGGTTTAGACTGAATCACAGACAAACAGACGAGACACTCGCGTTAATTCCATCGTCCAATAAAAAACCACTCATTTTTCAAAAAAGCATGTTTCGCAACATGGCTACACCGCGGCGCGTGAGTGTTGCTTCGAGTTTTCAGTATAAAACCATTCAAATGTAAAAACCCTACAGCATAAAACCCTGCAAATGCAAGCTACTCCGCGACATGCATAACAGAGGGTGCTAGTGTGCAAGCAAAATGTGTAGGACGATGGTTTTTAAAGGATTTTCTTCTATGTGTCATGTTAGTTCGTCAGTGATTGAATCAATCTTTCAACGTCCAAAATACGATATTTTTGTAGGGATTACAATAGTATGCTTTCCGTTCACAGCGCGCGTATTTTTTTATCGCTAAAACTTTTTCTCCTCTTTCTGCCAGAGCTCATGTATCATGGCGGTAAAAGTCTTTTGAGGTTATTCACGAATCAAGCCATTTTTAAAGTCCCAATAAGAGCAGTACTTTGAGTGCCCATATGAGTGTTACCAAGTACGTTTTGCCGGGCTTGGCAACGTGAGGTCGTGCGTTGTCATGCTGTATAATCTCATTATGGCCGTATATTTCGCACAAAGCTCGACTCAATCGTATCAATTGAATTCGATACCGTTCTTCAGTGATAGCTTTGTGTAGCTCATAGTAAGTAACACCGATCTGGTCCCGCCAAATATACAACATATGTTTTACCGCGTGAATGTTTGGCCAAGCCGATGGGTTAATTTAATTTACATTAAATTTTGTGGTAAAAACAATGCATCTACAACAGTTTTTATTGTGAGCATTGAAACTTATGGTAAATTTATTGTAAATGTGTCTAAAGTTCAAAATTTATTCAAATTTTTGTTTCTTATTTAATTATATTTTGTTTTTCCGCTCAAAAAATTACCTTGAAAGGACAATAAATTTTACTGTAAATGAAAATTTTTGTTCGCGAAATAATAGATTTTTTTATTGTTAAGATACTTAACAACCCGTCACTTTTATGGTAGAATCTCTCAAAACCATGAAAGCTATGGTGGACAACAATAAGTTTGATGGTTTAGTTATCTTTTCGGACGATAATTTTTATTGTTTTTACTGTATTTTGTATCCTACTGTAACAATAATTTTTATCTTCGTGTAATGGTTATTTTTTTCCGGGTAATACCATGATTGGGAAGTCACCATGACATTCTTGTTTTTTTTTTGGTTACTATAATAAATCCATTTTTCATCGCCCGTCACGATACGATGAAGATGATTGGTAGAACTCAAAAGAAGGTTAGGCAGGGCCAAGTCCACCCTATGTGGTTAGATAACTATCGGCAATATAAACTTGGAAAGAATTTTTATTTGTGTAACTTTTATAAGATTCCATGCATTATTATATATCTAATTTTAATATGTCGATGAAATAAAACAATCGAACAAAATGTCAGGGGTTATAGACCCTCCCCCCGTGTTTCTGGAAAAGAGCGGTTATTCTACCAATGAGCTTCTTCCTTTTTGCCTCCTGTAGTTCACAGATAAATGGGTTAGACAAAATGGCTTAGCGGGTGCCTGCAGTCAACTCTTTGTGCGTTTGACACGTGTTTTTCACCGAGCAATTCAGCGTTTGCAAAGGTTTTTGATCTTCCTTCAAGCGAACGATCGTCAATAACGAAATTATCTAATCTAATCTCACATGAACGCAGCCAATTTTTGAAAGCATCCTGAAAATCTTTGCTTTGGAGTATCTTTGTTAACAAAGGTTATGTGATACTCCGGATCCTTGAGGATGAACTAACGGTATTAGGATCAGACTGCAATTGGCCAAGGATATGGCGCCTTATTTCGCTCTTCGAAAATAGACTAGTCTACCAAAAATATTAGTTTAAATAATATAATACTTGACAATAAAGTCGTGTGGTTCAATGGTTGCCTAAAACTACAATTGTAAGGTTAGGAACTGAAAACCACACAACCCCGCACCTGCCAGCTTGGCTACTCAGTTATACAAATTAAAGTATTTCCTGGTATGGCCACGTGGAGGCGCTAGGTAGGGGCTTGGGATGGCTAGATCTAAAAAAGCAAAGCAAAGCCACGGGTATAAACGTCCTGTTGAGAACTTGACCCTTCTTTATCGACAGACTCCGCAACCGGCTATTAGAGTACAGGACAATTACGAGGCTAGTGCAACGATTCTACTGAGTCTATAGCCGCACCTCCCAGCCGAGATTCGAACATACGACGACTGGCTTGTTAGGCCAGCATCGTACTCGGAAGCTAACTGGGTGCTAGATCTATGTTGGCCGCTTTTTCCTAGTTGCCTTCCCCATTTCATACCCGGTCGCCAACAGTGAAATTATCGTCTTTAAAGTCAGTCCCAGCAACAGTCGGAAGATTATTTAGTACAAAATCAGCGTGAAAAATTCAAACCAAAATATATGACAAACGAACTCACCAATATGTCAAAGCTGTGTGTTTATCGTATGTTTATGCTTTATGCTCGGTTTACAAAACTCAAAAGTGATAAAGGTCTTCATCAAATGCCTACCAATAAAACAGAACAAAGTTTCAATACGTTCTTTCCCAACAAATATTTTTGTTGAAAAACAGCTTAACAAGCACTTGTTTGCTGGATATTAGCTGTATAATGGTTGAATAAACTGTTTTTCAAATAAAATGTTTGTTGGGTTAGTTTCCGAGAAAGAGTTGCTTGCAGTTTTAAATACATTATGTCATAAGAATGGCGTCTTAATGTGCCGTGTTTGTTCGGCGAGTCACTTTTTTCCATGTTGGGTATTTTTATCACTGCGACCATTTGTTTGATCTATTGTGATACTTCGCGAGTCACTTAGGTGTAGGATTTAGTTATGAATAGTTATGAAATTTTTATTGATATAAGCGAAAAATTTGTCGGCCAATTTGTTGTCCTGAATGATGGGTTTGCTGAAGTTTAGTTCAAATATTCAATTTTACAACCACTGAACAGTGCCATCAAAATCGTGCAAATACACGAACGCAATTCAGAAGCCGGCGCACAGGGGTCCCAAAGGGGAAAAGTGGAACTTTTTTCCTACCGTCTTTTGCTTTCATTTTAGCAATATAGTGACTTCGGAACTTTTGTTCATAGGAATATCCCACATAATCTGAAACTGTCAAAAGTTACTCATGGCTTACTATGATAAAAATAAAAAAATAACTTTTTTGTGTTGGGAAACACAGACATAGTTTCTTCAGCAAAGTTGTAGAAAATATAAAGACAAACAAATTTGCTGAAAAAATGATATTCCCATCTCTTTCGGGTGTAGAGATACAGTGCGTTTTCTGTGGAAGTTCTTTAAAAGTTAGTTTTTCATGCATAGCTTTCGGTTGGTTGCATGTTACAAGAAGATTTTGTTCTAGGCAATTATTGAAGCATTCAAAACACACGTTTCTGCCAAAGGTTGCAAATCTTTAAGAGCTTTCTTTACAAAGTTATCGCTTAGTTATGATTTATTTCTCCTAATCTTCACGAACCTTTTAGATAAAACGGCCCAAGTAGCGCACTTTTCGCACTTATGGTTGCAGAAACTTATTTATGACTGAATTCAGTCATAAATCGGTTACCACAACTGGTTTGTCACAATTGTGCTAGTAGGGGGGCAAGTGAATATATTAAATCAGTACTTAACCTTGAAGCTTAGGTCAAGTACTACAAACATGCAAAGGTGCCGCTTGTCCCCACCTACCCATGTGAGAGTACGGCAAGCATATGTTTTATGTGTTTTGCGTTGTTTCCTAAAAAAACTATTAAAGCATATGCTTTAATACTCTAATAAGAGTGGATGGACACAAGGAGCACCTATACAAGTCCATAGTACTTACTCTAAGTTTCAAGGTGAGGCACTGGTTTCATATCTCCACTTGCCCCATTCTAAATGAAGCTTAAATAATCGGTAACTTTGTAAGGGAAGGTCATAGAGATTTGCGACCTTCCGCAAAAACGTGTGTTTTAAGTGCTTCGATGATTGCTTAGAATAATGTGTTTTTGTAAAATGCACCCAACAAAAGTTAAGTATGAAAAACTAATTTTTAAAGGACTTGCTAAGAAAATGCTCTATATTTCTGCACCGGATGGAAAAAGAAATTTCAATTCTTCAGGAAATTTGCTTGTTTTTACAATTCCTACAACTTTGCTGAAGAAACCATGTCTCTAACTACTAACACGAAAAAGTATTTTTTTATTATTATCAAAGTAAGCCATGCTTAACTTATAACACTCTCAGATTATGGGGGTGTGCTGAAGACCTGAAATGCTAAAATGACAGCAAAAGACACCACTGTGACCTTTGGACCACTGTGTGGCGGCCAGCTGATAAAAATAAACTGATGTTATGTGAAAATCAAATCAAGGAAATCACGTGATGCCTAGCCCTTTCCCACTAAGCCTCCGGAAAGTGTCCGATTTTGCTTATTTTTCCCTGTTTTTCAACAATATTTCAACGTGCTGACAATACTTCAAACAAGTGTTTAGCAAAAAGAATCAAAAACCAATTTTAGAGAGGTCCAAAATATCAATTGAAATCGGGGAAAGTCTACAGACAGTTTTTTTTTCGAAAAATTATATTTTTTTCTATGATAACGACCAACTAGCTGTTAAATCCATTTGAAAGATATACTTTTCTAATTGACTGAAAAAAGTCTCACTGCCGAACCTTCGCCAACACGACGGTTGTAGCCAAACGTTGTTAAATTAGTTACAACCACAAATGTTAATGATACCATGCTTGTTGCCCAATGCCCAATGGGCGAGAAGTATGAGACAACGAGTAATGTACATTAACACCCTTTTTTTATTGAATTTAATCCAAATTTTTGTTTTAAAGGATAGTTTAGAGGTCGTGCTGTTTATTATGTCAATAATAAAAACATAATTATTTGATTTAGTGGAAAATTCCGTTTATTTTCATTCATACATAGATTTTCAATTCATATAAAGGGCAAATCCGGGTCATCTGACTTTCAATTGTTATGTCAATCCATCAGCATTGATTTGCATTTCAATGAAATAAAAAAAGTTTCTTGGTGAACGCCTGATTAATCACGCCTCTTTGTCTCACTATTCCCAATAGGATTTTTCTTCTTCCCAATAGGAATATTTTGTAAAAAAAAATAATGAAATAGCCGTGTTAGTAAACAAGTCGAATGTCATTTTTTTTATTGACTATGTGGTGTGTTGTTGTAAATTCAATTTGAATTTAATATGCCTTCTGATATTGAAATTGACCAAAAAATGATTGCAATAAAATTAACTTTGATCTCCACGTTAAAATAAACGTGTTTTTAACTACATCAAGTGATGTAGATTCTCAAACTTTACTTTCCACAGAATTATCATGAATCTTGAATACTTTATACCCAAGCTATTCCCTTTGACACACGGTTCCTGCTTTCTTACTGGCGTTGACTACTATCCCCTAGTTATTCTGTTTCGGAAATTTTGTGACCCAGTTTTGGGGAGTTTTGATTCGCTTAGGGTTGCCCCCTTCTGCAGTATGGTTGTGGAAAAAATCAGCCTTTTTAATCACTTTGGCACTGAACCGAATATATTGATTTTGGTATCGAATGAAATATATGTTTAGAAACTTTTTTCGGAACAAAATTGGCTTTGAGATTATATTGAGAATTTTGTTATGGTATGATTCGATATGTTTGAAAATTTTTGTCGAATAGAGAAAAATGGGCTAATCGGGATATTTGATTAGTGTTTTTTCCGGAAATTCTTATTGATGAAATGCGATACGTTTAAATGTTGTCAAAAAATAAGAGAAGATGAACTAAATGAAATACTAGGGTGAAAACCACATGATGCCACGTAATTTTTCACATAAAATCAGCTGACTGATTTATCATTCCGTTTTTTTTTCATTTTTGGACACTGTACACTGTACACTAGTGCTTCGAATGATCATTTATATATGGATGGACCATGCAATGTGGCATGGCGTGCCATCCTGGTGAAAGCGGATGTCTTTCATACCCTTTTTCGATTGAAACGTAGTTGACCCCAGACGATAATAAAGCTCCTTCACGATCTTTAAAAAAGACGATCCAATGGCTATGTCCACATCAATTTCGCACCAAGGATAGGATGGATCCTGTATTATGGGGCACTTCCATCAAATAAGTGCTTTAAAGTTACAAATTTAACTGTGCTATGCAACTGTACTTCTTTACCGCAATAGATCAAAATAATGGTCGCAGTGGTCCTCTGTTAAGAGTTTTGTTTATGGCATCCGACAGCAAATAGTTTGCTTCAACCAGAATTCGAACCCACACACAGTAGCTATGCTAACCTTGAAAGTAAACGAGAGGCCTTTCGATGACGCTCAACTTTCAAACCTACTAGTTGTTTCCTGTGGAAAATACATTTGTCATTAAACTGCCTACATAAATCATCTCGTCATCATCCTCCGATACGAAGAACTGAACAACATTCATCATCATCATCAATTCCAAATATTATCGCCACTAGAACTGAGCACATTTAGCACCCCGCAGCACCAATCGGTGAAAGTGCTTGATTTACAATACAGCTTCCGATAAGCTGTCTACGAGAAAAGTTCTCAGAAGCTTTCCTGTGCTCACCGCAGAAACCTTCACAGTCGTCATAATCATCGGGTGCTACTCGCCACGAGACTTCCATTCCCTTCAATCCCCTCACGGAACCGATCGGTTGGCGGTGATTCGAGAAAAAAAGCCCCATCCATCTGCTGCCACTCACTGGAAAGTAATTTTTTAATGACTTCCACCAGCCAACGGAGCGGCAGTCGCTTATTAGCTCGTTATCATTGCCCTAGAGCCGCGCCATTGCATTGCCGCCGCCATTAGCCACTACTGCCGAACCTTCGCACAATCGCACTGACGATCACCCGTTGATGATTGGAACTGATGATCGCATGAGCTGTCTAATGGATAAAATTAACTTTACACATGTAATATGTCATTGAAAACGAAATTGGGAATAACGAGTTGGGAAAGGAAGCAAAAGACAACCCTAGCGATTTGAATGGGTGCAAGCGAGACAGCATGCGAGACTGAATTAGTTGCAGCGCAAAAGTGCCACGAGTTGAGGCGATCTCGCGGCGACCCTGACGAGGTTGGGAGGAGGCTATGAACGTGTGCACGGCTGCAAGTGCTCCGAGGGCGCAAACATGACAACTTTTTGCCTTCCCTGTGTGGGTTTTGACGTCCACCACTACAAGCCTGCATTCAATTTCTAATGCCAAGCTGCCTACTGTTGGAGTGGAAGATAAAAAAAGTGCAACTGCACTGCGCAAGTTGCCACCGCCTCCGTCACCCGTTCGCCATTTAGGTGTGCAGGTTTCAATCGACTGTTTCAAGTACGCACGCGTACAAGCTTGTAATTGCACTGCGTTGCATAAGTCGCTAGCAATAGATGCGATTCATAAATTTTCTGAGCAATGTTGCCGAATAGGCCGGCGCGCGTTTAGTCATCCTAGTCATTTAACCCTGTCGCGGTGTTGTCACTCCTTGGCCACACGTGGTGCGGTCGCATACACACACGAACACGCAACAAAGCCGAGAAAATTTGGAGGCACGTCACCTGACAACCAGATCCACAAAGCCACAAAGAAGAATCTAAAAACCAACCACTGCACGGTTTGCTCCCCGCGATAGTGAAAGTGGTTAGAAACAACCTGGCATAAACTGGTACTGCCCTAGCCGACGATTCAGTGTTCCTTCAATCTCAGTTTTGGAGTGCGTGTCAGAAGTGCATTTACATAGGTATTTTCCCATTTAGCAGTATTTGTAAATGCACTATCTGGTACGACATTCCAGAATCAACAATCATCCTGAAGCTGCTGGAGAACAAACGATTCAAACTGTCCGACGATGTTTATTTCACAAAATAAAACACTTATTTTAAACTTTAATTTTTCAATAAAAGCAGATTGTTATTAATAAGTTCTTTTTTTTTTTACTGTAACAGTTCGTTTCAGATTGAAACGAACTGGTAACACTGATGACCTTCCCGTTTCTCCCATTGCAATCAAGAAACGTCAAACCTCGTTCTGCTGTAGCGTAGAATCTGTTTCGTATCTCCACCTGATGGCCGCTTAGAAACAATAAAATAGTTATTTTAATCACACCCAATCCCGAATCGCACCAAAATTAAAAACAGCTGAGACGTAGTTTTAGCACCCAATGATCTAATCTTTCGTCTTTCTTCGCTAGTCCCATTTGGTTTTCCCCCGAAATCCTCGTTCAATTTGGTTCTGATCCCGAAACCCCCTCCTCCGTCTTTATAAAAAATAAAACCACTAACGCTGCCAAAAAGGGAAATCATCGTAACCCCTACCAATCGCGGTGAAGGTGATCCAAAAAATATCCACAGCGTAATTTACCCCTTCCTTTCCGCTTCCCGGCCATTCCGTCGATCCCGAAGCCGGAAAGCCAAGTCGCGTGTCGCCTAGTTCCCTGCCGATCGCCAGGAGACGACCAGTCTTCTCAGTTTCAGCTCAACCGTTGTCAGCGCTAGAGAAATCCGCAAGGAAGCGAAAAGTGTGCACTTCCGTTCCGTTTGACGGTTCGATCCAAAGGGACCGCTTCCGTTTGCAACCGAGACGATTTTACCTAGCAGAAGGCAGTACGCTCTGGCAGTGTGGTTAGCTGGTTGTGTAGAAATTGCTTTAAGGGTGCGTCGTGGTCCAATTTCCGGGGCAGCCTTTCCGGGGCTTTTCGGGAAGGCGGACCACTGCCAGACGCGTTCGCGAGTTCACAGCCACTATCTGCCCTGCCGTCGCGATATGCCAGGTTCAGCGCATGAAGAAGTGGATAGTCCAGTAGTGTGATTTTCTTACGACGACGGCGAACGGAACTAGCTGAGCTGTGGAATTTGCGCCTAAAGGAAGGCTGTGACGTTACCGTGTGGCAAGAGTTTTGGTGCGTGCCGTTAGGGTGCGAATGACAGGTAAGCCGTAACGCAACTCGATAAATTCGTGTTTTTTCTAAGCCCATCTACTCAAGCCAAGTCATAGAATTGCCATGATTCGACGAAACTAACAACAAAAAAATTAAAACGTGATTGTTAGTGTGTAACTGACAGATAAATCAATGAAAATCAATGAAATTGAAAGAAAGCCCTTCTAGCAAAGCACGGTCAGTTTAACAAAAAAAAAAACAAGTAAGTATTTAAGTTTAACGCGAATGATTTTTGAACTGGACAAAAGTGACAGTTTACATTTTTGCATGTCGTTTGAAAGCTCCGGAAAATAACTACCTAAATGAGTACAAAGATGACATCAGTATTTTAAAATTAGATTGATCCAACCTATTGTATTTGTGTTGCTATATAAAAATCAGGACACTCGCATTATGCACAATCAATAAAATATAGGTACATATATCAGAAATTAATATCTGTAGTTTCCATGTGTCTGAGTGTAACTGCTATTGAATAGAAAAATTTCTAGGCTCAAACACACGTAGTTAATGTCACTATGATTCCAACAAGTCATTGGATGAGTGGGTGAATTGGCCGATATATCATAATTTGATATGATATTGATTCAAACAAATACTTGATTTTAAAGCAATCGTTAAAGCAAACATCAATTATTTCAAACGACTGGTTTGGCACGTGATAGTAAAAGTAGCGTACGCTTAAACCAAGCTTTAATTTATTAACAGGAACTACCAAAGTAGCGCAGAATCAATATAAAGCACGAAAACGGATATCACGTGAAATATATTTATGCCTACATTTACTTCCCCTGGAGTTCTTTAAGACAATGATAGCTTAAGCCGATCCCGAGTCAGGTGTTGGATGATATCTGAATCACATACAGGTGATGTAGCGTGTTTTCTTAAACAGTCTGATGTTTTATCAAGGACACACTCAATAGTATGTAGAACGTTTTTCAGGTGCGAAGAGAAAAAAAATGACAAATTATTAAAAAGCAACAAATGAAGAACTTGAAGTCAACAAATTAAAGTCCGATCAGATAAATACAGATCTTTGTGCATGCATAAATGGGTATCAACATCAATTACACAGGTCTGCATCAAAAAAACTGCAGACACATTCCAAGCGCATCTATCCCATGAGAGCAAATTTTGAAAGTAGTGATATTAAAAATATTTGTATGTAGTATGTTCAAACATACTATAAAGTTTACAAAAATCCTGAATTGTCATATTGTTTATTGACAATTCATTCTAAAATGCACCTTACAAGTGGGAGGTTAACAATATAGATTTTTTCATCATTTAGGCAAGGCTGCAATTAATTCTCTGTCAATAGTTTTAAGCCAAAATAATTTAAAACTGTATATCGTCAAAACATGTTTCATTACTAGGGTAACATTTTGTTCATACAGAGTTTTTTGGAAAAAGAATGCATTATCCAGATAAGCGGCCTTTAAAAACAGGTACTTTTATAATGGTGTCCCGTAACGAAAATTTTGCATTTATTTCCATATACCAGAGAGTTTAAATCCAAATTTTTTGAAACTATGGATTTTCTTTAATCATATATGTACAATCAAAATCGCACTGTGCTTGACTTTTGATAAGCATTTCTATGTAAAATAAAATAGGTGCTTCGAAATGGTGTCCCGTAACGTTTTGTTTAATGCAAAAAGTAATTGAATGAAAAAGCACTTATCACATCATGTTTCAACTAATCTTTATCGACGATAACAAATCTATTATTTTGATGACCGAATGCAAGTAAATATGTACTTACTATAAGTATGTATAAATATGATTACAATATAATAATATATTGTAATATCAAGGAATGTGCGGTAAAGACGGGCACCTCAAGATTAAAATTCAATATCTACACAAGTATCTCTGCTTGATATAGCCATACTACTAGTAAATTTTGTTCAAAACTTATACTTTAACATGAAAAACATTACCTAGTAATCATATTTTTTAGACATTGTACAGAAAAACGGACACATTATATGAAAGGTGGACACCGCAAAAAAAAGGTGTGATTGGTGATGAGTAATACCTAACGAGGTATGATACCAGTCATCGTATGTTCGAATTTCGACTGGATGGTGCTGCCAAAGTCAGTAGGATTTGGGCAGACGTTGCGCGTACGTTATTTTGGACATTTACGACAAAATCAAATAGAAGTGACCAAAATAAAGTACGCGTAAAGCCTAACCAAAATAGACAAATCAACCAAATTGTTTTGTTCTCTAATAACTAGCTGTAGAGTCTCTCGACAAAGGGTGGCTCCAGGCAAAGGGTGAACATGTGCATTCCATAACCTCTGTTTACTAACTTCTACCCCTACGTCCACGTGTTGCCGGCTGGGGTACGCAATCTCGGTTGCTGTAGGCTAACAGTGAAGGGGACAGAGTGGCTACCTCCCACCTTAAGATGGCAGCCACGTCAGTGAGATAGGGACCTGAGGCTAACAAACCACTGTACCCGAAAACAAAAAAAAGGTAATGAAAAAGAAAGAAAGTCTCTCGATAAAGAAGAAGGGTTAAGTCTTAAAGACATTTATACCTAACGCCGATTTCGACTTACTTGAATACTTTATCATTAAAATACTAGAATAGTCTAAAAACTTGGAATTCCGTTTCTGAAAGTTGTTTAGTCAGCTTTTTTAGCATTTATAGTGGCTTCGCTGAGCACACTAGCAAGAAAGCCTAGCCCAGAGAACATTTTTTAGCTTGCAAGATGCATAGTAAGTGTCGTACTTCGAACGGCATCATTTTCAGCTACTTTTTTAGCGTTTCTTTCTTGAAAGTTTTCATGACCCTTTTCAACTGTTTTATTTTTTCATATTTTATATAACTGTTTTATGACTGTAGAATAATTTGCAAGTTATCAACAAAGTTATTTTAAAGAATAGGCAAAATTAGACTTTTATAGCAAATTATGTTATAGTCAGAGGTGGGCACCGCTAATCAGCTAACCGCTAACATTTTAGCTAGCGAGTAGCTCGTTCGCTAGGTTTTAAATGTGCTAGCGCTTCTATTACCTTCCGATAAACATAAGTACTACTAAATAAACTACCAGCCACTAATTTTTGAAAATAATTTTTGGAAATAGTTCAACTAGCCATGAATGAACTATATTTGCTCGCGTCGCGAACAGCAGCGAGCGATTTTATCAATTTGTAAGAAACCGCACACTTATTTTTGTTATTATTTTCAAAAATTAGCGGCTAGTAGTTTATTTAGTGGCACTTTAACTTATCGGAAGCTAATGAAAGCGCTAACAGATTTGAAACCTAGCGAACGCACTACTCGCTGGCTAAAAGGTTAGCGGTTAGCTGATTAGCGGTGCCCACCTCTGGTTATAGTTATAGTTCGCAACATGAGTTGTTAATGTTGCATGAAATAGTAGAGTTGCTTAAAAACTTTTAAATTTATGCGTTATGATACGTTAACTGATACGTCTGAAGTAAAACAAAATACCTAATTTTCGAATATTTGCTAGGGTAGATGTACCAAATATGGTGGAGATATGTCGTCCGTTAAGACAAATTTACGTATAAATATCCAGTTATGAGTCAAAACGTCTATAAGTTTTCTAGTAATTTGGGATCAGTAGAAAAGGAATCAAGCTTAAGTTTTGAAGATTTTTCGATTATAGGTCTTAAAAACTTGATTTGAAAATATTATTGCAATGTCCCAAATATAGTAGCAGTGTTTCTGGCATTTCGTTATATGTGTACCAATTATAGTAATATACTAGAACATCAAAGACTAATTCGTGAAAATCAATTAATAATTGCAAATAAATTAAAAATGAGTAGCGAAAAATACATTACGACGTTTGTGTTAATTTTATTGCAAAAATAATTCATAGTTTACATAACGCATCTAAGGTGGAAGCGAAAGTAGCATTGCGACATGGAGCATTATCAAAAGCAGCTCGCATTGCCTAAAGCAGGAAGAAGTACGTAATTAGTGCACGCTGCCTCATATAGGGTTCGTAAATGACCTCTGGTGGGCGGATAGAAACCCGAGAATACGACACATGAAACCAGCCCTTCTTTTGTGTCCTGAAAATGAGTAACATATTTAGTAAGCATGGATAACGTTTCAGAACTTTTTGGGATCGGAAGGCTAATTATGATGAGAACTTTTATTAATCAGAGGTAACACCGCAATACGTGAGCACTAGAGATGGTCGGGTAGCGGAAAATTTGCCCGAAACCCCCACCTGTACCCGTACCCGCCGGGTTCGGGTATTGAAAAAAAAAATAATTTGCGGGTTCGGGTCAGGTACTGGTTCTTAATTTTAGTTTTTAAAACCGGGTACGGGTCGGGTCGGGTATCTCTATTGACCACATTTAACACTAAAGATGGTCGAAGACCCGGACCCGTACCTGCACCCGCCGGTTCCGGTCGGGTTCGGGTATAATAAAATTAACTTTCGGGTTCGGGTCGGGTACGGGCCTTCAAATTTTTTTCTTAATCGGGTACGGGTCGGGTTCGGGTATTCAAATTTTCATACCCGACCATCTCTAGTGTGCACCGTTTGCCTCACATAATTTTTCGACGGTTCTCTCGTGATCCCTACTGGTCCCAAATAGAATTCGTTACTTACAAGTGTCTTTATACTTGACCGATTGTTCCGGAATGGCGTAATCTGCTCATTTGACGTCAGGTACTCATTATCTTCAAACAGAAGGTGGGGGACAGCAAAATCCCGATCCAGCATACTGTTCAACCAGCCGATAATTTGCTGCTCCTCCATTTTTGACAGCACATTTCTCCTACATATAAACGATAGTAGACTTCGAAATCTCGAACTTGCGTAACTGAACTTGCGTTGCTTTCGCTGTGGACACATGTTGTAGAACGTAAATCAAATATTGTAGTTATGTGATAAGTAATATGTGACTAATTTTTGGTCATACCTGATATTTTAATAACAGCAAAAGCTAATGAAAGCAAATTTATTTTCAATCACACTCGGTAAACAACGCACTATGACCAAAAGTGACAGCGGAGAGAAATGGTGCTTTCGTATGCTACGATAATAGGCGTATACTACTAATAGCCTACTACGATGATAGGCGCATCGTAGTGAAATTTTACCAATCATGGTAATACAGAAAAATAGTTATTTTTGAATAAAGTCGTGTTATTTTTTTAATTTACAACGTTAAAAAGGTTATAACTAATTCCCCCATGTAGTTTGGTTTACGGAACATGTAGTTTAAATATCGAAAACATCTTAATTATGATTACGTGTACCTTAGCGAATTGCTAAGAATCAAGTCTTACATTAACACGAAATTTTCAAACTATGGTTTTTCACAGAAGAAACATATTTATCCTAAAAATAATTTAAGAAATTAGTACAGAAGAATTAGTTCTTGTTTTAAAACATATTTCAGGATCAAAAAAAGCATGTTATCCGTCCTAAAATTTTAAAAAACACTTTCGTATTACCATAATGGGTGCTACTACGATATTTGGTACTTCTACCCTATTTAATACCATTTTGGCGTGCAGCGCAAATAAAGCATACCTTTCGCAGTGAGACGAACCTTATTTACCGTTTTAAATTTTTTCAAATAAAATTTTTGAATTTTGTTGTTTTGGCCAAAATCATGCAAAATCTTACATAGGGGGAGGGGGCGATTAGTCAACAATGGGGAAAACTCGTTACATAATTAATGCACAGCCCCTACATTTTAATTACTAATATGTCAAAACCCTAAGATTAGGCAAGCATTTCATTATAATACTTCAGTGTAGTTCTCACATGGGTATTTCTCTTTACCTGGAAGTAAACTTTACCTTCCATATACTTCGTTACGTATGTCTTATTACCTGACTATCACACACCAAATCAGCACACTATTGTTACAAAATATAGTGAATTTAGACCAGATATAGAAAATATGACGGCCTGAACAGAAATCTAGAGAAAATAAACCATATAATGCAGTTTATTTTTTCCGTTACGGGACACCATTTGCAGAATACCGTTTGCCCAACAGCGCATGGTGTCCCGTAACGAAATGATTTTCATTATATCTTAAGAACTAAACACAAAACCTGAATATACTTTTACATTTTAAGTTTCAGGCTGCCTTCAGCTAAAAATTTTCGGAACATGTCGACTTTGAAAAACTTGAAACAGAGCAGAGTTTTGCAAAAGTTTGAATCATGTTCAGAATACGCATTTTCTGCGATGGTGTCCCGTAACGAAAAGTATTCCGCCACTATTCAATGATGCTTATTATAATAAATATTTCGCCCTCGTATTGAGAAAGTACTACTAAATAGCAGCTGAAAACACCTATTTTGAAAGATATTCGTCAGACTGTTGGTAAAATATGAACAAATTTGCTTCGAAAAAACGGTTGCTCATGGTGTCTCGTAACGCTGGAATGTGTCTGCATAGGATTTTTCAACTGATTCTTATAGATTTTTGTCCACTAAATTCAGAAAAAAATAATAAAAATTGTCCATCACGTCACGTTTTTATGCAATACTTGTTGAATAATCTTGAAAGTTGATTTTAGACATATAAAGCAGCAGAAATATCCCGGACGTAATTGACATTAAAAAATCAATTTTTACTTCAGAATTGTATTTACCAATTTATTAATGTTTGGAAAAAACCCATATATGAGCCGTTCCGAATTATAGTGGTCTATTGACCATTTTTGTCAAAAATGAGATTTTTGCATAAATCGCATCTTTATTGATAGATGTACTATATAAACACTAAAAATTACAAAATAGTAGGTTTCCAACCTGCTTTTTTTCATGATGAATTTTTGGTCCGGAACAGAATGACCATTCTGCTCCGCATTAAAGTGGTCTATGTGCATGGGACTTACTAGTGACAGAGATTGAGATAAAACTCCCTTAATTTGAGCATTAGGTAAAAGTAGTTAATAAGCGTAAATCGACTATTGTTTTTTTTTTTGGTGCCGATTGGACTCCCCCTCCCTCTATGGTAGAAGACCCCCACCCCCACCCCTAATCAGCAAAAGCCTTGTTTTCGTCAAATCCGCTAATTTTCGTTTGCTCATATCTCCGGAAATATTAAGTTTAGAAAGATACTATTTTCACATTTTCATAGAAAATTGCCCAAGGAATTCGAAAAAAGTAGTATTTTTTAGCACCAGTGCTGCCAAATATTTTTTAATTCGATTTGAAAACTAAAGTTCTATTTTTCTCTCAATGAATACATTTTAATCTCAAAAGTTTCGACTCCATCGTATTCCACAGATTTTTTTTACATTAGAATTACTTATCGTCACGAAGTATTCCTTGCCGATCCAGAGACAACGTTTTAAAGCAAGCGACCTCCAATTTCTTATGTTATTAGATAAAACCAAGGGCAAAATATTTTTTCAAGAAGCAGTGAGTCTCTATGCCCTGTTGTGAAAGTATGTATTCAATATGTAGTAACATTTTCCTGAGCAGTGTTGCCAGCTTTTTAGTTTAAATTTTGGAATTTGGAAACACTGTCAAATTTTTTTTTATTTTTATATAAAAAATCTGGCAAATACGATGGAGTTGGAATTTTTGAGATCAAATTGTATTCATTGAGAGAAAAATAGTTTTTAAATCGAATCGAAAAATATTTGGCAGCATTGATACTAAAAAATATTATTTTTTTCAAATTCATTGGGCAATTTTCTTTGAAAATGTGAGAATAGTGCCTTTCTAGACTTAATTACCCTTATTCTGCGAGGCGAGTGACATGACTATGTTGCAGTCACCGCGAATCAGGTGACAATTGTCACCTAGGTGACTCGCCTTGTCACTTAGGTGACAAGGGTTTCTTACCTAGGTGACACGATTGTCACTTAGGTGACTCGACTCGCCGTGGCGAGTCACGGCGAGTGACAATTGTCGTATTGAGTCATGTGACTCGCAGAATAAGGGTGAATGTTTTCGGAGATATAAGCAAAAGAAAATAAGTGGAATTGACAAAAAAGGCCCAAGTAACAATTTGGGTTTTATAACACTCTTATGATGGTTTATATGACTAATTTTGGCCTTAAAACCCGCAATAAGAGTGAAATAAAACTAACATACTTGAGACGGCTTTTGCATATAAAAACGGGGCATCAAACTTGGAATTCTGACCGAATTTGGTAAAAATCCAAGAAGGTCCATTACAATTTTTACTTTTTCTTGGTTACTTGATGTGGAATGACCCATTTTCAATTTATTCAATATTATTTTATATTTTAACATTATTTTCAATATAGTACAAGGAAAATTTGAATTGCAATTCAAACAAAAGTGTATGAGATAATTTTTCATTCAAACGAATATGAAATTACTCAGAGTAATGAAATGTACTGGTCCGCTTCAAGTTTACCCTCCATAGTCTATGAAAATAGTCTAGTTAAAGTATATAGATATAAAATCGTTTGGAAACTGTAATAAGATGTATTCTTACATAAATCTAAGTGTAACAGTGTAGTTATCTTTTTTCTTCACTTTATCGTCTATTTCATCTCTATCTCAATATTTTCCTGATTTTCATTCCGTTATCGAAACTTGACCTTCTGTTTTTACACGACAAACTTCGCAGCCAGCTGTTAGAGTACAGGACAATTGCAGGGCAAGTTGCTGCGACTATTGATTATTGACTCTAACAGCGCCTCCCAGCCGAGATTCGAATATACGACGATTAGTTTATTAGATCAGCATCGTACCTCGAGGCCAACTGAGAATGATCATCATTATCACCTCTGAAAAAATTATAACAAAAGGATTTTTATGACTCAAATTATAAAATTACTCTTACCTTCAAGATGGTATGGAAAATAATTAAGAATCTACACAATGGGCGGCGCTAGTGTCTTAGTAATAACTATAAGAAGCTGTTTTCTTTGGAAAGGGTGTTTAGGTTACAGTTGCTATTTAACTAGTTTAGAAATTAGTTAATATTTTACTATTTACCATTTATTTATTTATGTGACATAATTGCCTATTCAGTTCTTGCAAGTTTCGATTTAAAAGAATTAGTGAAAAAATGCAACAATTCGGCACCAACTTTTCAAAAGGGCCAATCTGCAAAGTGTAAACAAACCGAGTTAGGGTTATTTTTTGCTATGCTATTCCAGCAGAAAATAACTCTCACTCGGTTTGTTTACATTTTGCAGATTGACCCTTTTGAAAAGTTGGTACCGAATTTTCTATGATTATACAATTTTCATAAATCGTGCAAAATGTGTAGAAAGTAAACTGGGAATGTGTTCACGTGACTGAGACCAATAGATTAAGTGAGTTGGTAGGATTTTTCTGGCCTTCTTAGAAGTACCATTATTAGATGGTAGATGGATTTTTTACAGGCAGTTAACGCAGCTAGAGAAAAAAATTGAGTGTTGAAGTTAACTATTTCTCGTAGCCTTGTAGTAGTGAGACAATTCTGTACTATTTTGATATTATCTTAAAACTAGTAGTCATTGGAATGACCTTCCCGAAGACCGCAACTTTCTAGATAGTCAGCAGCGCAAGATACAGCCTGTATATGAATATTACATATACACTAGCGCCACGTAGTGAAACAATTCTGCGCTATTTTCCAAACCACCCTAAATCTGGTAGTCATTTGTATAACCTTCCCGAGGACCGCAACTTGCTAGACGGTCGGCAACTCAAGATACAGCCATTTACAAATCTTATGGAGATAGACCACTATGTTGCGGAACGTTTTGGGGATAACGGTGAAAATATATATGAAATCATAGTGATCTATGTACATTGGTGTGAATAAATCGTATATTTTGACAAAAGTTGGGATTTTTATGTATTCTCATGTTGAATCACTTTATACACTACACATTAGAACACTTGGTTTGGAGAAAATAATTGTATAGAATTTATTATAGAGTTTTTTAGACAATTGCGTCTCCTGTGTGAGACACTGCAGTTGAATATGCGTAAGTGAGCGTACGTGAGTACAGTAACCCTGTTTTGAAGAGAAAAAACCCGATTTAATCCACCTAGTGGTGAAAGAAACCTTTGTTATACGGTCTTACTTGCTATTTGAGAAAGAAATTTGGCAATTTCATACACAATAAATAAGATTTTTCTATCTTCGCTGAAGAGATAGAAGGTTCCTGACTTCAGCAAAATGTCTTGTTTTGAGATGCTCTAAAACTTTGCAGAACACATCAATGTGTTATATTGAAGCTGAAGAAAAATATTTTTCTTATCTCACTTTTAGAGGGATTGATCAAAATTTAAATTCTACCAGACGATAGAGCTTTCAATTTCAAGAAACTCTTCCAAAGGTTCGATAAACCTACAACAAAGTTTTCTCAATCAAAACTCTAGTGCGCACGTTTTTTTGGTTGCGGGCTATTGTGCGCGCGAGTAACCGTGTTACAAAAGTTGGCGCGGGTGTTCGAGGGTTAATATCTTTTGACCAGCAAAACCAATTCTTCTGAAATTTTTCAGATATATTTACAGCATTCAAACCTCTCATTTGATGCCGAAGTAATTTAAACTAGATAAATTATCTTAAATGTAATCGTTATAAATTATTTTAAATTTTATTGTGTTGTATACGATTGCTCATAACTTTCAAATTAAACGTCCAATCAAAAAACAAATCAACAGTGATCTATTAGGATATATTACCTTTCAAATGAGACTAATAGCGCATAAATCGGTTTGGTTATCTCTGAGAAACAGGCATTAATTATTACCTTGTCAAACGAGGTTTGTTAAGCAAAACTTTTAAACTACATGTTTGTTTTCAATCAAAATTCCTGAACAATTTAACGTTAACAAGAGCTTTCATTTGATACTAAGATCATTAAAATCGGTCATGTAGTTCCCGAGAAAATCGTGTCACGTAATTTTTACATTCTTACTCATAACTTTTAAACGAAATGTGGGACCTTGAAACAATTCAATAGTGATCTACTAGGCAATAATACCTTTCAAACAAAAGTAATAGCAAACAAATCGATTCAGCCATCTCCGAGAAACAGGCGAAAGAAAAAATAATCACATACATACATACATACATACACACGTACATTGCTCAGTTCGTCGAGCTCTATCGATTGGTACATGTGACTCGGCCCTCCGGACTTCGGATCAACTTCGTGTTTTTCGACCAATTTCTAAACCTTTGTTATATAGTATAACAAAGATAAAAATAGTAAAGATAAAATATTTCAGTTCAGTAGTATTTTTCCTGTATTTTATAAGTAAAAATTTAAGTAATTCACCTAAAATATCTCATGCATCTGAAAAAAAATTTTTTTGCAGACTTGTGTTATTTTAGTTGCTGTGATTTCTGGCTCTACTAATGTTCCTGAATTTTAAAGTACACCATAAACTATTTATGTTATTTAAAAGATTAGACCGAGAAATACTCCGGAGAAAACAGCAGGGTCTCAAATTTATGCATGCACAAATATCTGTATTTGTGGCTCTAGGCCCGATGCCATGAACTACAACGATTCTCAACGAAGAGTCATGCGACGTGAAGTTTCTAGATTTAAAGATTACTTAGATAACTAATCGATTGTAGATTCTGAATTTAAAAGTTTAGAAGAAGTAACATTAAATATTTACTGTAAAGCAATTTTTTAAGGTACTGGGTCGGGAAAAGCCGTCGAAATCTCCAATATCCAAAGTTTTAGCATTGCATTCACTCGATTCTGTCCAAATGGCTGATCAAAAATTTTCTCCAGGTTGTTTTTTTTGTAGTTGAAGCGAGCGGTATAGAGTGCGATAACAACCGTCTGCCCGGTGTAATGCAATCAGCACTTTCTCCAGAATCATAAAACAAATATAACACAGACTAACAAACGTAACACTTCGAACAAATTTTTTAGCAAAACGTCGATGATGAAATGATTATTCTAAATCTCGCAAAACCACTAGTAGCACCTGGTGCAGTCTTTGGGCTAGGCAAAATGGCTTTACTATAAATTTAGCTATGCTCGTATTTTATCTGCTAACAACGCCAGCGTATACAAACGACATTCTCGAGCAGCGACTGTTGTTTGAGTCTTGGATAGCGTGGAAATTTGAAAAGATAGTTTTTGTTGGTGATGAAACTACCCAAGCAGCATACTTTTGGCACTTGTAGTTCAAGAAACCTATTTACGACTGAAATTGGTTCTAAATCAGTTGCCACAACTGCTTTATAACAACTGTGCTAGTAGGGTATGCTCCAGTGATACGGCTGTTAGTCTGTGGTCAAAACTTAATCTAATCGGAACAAAGTTTGCGCAGAGTTTAACTCATAGCATAGCATAGCATAGTTTAGCTCATGGCCAAACAAATCAAATAAAGCAAAATTTATAATAAAGGGAGTATGTGAAACATAACTAAGAATACCTTATATTCACTGTATGAGAAAAATTCAACTAGAGATATCAATTTTTGTTTTTGATAAGCAGCATACATGTGGCGGTGGAAGCGATTATAGTTACTATATATATAGTTCGGCGGATAGAAAATCGGGAGCCAAATAAACGTCAAAAGCGGAGCCAAAAGCTTTTCAAAATCCAAAATGCAGGAGTAATGTTAAAAAAATACACTTTATTTTCATAGAACTAGTCATTTTCAACACCCGCCAGTGATTATTTTTCGTAAAAACCTGCACATTTCACCATAATTTCAAATTTAATTTCATAAATCAGGGATGCCAATTCGCCTGGTTTTCTATCCGCCGAACTATATATATAGTAACTATAGAAGCGATGCGTCCGAACTGCTAAAACATAATTACGTCTTTATCAATGTAAAGGGCTCCACATCAAATTGCACCACGGAAGAAACGCTGTAGAAAAGTACCTAATTGACCGATCCTTTTCAAACTTTCAGACAATAAAATATAACCCATTAGTCTTCGGCCAAGACAGTACAGACATATTTAATCTTAATTTTAACCCATTTCCTCCCAGCGTTGCGAAAACGCAACGAGCTTTCACTCGATTCTAGAGAAGGCCCAAATGAAGATATCAACTTCGACCCTGAGATACAAAGAAAGATTGGAAAAAAATCTAATCGACCTGTTTTTGCTCAAAGGTCAGTAACATAATTACAGCTGTGATAAAACAACAGGTTTTGCTATTTTTCAGACAGTTAAGGAAAAATGCTCATAAAACTCGATTTTATCTCTTTTAACGCCTGATCTATTAATCAGTGTTAGTAAGGATCGGTTGCTTGCCAAAAAAAACTTTATTTCATAATATTGATTATTTTCGTAATTTTAAGACAGGTTTTAAGCTTTGCGTTGCGAAAACGCAACGCTAGGAAGAAAGGATATTCAAAATTTGCAACGGGAACGTTTCTTTCGTTCGTTCGCTGCGGTGTTTCATTTGATATCGTTGCTTTTTAGTAAACAAATGAATGCAAATCTTAACCTTCACTTGTTCAAAATATCCCGGAAACATTATAAAAGTTTACATAACATAGAATTCGCAGCTACAAACACTGATGACAGATGGAGCAGCCGTCGCGATAAGAGCATAATAAAATCGTTATAGTAACTTTGCCTCCGAAATATCTGAAGGAATTGAGTGACAGCAACGACAGTATCATGGACCCAAATTTAATATTACAACCTTTCCGGAACCATTGTTGGTAGCCATTTAATCATCTTCGATGCCGTGCATTTGGCATTCAAACTGCATACTATGCGCCTACTGCAAAGATGGTCTCCAACCCAAATGCTTCGATATATTGCAAATTGCATCAAAAACGCGAAATGCAAAAATCTTGCAAACAGTTTACAAGTAAAATGCTAGCAGCGAGCTGTCAAATATTTATGTCAACTTATTGCAAGTGTCAATCCCAATAAATTGACATGAATAATTGACGGCTCACTGCTGAAATTTTGCTTGCAAAATGTTTGCAAGTTTCTTGCATTTCGCGTTTTTGATGCAATTTGCAATATATCATAAAACAGAACATGTAATACTCCTACTCGTTCATTTAATCTTTATTAATACTCAAAATCCCAAAGAAAATTTGTTTCCAAGTTTGATTTAATGATAGAAATGTTTGAAGTATTTATATGCACAATAATGAAGGTATGCAAAAACGGTATACCCTTAACGCCCAGCGTAGCGTTTTCGCAACGTAGCGTTGTGGGCAACAGGGTCAAAATTAAAAATACATGTCAGCGGCTTTTTCTTAGTTCCCCTAAAAGAGAATTTTCCTGAAAGTTTCAACTTTCTATCCCTGCTGGAAAAAGTGTGGAACTTAATGGGTTAAAATAATGTATATCTATTAGAGTGTCCCAAAATAGCACTATGTCAGAAAACCTGGGGGCTCACCCCTCAAATGATAGCTTAGGGTGTCACAACAAAACTTTTATATGACGTCAACATTGGTCGCCGCGATTTAGGGGTCGCACATTTGAATTTTATGAAAAAATGGCATTTTTCAGGAGTAAATTCAGAAAAATATTTTTAGAAATGTTAAAGTAGGTAAAAAAGGTAGGGTATTGTCGTTATCGTCGGTCCACTGTTATGGTCGGGCCATCTCGAATTTTACAGTGTTAGTAACTCATAATATCTATGAACAAGCATTGTAATACTTCTTACTGTGACAGCTAACTTTTAACAATATTCTGAGTTTCAATCGTTTATTCAAAACACGCGTACTGAATTCAGTGACTAAATCTGACAAAAAAAAAGTTTTGCAGGCGCAGTAAACTTTTCTTCGAAAAACGATTCATAAAATGCAATTTTCGAGATAAATGTTGAAAATGTATTAAGTGTGTTGTGCTTCACTCGAAGACTATAGAAATATATCCTCCAGTAAGGTGTTTGGTAAGGGTAAGGTGAAGTACTAGAAAAGCACTATTTGTAAAGGTCGGGCCACTTAAGTAGTCATGGTTGGGCCACCATAATTTTAAGCGCAGAAGCGCAATAATCGCTAGGGAATGTCAGTCACATAAAATGTGATGAAATAAAGCAAAGTTAATACGATAAAAACCTAGATTTTTGTTGTTTTTTTTTTTCATTGTAGTTGTACACTTCGGAAAAGGCGATTGTAGCAATGTTGATTTTACAAGATCGCCAAAGTTTCGCAAAAATGCAATTAAAAATAGAGTATTTGTACCTATATAAGCCGTTGTTCACGGAATTCACTCGTTTCATGTCTCTATATAGAAATTCAATACGTATGTCTTAGATTTTCTGCGGTAGCCCAACCTGTACAACATGGCCCGACTATGACAACATTTTTTGTCTTCACGTAAATACCTATAACTTTTTTATTTTTCAAGCAATCAGTTCAATACTTTCCAGAAATATACCTTATTCTTAGACCTTTATAACGATGTATTCAGATTTCTAAAATTCCTTTTGAAACGAAAGTTATGGGAGAATTCCAAAACGTGGCCCAACCACGACGACACTCCCCTACTTAACTATTTTTTTCACAATCATTGGGATCTGATACAATTATAAAAAAGTTATAGTGGCATGTCTGGAGTCATATTTGGTTACAAAAATTTATTGAATTTGCCAAAAATTTAAAATTTTCGAAATTTCATTTAAATAAACGTCAAAACAGGGTATCACTCTAATATCTATACCTATAAAAATGGATTTCTGTCTGTCTGCCCCTATGTTCCTTATCGAATCGAAAACTACTGAACCGATCGGCGTGAAAATTTGCATGTAGGGGTTGTTGGGGCCAGGGAAAAAAAGCAAAGCCATGGGTTTATACCGTCTATAGACATTACCCTTCTTTATCGACAGACTTCGCAGCCGGCTGTTAGAGTACAGGAAAATTACGGGGCCAGTGCAACAATCCTACTGACTCTAACTAGCAAGCACCGCCTAGCCGAGATTCGAACATACGACGACTGGCTTGTTAGACCAGCATCGTACCTCGAAGCTAGCTGGGCGGTTCCAGGGAAGGTTCCCTCGATGGCAAAAGACCCCTCTCTCCACTAAGAGGGGGGTTCTCATACAAATCTTTGTCTATAAAAATGGATTTCTGTCTGCCCTATGTTCCTTGTAGAATCGAAAACTACTGAACCGATCGTCGTGAAAATTTGCATGTAGGCGTTTTTGGTGCCAGGGAAGGTTCTTATGATGGTTAGAGAGCCCTTTCCCCACTAAGAGGGGGGGGCTCCCATACAAATGAAACACAAATTTCTGCATAACTCGATAACTAATCAAGCAAATGGAGCAAAATTTTACATGTGGGTGTTTTTGGCGACAAGAATTTTTTCTATGGTGAATTGAGACCCCTCCTCACTTTGGGAGGGGGGGCTCCTATACAAATGAAATACAAATTTCCTCATTACTCGAGAACTAATCAAGCAAATGGAACCAAATTTAGCATGTGGGTGTTTTTGAAAGCATTTTTTTTCTATGGTGAAATGAGACCCCCCCTCTCTTTAGGAGGGGAATAATGACCCCTCTACCTTTTAAGAGGGGGGGGGGCTTCCATACAAATGAAACACAATTTTTTTCATAACTCGAAAACTAATCAAGCAAATAGAACAAAATATGACATGTGGGTGTTTTTGGAGACAAAAATTTTTTCTATGGTGAATTGAACCCTCTCCCCGCTTCAGGAGGAAGGGCTCCTATACAAATGAAATACAAATTTCCTCATAACTCCAGAACTAATTAATCAAATGGAACCATATTTGGCATGTGGGTGTTTTTGTAGGCATGATTTTTTTCTATGATGAATTAGGACCCCTCTCCTAATCGTTTTTAGGATGGGGGGCTCCCTTACAAATAACATACAAATTTCCTTATAACTCGAGAAGTAATCAAGCAAATGGAACCAAATTTGGCATGTAGGGGGTTTTGAAGGCAGGAATTTTTTAATGATGGTTTGAGACCCCTCACCCCTGTGGTAGGGACTCTCATACAAATAAAACAGAATTTTTTGCGTAACTCAAAAACTAATCGGACTCGAGAAATTTTAGACTCTTTCATAAAACATTAATCAATAACAAGACCACCAAAAACTGTCAATAGTAACATTAGATAATTCAGTGCGAGACGGCCACAGGCCGCGAGTGTTGCCGGCGACCTGCCGTCGTAAGCGCCGGCCACTGCGGGGGGCAGTCCCCCGTAGAGATCACCTCTCACGCTATGTCCGAAGCCACTTATTATTTAACTTACATGCACCTCAGATTTCTCTTCACAGGATGTTAGTATTAAACAAAACAATTAATTTAGAGAAGGTCTTAAAATATTCTATCTTGGGTTTCTTGAAAAATTCAATTTTCATGGTTATTGAGGGGTCAACCCCTCTCAAGTGATCATATCCGTTGTACTCGACCATCTCCGATTTCAACCAAATTTGGTGTAATTGCTCATTCTGACCCCACATTCATTTTCCCAAAGTTTTGTACGGATTGTTCAATCCCCCTTGCGGTGACGCTTCTCTATTTTTCTCAGATTTTCGAAAATACTCATTTTTCACTGCTTGTCACTGCAAGGGGGATTGTTCAATCCATACCAAACTTTGAGAAATTAAATATTGGATTGGAATAGGCAATTATACCAAATTTGGTTGAAATTGGAGGTGGTCGATTACAACGGATATGATCTCTTGAGAGAGAATGACCCCTAAGTATCCTTGAAAATTGAATTTTTCAAAAAACCCAAGCTAGAATATTTTAAGACCTTCTCTAAATTAATTGTTATGATTAATACTAATATCCTGTGAAGAGAAATCTGAGATGCATGTAAGTTAAATTATTAGTACCTTCGGACATAGCGTGCCTCTATCTAGGTTTATTTGTTTTCCTAGATCTACTGACCTCTATTACTTTCCTTCAGTTGGGTCACCCCTGCGAAATGGTACTTTCTACGAAAAGATTTTCCGTGAAATGGTACATCCCGCGTAAGGTTTTTCGCGAAATGGTATTCTGCGAAACTCTATATTCCGCGTTATGGTCAACCGAGAATTGATGTTCCGCAAAATGGTATTCGGCGAAATGGTTTGTAATGATGGCGAATATTTAAATGCTATCCATTTTATTTTAACAGACTAAGCAATGGGTGGAGCTGTGTTCTATATTGCTGTGAGGAAAATTTATATATTAAAACACCCATGAATTCCCCAGAAACTTGCAAAACTCAAGATTGTGACAAAGGTCATCCGAGATTCACGATTTATGTACAACACAGTTTAATTTGTGACTATACGAAGTTTGTCGGGTCAGCTAGTTTTATATATGAATTTGATGACCAACTGCAGCAGACAAAATTAGACATGCTCTAAAGTCTCTTACTTTTATAAAAAAATAAATGGACATCTAGCACAGCTGTTAGGTACTAAGAATTATTCAGGATTTTCAAAATATTTCGAATGGATCGACAATAAATTTTAGGATTTCGGAAAGAATACTATTTCTAACCAATGGTTTTTTTATGCAGGTTTGAGAAAATCTTCAAAAGACAACATCTCCACGGTGTTGTGTAGGATTCACAAGGGACCAACATGCGCCTACCTACTAAAACTCTCCTGTTTAACTTTTCCTGAGTCCCTCTCGAATCTACCGTTAGATTTAACTTCGGGAGGGATGCGAAAAATCGACAGATTTCATACAAATTTCAAACATTTGACAATATTTTCTAAAAAAAGCCATGTAGCGATCCTCCAAGGAAAACCAGAATAATTTCGTGACCACGTGCTCTATATCTACGAGCGGTAGAAATTATGAAAATAGAAAAGAGTTTTGGGAAAATTCCAAAATTTGGTAAAAAAATATTGAAAGATTAAAAAGTTAGGGCTATTTTAGTAAATTTTGCGGAGATAAAATTGATGTAGACCTTAGAGGGGTTAAATAAGCCTAATAGTTGGACAATGACCGTTTGGCAGCTGTAAAATTTGACATCTTTTAACCAAACTAGCTGTCAATTGTATATGGCACTCAAATGTTTTTTGGTGAACGCACTCAAATTGCCGGGTATCAGAATAAAATAGGTCACATCAGTGGGGGTTCAGGGTAGCAAATAGACAAAAAGGATATGTTTTCTACTAGCGATCTGGGTTTGTACACTACACTTTAAGGGGATTTTGGGTACTTTCTGCCAAGTTTAAAGCACAGACAAACAGACATAACTCTTTCAAGAAAATCCAACAAATACATCGTCACGCACATTTTGGGTGCACTCTAGCACCATCTGTGATCAACGTGCGAAGAATGAAACAGTGAGTGTTATGTTTGTTTGTCTGTGTCTAAGGTAAGTCCAATCAGTTTGCAGATAATTTTTTTTTAAATGTGTACGCATTTGATTTTTACCGTTTGTACCCGACAAACACTTGAGATTTGATAGTAATTGTACTGTGTTTCAATAATTTCATGTGAGCCCTTTAGACACCCACTACTTCGCTTTCACATCCGTTTCGTGACGATAGAATGAATTGGATTTTTAGAGTTACCAAGCACAAAAAGTTGATAGTGCTTCCGAAAATATCGTCCTACTGCATAATTTGGCAGGCTTATCTGGTTTTAAAAGATTTATAGGAGCTTGGTAGACAGGGACTTCGGAAAAGTATAAATATTAAAGTTTAAAAGTATAAGCTCTTTATATATTTTTCCGTTTTGCTAACTGAAACTTTTCGTTATCTTGTTAAGTTACTTTGTCAAGTACATCCGGAAACATTCCTTTTAAAGAAGATCACATTTCACAACTAACATTTGAAAGGACCAATAAGCCTAACAAATCGTGTGAGAGTTATGTTTTGCTGGAACAGCATAGGAAAATGCACTCTCACTCGATTTGTTTTTCGTTAGGTTGATTGACCTATTTTCAAATGTTAGTCGAGATTTGCCTAGCATTGGAAAATTATGTCACACTAAATTCACACTGTCGTCTTCCTCTCCCAAAGGCCACTCAGTGTCCAATATGGTTTTTGTATCGAAAATCGAGATAGAATTCCGAAATCGCTCACCATCAGCACCACTTCGAGCATCCTGCTCGTTTAAACAGCAAACAACAGGATCTCGCACTTCAAAATAGCATAACTCCCGAAACACATTGAATCCGGCTTTCTGGGTGCGCAATCGAAGTCCGAATGTTCTGCAGTCATGCACACGCTGACAAGTTCCAACTCGGGTTATTTCTCCAACACGGCCGTAGTTAATTTCACACTGATCCCCAATTGCCTTTTCATTCAACGTGGGGAACACAAAGTCACGATTAAGCTCTTGTGCGACAATAGTTCTGACAATTACGCACATCACCAGAATAAAACTTACTTCTGTAGTAGACCACATCATCTCCGAGCAAAGTATTGTCGAAAAATGAAGAAACTGACGGAAGATCTTCTTTCGTAACCGAACACGATCGGGTACCGTAACAAAGTGCTGCTTCGAAAATGCAACATTTTCAAAGTAAATACTTGTTTCTAATGTAACCAAACTAACTCAGCACGTTGTACACCTTTACCAACAAGCTCATGATACTACGGTGTTAATTCCAGAACAGGTTTCGAATGAAGAAGGAATTCCCAGTGCTCTTCAACGCTCTACATCACGTCTTTTTTATTTGTAAACAAGTTTTCCCCATCGGCTAGTCATAATATCACTTCAACGCTTACCTCGTCATCATCTAATCGTTATTTGATCCCACATATTCTCGGTCTCACAGCTAGAACGATTTCCATACGATCGATTCGATCCAATCCAAATACCACGGGATGCGGGTGTAGACACCGGGAATGGCCGTACCGCAAACCTTGCCGAACGATGTGATGGCCACCAGATGGAAAATGCAACTTTCGCTGGTGTCACGTACCTGCAGCGCGCCACCGGAATCGCCCTGGCAGGTGTCACGCCCGCCAGCCGCGAACCCAGCACAGAGTTGACTCCCGACGATGCCCCGCGATAAAGTCGACTGACCGGCGAGGTCCCGATACAGCTGCTGGCACTGGCCGTTGCTGTACTGGTCGAGCATCACCTTCATCAGACGATTGATGTTGGCGCCGACTGATGGGAAAAGGAAACTCGGTTTTAGTACGTATTTAAAATATAATACCAAATTTGATAGGAATAACAATGTCTTTCTTTTTTAGGAATTGCTCCATAGCAGGGCATTTTGCATTGTGCATTAGGATGCTAACCTTCTCGCGACTTTCAGTTATAAGGAGTCACGCAATGAGCTCAAAGAAACGCATCAACATGTAATAAATATAAATTCATGTCACATCATATCATCATAATAAATAGCTAAATAGGATTTAAACTAAGTAACAGTGGGTCATCACCCAGACCCAATTGTTGTGGTTTAGATCCATTGTTAAAGTTTAACCAAGTATAAATTGATTTTATTAAGCTGAAAATAAGCACAACCTATACCATGGTATCGAAACACAGACTTGGTTATTTTTCGAAATAATACAATGAAGTCAATACTCACAACTCTCAGCCGCACCATACCCGATCGCAATTAGCTTCGATTCCGGCACTTCCGTCGACTGATACAAACAAGCCGGTCGAATTTCCGGACTCAACCGTACCGTGCCCGCCAGCTTGATGAGAGCAATGTCGTTATACTTATCCCGTACCGTATAATCCGGATGCTTGATGAACATTTCGATAGCGTAATCCTCCGGAGGAACCCCATCGCTAACAACGCCGTTCAACTGCAAACTACCCAACCGAACCAGAAAAGCGTCCCGAGTTCGACAATGAGCCGCCGTCAGTACGAAGTTTTCGCTAATAAGCGATCCTCCACAGTGGAAATCGATGCCGTCAGCTGAGTTATGTCTGCGATAACCAATCGCTGCCATGTGCGGAAATTCGCCCGGCTTAGCCGCTAGTCCTCCCACGATCAGCTTGTTGTCTTCGGTGCACGGTCTACCTCGCTTCTGAATCAATTCAGTGTCCGGTTTGAGCCAGCTCAGAATCTGAGTTGGTGTAGCTAATCGCGTGTATTCCTTGCATTCTGAAATAGATTAGCTTATGAAAATTTATGAAAGTTTAATTTCGTTTGTGTACTTTTAGCACTAATCCTTAGATCCGCTTCTTGTTTCTCCATCTTGTCCAAATGGTCCAGATAGTCGGACGGGCAGCACACCACGGCTTCTTGTGGATTGTAGGTACAAATGGTTATGCGGGCTCCCAATGATTCCAGCACCCGGCGGCAGTTACTGTAGCCAAGGCAAACGCCCGGGCCCTTCTGGAAGGAACAGGAATCACCCTCTGCGTAAACGAAAAGAGTATACTAATATGATCTTTATCGAATAGGTAAAAGGATCTTAATTCGGTTCAATGTCAATTTTGGTTTGACGACCTAATAAGAAGCTAAGGGTATGAATACATCGACTAGTTTTTCACTGTTTTCTAAAATAATAACTAACAAGAAAACACTCAACAAACATACAGCTCTAAAATGTTACTAAAGCTTGGAATCGGGAGGGGTATGAGTCAACAGATATCGGAACAATTAGGCGGTGATTTGGCGAAAACTTTCGATGCCGCCCGCTATATTATAACAATAATTTGCTTCCGGGAAGATTTTAGATCCTGCCGAAAGAAAGCAACCAAACCAGCCCCATAAATAGAACAATGTGGCCTAAATCCGTGATGAAATCGGATTTGTACAAGAAGAAGTGCTGCCACTACAGTAAGGATATACAGCAATAATAGTATGAAGTGAACGGGATGCAGTTTGTATAGAAAGACCCCAACCCGCCCAATCGTCTCCAGTTCAGGTCAGTTTAGAAACATTTTTTTTGCAACGAACGAGGCACGAAGTAAACGATGCCGAACTTGCATTTAAAACACGGGAGTAGCGTTTATTTGGGACCCGGACTAGACGAACCTAAATTTGAAAAAGTTATGTATGAGACACTCATAGAACTTATAATTATCTTTAAAATAGTTGAAATTAGTCTTGCTCTATCTGTTGTATTTACGGTGCATTCCCGGTTTACATTAAGTGCTACGCAAAATGAACTCTTTGTGCACCATCGGATGTGAACCGAAAGTGCACCGTAAGCACCTAAGATAGAGCAATTTCAGCAATTTTATAGATAACTAGATATAGATTATAGATATAGATAGACCCGACAAACTACGTATTGCCACAAATTGAACTGTGTTGCACATAATTCCTGAATCTCGGATGACCTTTCATATCGAGTTTTGCAAGTTTCTGAGGAGTTCATGGGTGTTTATACAATATTTTCCACACACTAAAATAGAAAACAACTCCCCCCATTGCTTAGCCTGATAAAATAAAGCGGATAGCATTTAAATATTCGCCATAATTACAAACCATTTCGCCGAATACCATTTTGCGGAACACCAATTCTCGGTTGACCATAACGCGGAATAAAAAGTTTAGCAGAATACCATTTCGCGAAAAACCTTACGCGGGATGTACCATTTCACGGAAAATCTTTTCCTAGAAAGTACCATTTCGCAGGGGTAACCCAACTGAAGGAAAGTAATAGAGGTCAGTAGATCTAGAAAAATAAATAAACCTAGATAGAGGTGATCTCTATGGGGGGCTGCCACCCTCTTCTGCACGTTTGGATTGGATTGGAAATCCTCGCGTCGTGGTAGGTTTGAAGAGACGTCATAAAAGTTTTACACCCCTATTCTGTACAGATCTTTATTGCATTCGACTTGTTTTGCCCATTTGATTTTGCTGCCCGAATAAAGAATACCATGCACTTCCGTTCGAAAAACTAATCCTAACTAAACTAATTTGAAATCGAATACTGCCGGCACGAGTTATTCCTTAATCGAATAGTTCAAAGAGGATAAAAAAAAGCGAATAATACCCATTAATCGTTCATAATCGTCCGATTAATCGAATTTTTAAGCAAAATATTCGAATATTTCTAGTCGAATGTCGAATACTACTAGCACGAATACTGAACTAATCGATTAGTGCGTACAACGTTTACCGATTAATCGGTAATCGAATAATTGAAAATTTCGGACATCACTGTTTACGACGATTAAACCTAGACCAATTTGATGTCTCTGCTTTGGGAGCACGCTAGAAAAAATTCAATGTCCCCTCGTCCCAACATCATTTCTTTCGACCGCGATTAAGCCTAGCCCCATTTAATGTCTGTGTTAGGAAAGTGTGCCCTAAAAAAGTGACAAACCTCTTCATTTCAACAGACCCCTTATTGTACGCCCGTGATTAAACCTATGCAAATTTGATGTGTGTGTTAGGAAAGTGCGCCAGAAAAAGTGATACGTTTTTCAACTTCTAGAAGACTTTGGGATCTTTTTTGCACTTACTCCTGGTGAAATTTCCTAACAAAAACCAGTATTTTTTGTTATTTTTGACGATTCTTGGCAAGAGTCAAAATCATTATGTGGGGCAAAACGCCAAAGCCCGTGAGCAAAACGCACCAAGCTTGCCCATCTAGACGTTAAATGCAACCAGCAAATTTACATATAATCACGTGTTGTACAAACTCCTAAAACTAGGCTGCCGAAATGGCGGAAGCGTTCGTTATAGAGTTTGTTACATACGTTACATCTCAACATAATTGGCAATAAAATTTAATCATCTACTTTTCTCCAACTGATGTGTGATGAAATATTGTAAGTTAAACAATGTACAATTAGGTTTAAGGCAAATTCTAAGTCCTATACAATACATAATATTGCAACATTTTTAATAAATAATCCGAAACAAAAGATGTACTGCAAATTAAAAAAATTTTAAAACTGTTCGATCCCGCTGTGGTGCACTCTACCCCTGTTTTGTATTTTGAAGTTTTTTGCAATTTATGTGAAAAACATGCCTAGTTAATGCCCTTTTTGTGATGAATCATTGAGTATGACAGTATATCAATTAGATAGACCGTGTTTATTATGAAATTTGCATACCGACTAGTGGTAAAAGCTTAAGAGAAAACCGTGATTTCTTACATGTGGAATGAGATCGCGAATAATCGCTTAATTTTATTGAATGTGGCAAATGTTTGCGGCTTTTACAGGCTACACAATTATGAACTAGCTTGTTTTACACCAAAATAAAATGCGCATTCATAATTTTACCAAATAGATTCCGTGTTTTTAAACAATTAATAGCATGGGCCATTCTTCTGTATACCTGAAGGTTCTGAAGGATGTTGTTGTCCCGTGGATGAAGAAGTTTGCTGCTGGCCGTCATTTCATCTTCCAACAAGACGGAGCACTTGCTCATAATGTCAACAAAACACAAATATGGCTTGCTGAAAATGCTCCGGAGTTTTGGGAGATGGAAATTTGGCCACCTAGCAATCCGGATATCAATCCTTTGGATTATTTAGTGTGTGGCGTTGTCGAGCGGAATACCAATAGGACGCCTCACACGACGCTTAGGTCGCTCAAAGCTAAGATCACTGAGGTATTGACATCTATGGATCGAAATATGATAAAACGTGCATGCGGCAGTTTCCGGAAGCATCTATCAACAGTCATTCAAAAGGAAGGCGATCTTTTTTTTTTGAATGAAATAATTTACAATTCCCATATGTTACGAAATAAAATAAACCACAAAACATTCCTTGCATATATGACTAACTGGTGTTAATTTTCTAAAACATGTCATTTACTGCAAAAATTCGTCACGCACCCTGTATGCATGCGCAAGGTTACCATTTCTTTAGAAGAGTAGAGTAGTGAAAAGAGAACGTATTGTGTTGTGAGAGGGACAATTTATTGTATTGTAATAAATGCTCTGAAATATTCCTATAAATTTGATACAAGAAGAAAAGTTTAAATTTCCCAAATGCCCGTGCTCTGTTTATCCGTTTCTTAGAGTTTGTAGTTCCACTAAGAGTTTCATGAGATCACAATCACATTTCTTCTGGTGATTGGCGATAATATCGCATTTTGAAAAGCTGTGTGTGACTTGTAGCACTAGTCAACCGCAGGTTACCGGTTGAAAAGGAATGTTAACTAGTTTAATGATCTTGTTCAAAACATAAAGCATTTGTCATTGGGCGCAAAATTTAAGAGTCAAGCAAAATGCTGCGACAAGGCGTCCATCAGCGTTCTTCTAACATTTTTTCTATGGGTTTACTGTCAAATTGATGCTGACTTGCTGACAGATGCGATGACGCAGCATACTGTTTGACCCTTTACGGTTGAACCGAAAATAGAAATAAATAATCTAGTTTATCATTTACCACTGGTTCACATTCGTCAATTTCCAGGAAAATAGTTGATATACAGTACCATATGGCACAATGAATTTTATTGTAACAGGTTGATTTGAAACATAATTGCCTTCCAACTAACATACAAACAACCAGTGATGCCAGATCTCCGGATTTAGGAATTTTCTACGGACCTACGGATCAAGTGCTCATATCTACGGATTTTCATAAACTTTGCGGAAAAGATTGAAAGTTTCATTTAGTGACAAAAAGTACATGTACGCTACATGCAATGAATAATATCCCGAAAAGCATAACTTTATTCTTTCTGAGGGACAGAAGCAAATAGTATACTTTTCTTTAATGAGAAGTGTATTAAAAATGGAAGATTTGCTTTATTGCTGTTAATAAAAACTAGCCTTTTTCGCTTTGACTGCAAATATTAATAGTAATACCGTGTACCCCCGTTGGTATAACCTTCTTTAATCTGAACATTTTTAATCTGTACCCAGGTGGTATGAATGCGTTCACATTAAAAACCGATCAAGCGTCACACACAATTGACGTTAAAGTTGACCGGTAAATTAAAAAAAAGCAAAAAATCTTAATGCGTTTCCTCTTGCTCAGGAGCTTTGGCAATAAAGCTCATATGCAACTTACCTCTCTCCAGCCCTCAAAATAGATCATTTTAGTCGAAACTGCCGAACCAATTTCGTCTTCTACAAACCGAACGTTTAGAATTCGCGCATGTTTGAAATGTTTTCAAAACGTTTGTTTTCGTCAAATCAAAACAACAAGCTCATAGGGTGTGCGTCTTGCGCGTATGTGAAAATGAATAGAGTTACCAAATATTCAGATTAAAAATGAACTCGCCCAATCTGAACGAGCTGTTTTTCATATTAGCGGGGGCTGAGTGTACTGATATTTTCCTGGTTGAAGTGCGGCAAAATGGCTAAATATTTTCATTTTTATTTTTTCCCACATTTTGGCAGCTTTGTAATTTGATTTCTGTAGTGCGATAGAACTTCAAAATCAAGCGAATAAGGTTTAATCAAGTAGATGGAATCCTTGTTCAATATGCATTAATGTTCAATATGCTCTTTTTACGTGACAAATAAATACTTATGGACCTTCAGAAAGCGATGAAAAGATGACTAAAATAAATCGAGAAGACACCGGCAAACGATAGCGGAATGTTGACGAAAATGTGAATAGAAGTCAATGGAACTGTGATAAAAAGATGGCAAAAATACGATAAAACGACGACAAAAAAAACTACAACAAAAAACACAACAGAAAATGGGAAAGAGACATTCAAAAACAAACAGTCAAACAGTCGGTAAAACATACAAAAAAATCTACAAAAAGATGGCGAATATATGTCGTCAAAAAGACGCCGAAATAACTACGAAAAAACAAGAAAAATTTTGTCTTGGCAACAAACAGGACGAGAGATAATAAAAAGATGACAATGAAAACGAAGAAAAGGCGGCAAAAGGTCATAAAACGAAAATACGATGGAAAGATGGCAAAAAAACCATGAAAAGACGATAAAAATATAACAGAGAAATGACAATGAGATGACGAATATGGAGAAAAGGCAATAAAGAGATTACAAAAAGACGGATAAATGGTTCCGAAAAAGCATGACGAACAGACAATGCACTGTCTGCGAACATACGATGAAAGAACGATGAAACTACAAAAAGATATGACGAAAAAGTGAAGACAAGTAGGCGAAAAGTTGAAAGACGACAAAAATACGGCTAAAAGACGCCAAAAACGTCACAAACAGCGACAAAATCGCCAAAAAAGCCATACAAAACCACGAAGACTGTAAATAGATGTTGCCTTTAGCTAAACATATTAGAGAAACAGTTAAAAGTCAGCAAAACAGTGACAGGCTATGGCAAAAAGTCACTAATGGCGATGCCATCAAACCAAAAACGCCACAAAAAGCAATAAAAAATGACAAACAAATCACTGAAAAGAGACAAAAAGGCTATGATAGAATACCAGATGTAAAAATAACGAAAAACGACTAACAAACGTTAAAAGACAACAAAAAAACGAAACTACACGGTGTAGTGCCAGTGGTTAGCATCCACGTCTCTCACGTCGAGGACTCGAGTTCAAATTCCAGTCCCACAGAAACCACGAATGACCCAAGCTGTTAAAGAGACAATAATTACATTAAAACAAACAAAAAACGACAAGAAGATGACAATAATGGCTGAAAAGTTGACGGAGTACACTTAGCAAAACAAAAAAAAACGAAAAATTAAAGACGAAATACAGAATAACCAAACGACGAAAAATGAAAGAATTCGGAAAAATAAAGGCTAAAGGCGAATGACGAAAGTGAAGATTATGCGTGCTTAAATAATATAGATGAAATTTGAAATGTATCATAAACTGATTCGATTCAAAAAAGTATCTATTTGTTTCAAATGCAATCAAGAATACCTAAAAATGTCACTTTTTAGCAAACTTCCATTTAAATCAAACGTTTCATTTAAAATTTGATTTAGTTTTATAAATTATAACCCTTTCCTCGGTGATTAAAACACAGATGGTAAAACTACGGATTTTTCTTCAGCAAAACCGGGCAATACTGCAAACAACGAGTTAAAATTACATCAAGTAGCAAACGTCCTCTGCACCTTAACAGTTGTTTTTGACACTCTGTTTATCAGTTATTTCACACTTTGGCACCAGTACAATCGCAAGTATGTAAACAACTACGTGCAACTAATTGTAAAGCAACAAATTCAATGCCCAAAGCCTATTTTCGGATCAGTAGCTAATTCGTCCTCACTTCAAAAATTGCTGCATCACGTCACATGCATGAATATTCCGTCAATGAGACCTCATATGGGACCTCAATTTTGAACAATTTCTTGCACCGCTTGCAGTATGTTTATAAAAAGGCGAAAGATAGGGTTGGTCGCACACTTTTCTATAAATGTTCACTTTCAGAACATCAATTTGGGCTAGGTTTATCGCAGTCCTAAGAAATCTTGTTGAAATGAGGACACTTATCACTCTTTCTGGCACACTTCTCTGACAAAGATATCAAATTGGTCTAGGATTATAGCGGTCCTAAGAAATTTTGTTAGCACGGGAGCACTTTATCACTTTTTCTTGCGTGCTTCCCAAGCACAAATATCAAATTAGTATAAGTTTAAACGCCGTAATTCGTAAAGAATATTCGACCTGTTGGGACGAGGGGGCTTCATCACCTTTTTTTAAAAAAAATAAAGCAATCAAAATCACAATAAGTTAAGTTTTGTATTTAACTGCCGTCCTTACCTGTGAAGCAAGGCGATCACGAAGAAAATGTATGGGGATGTTTGACCTTGAAACTTTTCGCTAATTTTCAATCATTCATAATTGAATAAGAAAATTATAATGGAAACCACACAATTGCTGCTTCTGTTACGAGTCGATCAGTATTTAAAGCATGAAAATCCATTCATAATTGGCAGAGCTATTAGCGTTCGAAATCTTTCATATTCTCGTGACGGTAACTAGAATCTAAATTATGGGCACTCTGCGGTAAGACGTAATCTTACGTTAAAATGTTCAAAAACTATAAATATTATTACTCTACAGCATTGACCAAGAGTTATTATAAACGTTATCAATAAACGTCATTAAATTAAACTTGGTACTTTAAACTGTTAGACAAATACCGTCAACACGATTTGTTTTAGCGTGGCCGTCAAGCAAACAGAAGCAAACGTCGTTGAGGCAACAACAATGTTGACAATTTACCACTCCTCTCTTTAAATGTAGATTGCACTATGCGTTCCATCAAAGTGTTAATAGGCACCAACTCAACCATCCTATGCATTATTGTGTACACCTACTCATTCTAAAAACTACTGACCTTCTAGAGCACGTGCACCAGAACATAAACAAAACAATGCGATCGCACATGTTACTGGAGACCACATCCTAAGTGCTTTCAGTTGATTTCACACCTTTCACAATTTTACTTGCCCGCAGCGAAACAAATCGCGCACCAGCTCGTTCCACAGTGAGCGAATCACTTCAAAATACTGCCAAATCTTGCTGCGGTTGATCCGGGAATCGGTAGAACATGTGCGAATTTTGTTTCACCAATACTACCATCACGACAGGCAGGTTTTTCGGATGTCACCATTCGTTCGTACCATGATTAGAATCATTCCTTATAGCCTCTACGGCACAACTGAGATTTTGATAATAAATTCTTTCCAGAAACTCAGAGAGTACGAGAGAGACAAACTCTATACCTATAAATTTGAGAAGAATCCACTCGTTTCGACAAAGATGTTTATTACCTGTTAAATCACACTGGATGGTGGCAATCAAACTACGTTAATTTACTTAAACCACTCGAAACTAGTTTGTGATCTATCATCGGAGCTGTCAGTATTCCCACTCTTCCTTACGTTTCCACAGCTCGGGCCAAACGGTTTCGACAATCCATGCCAGATAACGCGATACTCGGGTGTAAATCCCGTACTCAGCGGAACCACAAATTTTCCCGAAAGAAACTACGCCCACCACGTGGTACCGACATTTGCCTTCCTCAAACACCTGCAGCGGACCGCCGGAATCCCCCTGGCAAGCGTCCTGGTTGCCCTCGAATGAACCCGCACAAATCTGATGATCAATCAGCCGACTGCGACCGGGTCCACTGTTCATCTGAGCGCATTTTCTCCTATCCAGTAGAACGTCTAACGAAACTTTATTTAATTCGTTTGAAGTGCTTGAGCCTTAAAAATGCGCACAGTCGTTAGAAAAAGATTAATCTAGTTTTCTTGTTGATTTGCACGTACCAGAAGAAGTTTTACCCCATCCTGTAACTGTGGCACGTCTAATCTGTTCGGTACGTTCGGTCCCTAGACAAGCGGGCCGTACATCAAGCGTTATGTTTACATTACGTTCCAGCCGGAGTAAAGCAATATCGTTGTATTTCGTAACCGGGGAGTAACCTTTGTGTATGATTTGCTCCGCTATCGAATAATCCTGGCAGTCCGGATCATCTAATTCGGAAACCCCTAAGCGAGCAACATCCAATCTTCTAAAATTAAAAAAACCGATGTCGGTGTTATGGATTTGAACAGGATCAATTCACCCAAGTGATAGTTACTCATTAATGCAGTGAGCCGCTGTCAACACAAACCACTCACTGATCAGTGTTCCACCGCAGAGAAACTCGTACCGATTGCGATCACTTCCTCGGAAGACTCGGTAGCCCAAGGCAACCATGTGTGGAAATTCGTGCTTTTCAACCCTCCTGCCTCCGACCACGTATGGATTCTGCAGGGGACACTGAAGACTGTACACCTGCCGAACGGGTGAGTCCAAATCTAGCGTAATAATATCGTGCGAGGTAGAAACCATATTCATGTACTCATTCTGAGGCATTCTGAAAAGAGTTTTGTTTTGACAAAGCAAAAATGGAAACGAATTGGTGTTTACTAACTTTCGATTGCAATACGTCCAGCCACTTCATTGTCATCTGCCGCAGAACATTGCGCAATTACTACAATCAGGAATATTGAAAGCACACCTTTCATCGTTGCCGCTTGCTAGCTAAATGGCAATCGATATTTCTAATTACTGTTTTGAGTACAAATTTCACACTTGCGGTATAGAATGCAAAAATCCAATCATTTGCATCGCTGGCATTTGTTCATGACCCCAGAATTGCTTGCAACTTTGCATTACTTTCATGGGGTTGGTTCAATTGAAATCTATTTAGCAATTATCGGTTACAATATCATTTTTTTTAATACGTAGGGTACCGAAGGGTATTTTCAGCACGCTGCTAAATTCAGCCTACATTTTTGTTTTTTCGCTGCGCTTTCCAAAATACAGCAAAGTTTCGTTAATTGGTGGTTCGTTAATTGGGCGGTTCGTTAATTGGGTGTTCGCTAATTGGGCTATATGACAACTTGAATGTCAAAATTGTATGGAATTTTCGAGTTTAGAAATTTCTAACAACTGTCAGTCGGCCCAATTAGCGAATCAGCTGGAGTGCAATCGTGGCCCAATTAACGAATTCAGGCTGTATAAACTTTGTCGCCATAAAACAATACTGCAACGAATGTATCACTCATAGGCGTGTTATATCTATTTTCATTCGTAATCGACGAAAATTGCAAAAATCTTTTTGAACTATACCAAGAATCTTCCACACACCATAAAAATGCAGATGCAACATTTCAGCAAATTCTAGAGGGTTTTTCGAGGGGAATTTGAGTGTCTGTTCTGCCCTCTTTAAAGTCGAGAATTACGAATGAAAATGGATTTTCTATCATTTCTAAACCAAGATGACAGATATGTATGTGAAAAATAGTAAGTAATTATAAAAATAAAGGTTAACAAGGAAAGTTTTGCTCATTATGATAATTATTTCCGTTATTAAAAGCTTCCGAAAGCAACTCGTAATCTGTGCTAACATAATATATCTTATCGGTAGAGCCGAGTCGAGGATCGCGTGTTCGGGCCGAAGCTGATAATTAGTTCAGTCTTCTTATTCAGTTTTCAACTAAAAAGAAATCCTAATTTCATACATTTGACTGCATAAATAACTATCGATCAAACTGTTGATAATAATTAATCAAAATTAAAAGAAGTAATTGATTTAGAGTTTTAAATCAGGTACATAGCTGAATCTTTGCCGGAAATATGAAGTTCAAACCCAAGCAAGCATTTTATTCATTACCGCTGCTTATCTACCTTATCACTGTACACGATTACAAAAGCTTACAAGAAGTCATTCAAAATTTCATGATATCGCTGACTTCAATGTTAAATAAACACCGGAATATCATAGCATAAACATGGAAAACCCAATAGAAAAGATATTTTTAACGATTGGATTGGAGGGATTGTTTGTATTTATTGAGTCACAAGTGATCGCTTCCTTCGTCACGAGTACCAAGTTGGTTTTCGTGAGGATCGCTCTACGACGGATCAGACCTTTACCCTGCGTCAATTAGCAGAGAAGTGAAGATAGAATTAACAAAAGGGTGAATGTCGCAAGCGTAAACAAACCGGGTGATGATTGATTTTCCTATGCCGGTCCAGCAAAAAATAAATCTCACTCGTTTTGTTTATATTGGCATATTCGCACTATTGTTAATTCTATCTAAAATGTTTGTAGACTTTAAGGCAGCGTACGATTTATTCTTAGTAGAGTTCGAAAACAGACACTGAGGAAGCCTGCAAGTCGTAGGCGAAATACGTATCTGTCGTGAGTAAAATATACATAGTAGAATTAAATTGGATAAGTTTTCTTTTTTTTTTTAATTTTAGATACAGACAAAGTGATCTGTGGCAGATAATGCTAGAACATAGTTTCCCGACGAAACTGATAAAGGTGATTCGTGGAACGCTGGATGGGTCAAAATCATGCGTGAGAATAGCGGGTGAGACCACAGTCGCTTCCATGGCATTGGATGGACTAAAGCAAGGCAATGCACTCTCTGACCTGCCATCCAACATTGCCTGGGCAGGTGGAATACGAAAGGAAATAAAACGGTATTATTATCACGAAATCACACATGCTTCTTAGTGTGGCAGATAACGTCGATATAATCGGAATAAACCATAGAGCAGCGGAAGAGGCCTTTAGGCATTTTAAATGGGGAGAAACGAGATTGGGATTTGCCATACTTATTTACTCGCTGTCCCTCTGGATTAGACCTGCAATATAATGTTTCGCCAACTAACTCGGTCCATGGCTGTGCGTCTCCAATTTCTCGACTGTTCCACATTTTCCAGGTTCTGCTCCACTTTCTCTAACCATCGAGCTCGCTGCGCACCTCTGCGTCTGGTACCAACCGGATTCGAGGCGAAAACCATTATTGCACGGTTTTTGTCCAGCATACTTACAACATGTCCCGCCCATTGTAACCTTCCGGCTTTAGCTACTTTCTGGATACTGGGTTCGCCGATGAACTGCACCAGCTCGTGGCTCATCGTTCTCCTTCATACATCGTTCTCAATACACCGCCAAGGATAGTCCTAAGCACACGACGTTCAAAAACGGCCAGTGCTTTCAAGTCCCCATCGAGCATTGTCCACATTTTGTGCCCGTAGACTGTAGAGATGGTCGGGTAGCGGAAAATTTACCCGAAACCCGCACCCGTACCCGTACCCGCCGGGTTCGGGTCGGGTTCGGGTATTGAAAAAAAATAATTTGCGGGTTCGGGTCGGGTACGAGTTCTTAATTTTTGTTTTTGAAACTGGGTACGGGTCGGGTCAGGTATCTCTATTGACCACATTTAACACTAAAGATGGTCGGGTACCCGGGCCCGTCCCGTACCCGACGGGTTGCGGTCGGGTTCGGGTATCAAAAATGATAAATTTGCGGGTTCGGGTCGGGTACGGGTTTTTAATTTTTTTCTTGATCGGGTACGGGTCGGGTCCGGGTATTCAAATTTTCATACCCGACCATCTCTAGTAGACTGGTCTTATTAGCGTTTTGTATATGATACATTTAGTACGGGGGTGAAGCTTACCAGAAGCTTAGGGTCTTGTGAAGACCGTAGTAAGCACGACTTCCGGTAAGAATGCGTCTGCATATTTCTCTGCTACAGTTGTTAACCGACGTCATCAACGACCCGAGGTATACAAATTCGTCCACCACCTCGAACTCGTCCCCGTCGACTACGACGGGGTCGTCGTAGTCGCGATACGAGCTCGATCGCGCTCGGTTCCTCCTGCTAACAGATACTTGATTTTGAACGTATTTATCAGTAATCCAACCTTTACTGCTTCACGTTTCAGTTTGGTATACTGCTCTGTAACCGCCTGGAACGTACTTTCGACAATGTCCACGTCGTCAGCGAAACAGATAAATTGGCTAGACTTGTTGAAGATCGTGCCCCGCATGCTAAATAGAAGACAGGAAATACCATCGCCTTGTCGAAGTTCCCTGCATGTTTCAAACGGGGTTGATAGCGCGCCCGAAATCCCCACACAGCACCAAACACCATCGATCGTGACCTTAATCTGTCTAGTCAGCTTTCCGGGAAAGCCGTTTTCGTCCATAATTTTCCAAAGCTCTTTACGGTAGAAAGTATCGTAGGCGGCCTTGAAATCTATGAGTAGGTGGTGCGTAGTGACTTGGTATTCGCGACTCTTTTGAAGGATCTGTCGCAGCACAAAGATTTGGTCCGTTGTCGATCACCCGTCTACAAAACCGGTTTGATAACTTCTCACGAATCTATTTCCTAGCAGCGATAGACGGCTAAAGATGATCTGAGAAAGCACTTTGTAGGCGTTGTTGAGAATGGTGATCGCTCGATAGTTCTCACATTCCAACTTTTTTTAGGGAGGCCCACCAACACACCCCCACACCAAAGAACTCGCACATAGAGTCCCCTGATAATGGACTCCTCATTTGGCAATAAAAATGTAAATACGAAAACAGAACTAAATATAATGCAACAGACTAACAGACGTAGCACTTCGAACAAATTTTCTAACAAAACATCGTTTCAACAACACCCCTAAAACTTGGAAAAAACACTAGCATCACCTGGTGCAGTGTTCGCGCTGCACAGAGTAGCTCGCTATAAATTTTAGCAATGCTATAAATTTACTTGTATATTATATGGCAACAGCGCCAGCGCAAGCGAGTGGTGTTCTCTCGCAGCGCCTGTTGTTTGAGTCTTGACTCAAGTGAACATTTGAAATGATCGTTTTTATTGGCGATGGAATGAGGCTTCAGTGTTACGTCTGTTAGTCTGTGGTTAAAGAGAAGAGTATAATCGCGGTAGGTTGTAGATGATTTTGAGGCATCTATTTTGCAATGTTTGTAGTTTTTTTCAGCTTGGGTTTGCAAGCGTGTCTCCAGGCAAGAATTAGGTATTGCACATGGGAATGAATGCAGCCATGATAGAAGTTTAAGAGGGCATCTCTAGGCACAAACTTACTAACACGGTACATTAAGCCGCACAAGGATGAGACTTTCCTTTGGACATGTTCTATATGATCTCCCCAGGAGAGCGCGGGTCCAACACCGAGCCCAAGTATTTAAAATTCGATACCAATTCAATTCCTTGTTGCTCAAACGACGGGTTGCTATGTGTAGGGTAGGTATTTGTTTCCTTGATAAATGGAAAACCATGTATTTGGTCTTTGATAAGTTTATTGGGAGCAAATTTGCATTAACGGGAAATTGGCGGTCATTAACTTTTCGTCAGAGAGCCAAATTTCGGAAGTAGTTTTTGGGCCCAAAAGCGGCATTCTGTTTATGACAATGTAAATACTGCATTCTTCTTGCCTATCTGAACACAGCGAATATATTTTCATGAACAGAATTTTTGTTTGAAACAAAGAAACTGCTTTTGAAATCAGCAGAATCGATGACGACTAATTTCACCTTAAAGTATCTCATAAATACCTGTAAGCACAGAGAACAGACATTCTCTTGGTCTCAGGACGTGTGTAAAAGCTCTGCCGCCATTTTGTAAGTAAGTGGTAATGCTCCCGCTACGTGGCACTCGCATCACTGACAGAATGGGCTTTGATTGTTAATGATTGTCAACGCATATCAAAGCTTTCGTCAAATTTTCACTAAAGCATTTCGCAGTTGCTACAGCAACTAACATATTGTTTACCCAATATATCAAACTTAAAATTAAGTAAACATTTATCAAAAATAATAATGATTGAATGATTCCGAGAATCTGTGTTTCTGTTTCAGAAACGAACGTACCAGCTAGAGAAAGCGGAATTCTAGTTTCCGGTGATTCTGATTCACGTGCCATTGGCATACAGACCGAGAATAGGCCATGATTTAGCGGCCGACACCTCCGAGATCATTGAAACAATGCCAAACACTGCACCATCGGCGGACGTCGATGAAGTGGTAGGTTTTCCGATGCTCAAAGTTGAAAGGTTACTGCTAGTCACGCCGAGTCATGCTGCGTAAAACGATGGAATGGCACGATCCAATGTGGAAAAACTTTAAATCTAACAACAATTTGCTATACTTATGAAAATAAAAGAAAAAATTGAAATGCTGTTTCCAGCAGTTTCAAAATTTTTCCATTTTCAACCACGTTCAACAAATAACATAAACAGAATCGAGCAACAACCGTTGCTACAGTTATTGCCGTTAGAGTAGCCAGTATTTCGAATATATAGATAATGACAAGAATATATAATAAATATGGCAACAAGGATATTGAACAACTGTTGACTGGCAATGTTTTTGGATGACGCCATCGAATCGTATGCAATCTTCAACAAAAATATCAAATGATCAGTCATTTTATTCATAAATCAATCAAGTAAGAGAGATGTCGCTAGTGTCTTGTTCAAAAGTTTACACACCATTTGCATGATATTTTATATGAGCATAAATGTCTGTTCTCTGTGCTGTAAGTCACTGTTTATAGATGGCACAATAGATGCATCGTGGTTTGGATAGAATAAAGCAGTAACATCAGCAAACAACTTGTAACCCTTCTTGTATATTAGGCATATTACTCCCTCCTTCTACTCCTCCGGTTTCCCAGATCCAGAACAGGTAGCCAAGCTATCCGGGCCCATCTTGATAAGCTCCGCTTCGATGCCATCTTTGCCAGCTGCCTTGTTGTTCTTGAGTTGCTTGATGGCTTCGATCACTTCACTTATCACGGGGTTCGGCACATCACCATCATCCGCCGTACGGATGTAGTCATTCTCCCTGCAGTCTTGGCAGTCCGTCCCCGCGCCATTCGTGTACTTATTGTAGTACTGCTTCCATCTATCGATCATCTCACGTTCATCCGACAAGATCCCTCCGTCTTCATCTCGTCATGTTGCGGCTCGCGGCACGAAGCCTGTGCGAGATACGTTCAGTTTCCTGTAGAATTTATGCGTTTCCTGAGAACGATACGGCTGTTCCATATCCTCTCAGTCCATTTCTTCCAGGCGGCGCTGCTTATCCCGAAAAAAAGAGGTTTGCTGTCTTCGTTTCTGTCTATATCGTTCCACGTTTTGACGGGTCCGCTACTGCAGCATCGACGCCCGCGCTGCATTCTTCTTATCTAACATCCTCTGGCATTCCTCGTCGAACCAGTCGTTACGACGACTCCTCTCAGCGAACCCAATGACACCTTCCACTGCGCTTTTGATGACTACTTTAACGCTATCCCTGCAGTCCCCGAGAAGGGCTTCGTTTAGCTCTCCCTCACCCGGCAGAGCAATCTCAAGGCGTTACGCGTACTCAGTAGCGACGTCAAGTAACTTTAGTCGTTGCGCGTTGAGTCGTTGAGTTTGTACCGTAGCGGGCAACGGCACCGAATGTTGGTAAAATCTTTGGCGTATTTTAACCATCAAAAGGTAGTGATCAGAATCGATGTTTGCGCCACGATAGGTTCTAACGTCCATCAATCAAAACGTGGTACCGATATGGCTGTGCCGGAAGAAGGTACTGCGTATGGTCATGTTTTTGGAGGCGGCGAAGTCAATGAGTCGATGGCCGTTTTCGTTCGTAAGCGGGTGCGCGCTGAACTTACCGGTCTGAATTTCTCCTCCTGGCCAACCTGAGCGTTGAGGGTTCCGATGACGATTTTGAAGTCATGTCTTTATTATTTGTTTATTTATTTATAATCCATCTGACAATTTGTCTTAATGAATAGTGTATGATGTAATTATATAATACTAGCTGAGTGCCCGATCTTACTCGGGGAGCCTTTGTCTCACAGCCACTTGTACATCGGTTATTGTAACCGAAACGCTTATAATGCAAAAATACAACGCTTGTTCCTCTTTCGGACGTTCCTCCCCATTTGTCAGCTTCCCCTCTTTTGTCTACCCGGCCACCTGCACATCTGTTTTCTTTACGGAAATCTCTACAAAACCCTATAAAGAAAGAAAAATAAAGCCATTTTTCCTATTTGCACCTTCCGCTTTTAACAATGGCCACCCCACCCATAGGAAATGAATAGTTTTGTTATTGTACTTTTCTAAACACAGCTTTTTATTTATTTATTAGTTTAGTATTACATGCTATCCTAATAAAAAAAAGTAGAAGGTGTAACGGTGTTTTTCCATGGATACAACAAACCTGTCATTCCTTTCATCTCACTTCAAGACAAAACTTGTTTGTAAACAATGTTTTTAGTGTCATCACCAGGAGCAAGTATGCACAAATTATTGGCTGCGCCCACTCTGGAGCATGCCACATAAAGTTTACCATGGGAAAAACATGGAGTTCTCAGATAAACTCCACGCTGTTTGAATGACTGCCCCTGTGACTCAAACAGAGTCGGCCAATAACAATTAGCACTAATGATCGAACACTTTTTGTACAGGTCACTTTGCTTCGGTGCATAATTACACTTGACAAATCTATAGCTGCGAGCATTGCAGTTTAGTGTTTCGTATTCTGATTTTTGCTATTGTTTTGGTAAACTGTTACAGTCATATGGGCGTTACCCAAGTAACAACGGTAGCTGCATTGCAAGAGCAATGGCTGTTTACGGGTTGGTTTAAGGCGACCAAAGCTGCATAAAGTAAGCACTCAAATAGTGTTTAAATAAGCGACGTTTAAGCTACTTTAAGTTTTTCAAACCAGTTCTCTCCCAAAAGCTGATAAAAAAGCTTAATAACGGATTTTTCTGCTAAACAATCTGCTTCTAAACAGCCATAAATATCAAACCGTTTTACGGCTGCTTAAAAGTGTTAAAATGTAGAGTGGAAGCTTTCATTAGGTTCACAGCTTTCAAACTACTTTAAGTCTGCTTAAGGGTGTTAAAGTGGCTTTACAAACTTCTACCAAGTTTTCTTTCGGCTCACAGCACACATTCTGTCAGATCATAGAATTTCGCAATTCGGCTGACAGCAAAAGTTTATCAGTTATCGACATTATCGACTGCTTCCCGCTAGACGGGCTAGGCTTCAGGTGTAAAGATACACTCCCCAAGTAACAATTTCAGGCTGATCAAACGCTTTTATTGCTGATTTTATTCAACCTGTGGCTGATCTATGGTTTAGGTTTAGAAATGAAAACCTTTTTTCAGCTCTTAAACATCTAAATCTGGTGATTTTATCAAGCTTCAGGCTAATTAATAGCTGCTTTCGAAGCTGCAATGAAGCTTAATAGAAACTTTTTTGCACATTTAAATAGCCAATTTGCGCAATGCTGTCAATTCTATTTTTAGAACGAGAAATTGTTTTGCAATCTACTTTTCCAGTCGCTTAATCAACGCTTCATCAACCTTCATGCAGCTAAAAAAAACTATTTTTAAATTTAAAAAAATGGAGCGCGTCATTTTTATTTTGCCGTAAACGCGATTATATAATTTTTAGTTTCGAATAACTTTAATTCGTACAAGTAAAGCTAGCTAATTAAAAATGCATGTCTTTTTTCCGGGAATTGAACCCGCCATCTGTTGATCCATAAGCACTCACCGTATGATCCGCCCCATTTGCATCTGCAGAACAGACAGTGAGAATATCTTTACACCTGAAGCCTAGCCCGTCTAGCGTGAAGCAGTCGATAATGTCGATAACTGACAAACTTTTGCTGTCAGCCGAATTGCGAAATTTTATGATCTGACAGAATGTGTGCTGTGAGCCGAAAGAAAACTTGGTAGAAGTTTGTAAAGCCACTTTAACACCCTTAAGCAGACTTAAAGTAGTTTGAAAGCTGTGAACCTAATGAAAGCTTCCACTCTACATTTTAACACCTTTAAGCAGCCGTAAAACGGTTTGATGCTTATGGTTGTTTAGAAGCAGGTTGTTTGGCAGAAAAATTCGCTATTAAGGTTTTTTATCAGCTTCTGGGAGAGAACTGGTTTGAAAAACTTAAAGTAGCTTAAACATCGCTTATTTAAACACCATTTGAGTGCTTACTTTATGCAGCTTTGATCGCCTTAAACCAACCCGTAAACAGCCATTGCTCTTGCAATTCAGCTACCGTTGTTACTTGGGTCACTGTCTGTTCTGCAGATGCAAATGGGGCGGATCATACGGTGAGTGCTTATGGATCAAAAGATGACGGGTTCAATTCCCGGAAAAAAGACATGCATTTTTAATTAGCTAGTTTTACTTGTACGAATTAAAGTTATTCGAAACTAAAAATATCGCGTTGACGGCGAAGTAAAAATGACGTGTTCCGTTTTTTTAAATTTAAAAATAGGTTTTTTTTGGCTGCATAAAGGTTGATGAAGCGTTGATTAAGCGACTGGATAGGTAGATTGCAAAACTATTTCTCGTTCTAAAAATAGAGTTGACAGCATTGCGCAGAGTGGCTATTTAAAAGTGCAAAAAAGTTTCTATTAAGCTTCATTGCAGCTTCGAAAGCAGCTATTAATTAGCCGGAAGCTTGATAAAATCACCAGATTTAGATGTTTAAGAGCTGAAAAAAGGTTTTCATTTCTAAACCTAAACCATAGATCAGCCACAGGTTGAATAAAATCAGCTATAAAAGCGTTTGATCAGCCTGAAATTGTTACTTGGGTACTCCTCCCTTCTCGTCAGCAACCTCCGGTCATCAGCTCCCTCTTTTGTCCTACCGTTACTTATGGGAGAGCTGTCTAAACATTTCGTTCCCCCTGTTGTCAATGCCTTCAGTGCTGATTCTCTTATGTCAAGGAACATGTGTGCCAAGTTTGATGAAGAACGGTCAAACCATTTCGGAGTTATGGTCTCCCCCTCTATTAGGGATCCTCGCTCACCTATTAGGGATCCTCCCCCACCTTTTAGGGAACCTCCCCCCCCCCCCTTTTTGTTGACCCCCCAGTGCTGATTCTCTTATGTCAAGGAACATGTGTGCCAAGTTTGATGAAGAACGGTCAAGGCATTTCGGAGTTAAGGGTTCCCCCGCCCATTATGAACCCCCCCCTCTTTTGTCAGCCCTACAGTGCTGATTCTCTTATATCAAGGAACATGTGTGCCAAGTTTGGTGAAGATCGGTCAAGGCGTTCTGGAGCTATGGTGGAACATACAAACATACAAACATACTCACGCTCACTTTTATATATATAGATATAATCTTTTCACTCGGTTAGCAAATTGGGATGCAGACATTCCAAACTCGAACACAGATTCCACAGAAGTAATCAGGCGTACCATCGCAGCTTTAGGCTGGCTGGTAACCATAGCATGTTCGATAAAATCCTGGCTGCATTAATGATCGCTGTCCGAATGTTCTTTCTGATACCCGGAAATCCAGCTGGGATAAGAGATGTGGGCAATCGATGTCGTCAGCGAGCAGTTTAACAACGGAGGTGGCTTGCTGGATGTCGTAGTTGTAGTTGCATCACAGCTGTCGTATTCACGTTCAAGATGTGCGTAAAAAGCATCCTTATCGTCCTCGTTACTTCCTAGGTGTAGGCTACCCAAGTAACAACGGTAGCTGAATTGCAAGAGCAATGGCTGTTTACGGGTTGGTTTAAGGCGATCAAAGCTGCATAAAGTAAGCACTCAAATGGTGTTTAAATAAGCGATGTTTAAGCTACTTTAAGTTTTTCAAACCAGTTCTCTCCCAGAAGCTGATAAAAAACCTTAATAGCGAATTTTTCTGCCAAACAACCTGCTTCTAAACAACCATAAGCATCAAACCGTTTTACGGCTGCTTAAAGGTGTTAAAATGTAGAGTGGAAGCTTTCATTAGGTTCACAGCTTTCAAACTACTTTAAGTCTGCTTAAGGGTGTTAAAGTGGCTTTACAAACTTCTACCAAGTTTTCTTTCGGCTCACAGCACACATTCTGTCAGATCATAAAATTTCGCAATTCGGCTGACAGCAAAAGTTTGTCAGTTATCGACATTATCGACTGCTTCACGCTAGACGGGCTAGGCTTCAGGTGTAAAGATATTCTCACTGTCTGTTCTGCAGATGCAAATGGGGCGGATCATACGGTGAGTGCTTATGGATCAACAGATGGCGGGTTCAATTCCCGGAAAAAAGACATGCATTTTTAATTAGCTAGCTTTACTTGTACGAATTAAAGTTATTCGAAACTAAAAATTATATAATCGCGTTTACGGCAAAATAAAAATGACGCGCTCCATTTTTTTAAATTTAAAAATAGTTTTTTTTAGCTGCATGAAGGTTGATGAAGCGTTGATTAAGCGACTGGAAAAGTAGATTGCAAAACAATTTCTCGTTCTAAAAATAGAATTGACAGCATTGCGCAAATTGGCTATTTAAATGTGCAAAAAAGTTTCTATTAAGCTTCATTGCAGCTTCGAAAGCAGCTATTAATTAGCCTGAAGCTTGATAAAATCACCAGATTTAGATGTTTAAGAGCTGAAAAAAGGTTTTCATTTCTAAACCTAAACCATAGATCAGCCACAGGTTGAATAAAATCAGCAATAAAAGCGTTTGATCAGCCTGAAATTGTTACTTGGGTATGCACGTTGATAATGCTAATGTTAGGAAGAAACGACCTCTAATCCTGTTACCTGATCTCCACTAAGGTTGCTCGTATCCCGGCTGGTACCACGAGGAGGTAGGGATAGGAGTTGCTGAATAAGAGGCTAAGAACCACTATGATGTTTATTTCACGCATTATCCAGCCGTTTACCAACCTACCATGAATACCGCAGAAAAGAAATAATGGTTGCTGGCAGGAATGTGGGAGTGTGGGAGTAGAGCAGGATAGAGAACGATGTGAAGTCGTGGAGGAATTCATATATCTTGGTACGCTCATGACATGTGAAAACGATTTAAACCGCGAAGTAAAACAATGAATCGGGCTTTCTAAGGATTGTGTTGAAGTCCTGTAATTTACAAACTCACACCAAACTGGCGCTTTTCAGAACATTACTCCAGGCTACTTTACGAACATAAACACGGACATTAAAGAAAGCTGATCGACGAATTCTTGTGGTTTTTGAGCGCTATATTCTGCAATCATACTTGGTAGCAAAATAGAAAATGGACTGTGGCGCAGACGCATGCACATAAGGGATTAGAGAACGGCAGCCTAGGAGCGACAGTACTGGAGAATCATAATTCATTCCGTTCAGGATCGATAACGGACCACCACCACTTAAGAAATCACCACCAATTGTAGAAATCTTGATCTGATAGCTGCTGACAAACAGTCGATCTTGAGCCTTTGTCATTAATCTCTGTTCTCTGAATTATCAACTCTCAACGGTGTAAACATACAGAAGTGAATTAGACAATTTGCAGAAAACAGTTTATAACTTAAAAATCGAGGGGTGTCGGTTTTACCTACAGTGTCGGTTTTACCCGGATTACCCCTACGCACTGTCGAATAATTCGTCCTTCCCAAAATATTTCATCACCAAATTTCCATTTGGTAATTCCGCCCGACAATTTCAAAACAATCTCGCTCTCACTCTTGCAATGCAAAATACCAAATTTCTTTTCAATGCAGTATGACGAAACGAACGTTTGGCTTAGCGCTGGAAACTCCGCTCCTAATCGATAAACAGTATCATCATCGTTCGCTCAGTAGTCAGCCTCAGCAGTCGCATCGCATCCAGCCAGACTCAAGTGGACGACGAACGTCTCACATAGGAAGTTATAAGTTCAGTTATTCGCAGCCGCTCGGGAGAATAAGACGTTTTCTCTCCACATTCGTTGCCAGCCGTGCGCGATCGCGTGCAGTTTTCGTGTGATCATCCCCTAGTTGTCGCGATCGAGTTTACCGCGACGCCATTCACGGAACAGAATATTAATGCAGGCTTACCGATAGGAGGTGCTGCAAAACAAAGCGGCCGATAGTAACCAATTATCGGATAAAACAACAATCTACATCGGAAAGTGTAATGAAAACGGTGCTTAGCCAAGTTTGCGTCCTCGGATTGTTTGTGCTTTCGCTAGTGCATGGAAGTCATGCGGCCTTAAAAGGTGACGTTCGAAGCTAAAGGTCAGGGGTGGGTATTACTAGGATTGATACTATTTTAATCGAATAGCAGACTGAGCGATCTTTTACATTTTTGATACAAGTTCGAGTTAAAATCTGTTCTGTGAATATAACAACAAAACAAAAACAAAACGTGAACAGTGATTCTCTCGGTTTGTAATATCATCAAAAACAGGTTAGACAATGATGCAATTCGTTTTTGTTCCACTTTCTGCACCCTACTTTACGTAAAATGCAGTAGAAGGAAGTCGGTTAAAGGTTTCACGATGAGAATGTCGTCTTAGGTGCAACCAGTAGGAGCCGCATTTCAATTTCAGCCACTGATTTTGAGCTCCCCTGGGTTTCTCAGAACAATGTTGCTTCTATTAGAATATATTAACAATCAACAGACACTTAAGTGTTTAAATTGTTTTTTTACCGGCTATTCTGAACTGATAACCCAATACTTTGGTTATCAGTAATAAGTTTTAGCGTTACTTATTCTACTTTATTTTTTCGGCATTAATCCGGTTATTCAGTGACGAATTTAAGGTTTAAACACGCGTCATTGACTTCTGGGATTTCAAAAGCAGTTTTTATGCTCGAAATAATAATTATGTTGATGAAACTGTTTTTACTTCATTCTTTGCGCCTGTCGGAACACAATGATAAATTTTCGTGAACATATCATTTGTTTTGCTTATAAAAACTGCTTTTGAAATCCCAGAGACTAGAGACACTAGAGACAATTTACATAACTTAAACAAACAGATAACAATAGTTATTCCTATCAGGAAGTAGGGTTGCCAAGTGGTCGGTTTTTGGCCGGTCCGGCCGGTTTTTCACTTGCAAAGCCGGTTTTGCGACGTATGAAGCCGGATTTGTTCTTTTTGCCTGGCCTGTTAAGTTTTCTGATAAATGTATTAGCAATCCTGAACACTGGATCATTGAAGATAGCTAGTTTTGCAGTGATAATACCTTGCCTCTGGCGATAATATACATTAAATTGTCCACTAGCGCCAGAAGCAAGTACCTATAGTTGTCACTCAAAAACTAGCTATTTTCATGGGAAACTGTCAACCGACTCCCACTTGTTTTACACATTACAGGCATATTCTCTAATACGCTGCTACAACCCCCCCCCCCCCCCGTACTCCCGCATTTTTGGAAGGCAGGACCGAGCGGCCGGTTTTTGTCATTTTCAGACTTGGCAACCCTATCAGGAAGCCAATTTCAATTATGGCAGTTTTTTAGGCTATTCAAATTTTCCACGCCCCGCATTTATAATTAGTTAGGACATCTATGCGCGGGATAAAGGTGGCGTCCTTGAGATTATTTTCTAAAAAGCTGTCGTTGGGAAGCGCGATATGATAAGCTTTCGCAGGAATACGAGAACAGTATAGATGATAAAGATGATAATCAGGTTTTCATGCAGATGAGATGCAGTGAAGTCACACTCTTGACAGGGCCGGCACTAGCCAATTTATCGCTCCAAGCAAATCCTCACAATGGCGCCCCCAGCATTTAGTCATAAAAGTAAGGTAGGTTTATTCGGATAGATATTGCATTTATAACGAAGTCAAAATTACAAAATAGTTTATTTGACACTTTCTATACCTTTAGAATTAATTTTTGCGTCCCATCTAAACAATTTTACTTTTTATTCGTGACTAATCGCTCATAAACATAAAATATATTGTAAAAGTATTGCAATGAGCCGAATGCTTAGCATTTGTCAAAACATGTTTAAGCTTTCTGCAGGTATTTTAACGATTATTTTCCTGCTTCCAATGTCACAGAAAAAACTAAAAGCATTATCTGATGCTTCTTTAACTGTTCGAATCTAAATTTGAAGCATACAACATGTAGTAGTAAGTAAAGCCATTCTAATTTTCATCATTTTTAGGATGGATTTAATGAATACTCCAAAAGTTCTTGTGCTGATTTGACTAAAACACACTTACCTTCCGATCCGTGAACTTTGAAATCACTGAAAAGCGATTGTTAAAACATATTATTAAAATTATGCAACTGACTTTATTGCTTAAACTCGTCGTACCGTTTTAAAATCCGTCCATCAAAATTCTTCATCGTCCGAACTAAAAATCACAACAATGTTTACGAAGCTAACGCGCATGTATTTGCGTAGAACGGCATGACAAATGTTATTCTGCAAAATTTCTGCAGGTCAGGTAAGTTTTCTTGGCTGTAGAATAACGGCAATGCCTTGCGTGAGTTATTTTTATTTATAAACGACGGAAATTAAAACGATCAGTCAACATTTTCTTCTTCGTCGCACGAAAAAACGTAGGAAATTTGGCTGGTAGGACTTCTTTAGTGATAAAAAGCATTTAAATCGATTTCAGCTCACTTTCATTGATCGCGTATGATAGACAACAAACTAAAATATTAGGGAATAACTAATTTTGCATTGTGTGTCATAAAAATACTGATATTTTAAATAATTTGTGTTGGATAGGACGGGAATAGGAAATTACGACGAAGCAGTAACATACCCTTCATCTCACAATTTAAAAAATGTTTTCGTAAAATTGATAACAGTATCTAAAGCCTTCTACTCTAAATTTCAGAGTGAAATCGGTTTGTCATTTGAAAAAAAGTTTCTTCTTGTGGCAGGAGCGGATTTAATCCTCGAAAATAAGTGACGCATCAAAGTCTCAGTTAACCGCCATTTCTCTTGCATAATGGTCGGAGTTTCGAAACCCATTATCAGAATAACAAACCTTCAAAAACCAAAGAAGTTCGGTTCAGAATACCTGTTGCTTCAGAAACTTCGTCCTCATACCTTGCTGCTTCATCAACAGATGAATAATTTAATTTAATAGCGTCAATACAACCATTCTACCCCACTTGTCTGAGTATTTTAATTGTTAAGTTTTGTTGCAAGTAGGTTTTCATCAGAATAATCAAGGCTGTAATTTTGTAGCACTGCAACTCGGATTTTTTGTTGGCGGAGTACAGCCGGAAAGCGGAGCTTGCTGTACATACTATATTGATGTTGACCAGCACGGATTTTTCCCGAAAAGATCGGTAACCACGAATCTGATGCAGTTTATTTCCCGGTTCTCGCAAAGTTTGGATTCTAGCTTTCAAACTGATGCTATTTACTTGGATTTGAAAGCTGCATTCGATCGAGTAGATCATAGAATACTGCTTTGCAAAATGGAGCGACTAGGTGTATCTCTGACGCCGTATGCTGGTTTAGATCTTACTTGACTAACAGAAGCTTATGTGTCAAAATAGGATCAAGTATCTCTAATCGCTTCTCCAACCAATCTGGAGTTCCGCAAGGCAGTAACCTCGGCCCGCTACTCTTCTCGATTTTCATAAACGATGTCTCTTGTTTACTCCCACATCATTACCGACTCTTTTATGCTGACGATACAAAAATTTTTAAAGTTGTTACGTGCCTGAACGATTGTATGGAACTGCAGGAGTACTTGAATACGTTTGTGAACTGGTGTGCTACTAACCGCTTAACACTGAGCATAGAGAAGTGCAACGTAACTTCATTTCATAGAAAACGATCGCCCATTGAATACAACTACAACATTTCCAACCACTACCTTCTCCGCGTACAGTGTATAAAGGATTTGGGAGTTCTGTTGGACAAGGAACTTACGTTCAAGAACCACTATGACAACATTATCACGAGGGCCAACCGACAGCTGGGGTTCATCTTCAAGATTGCAGACGAGTTTCGTGACCCACTCTGCTTGAAATCGCTGTTCCGCTCACTTGTGAGATCAATCCTCGAAACTAATTTGGTTATTTGGTGCCCATATCATGCTAATTGGTCTCACACAATTGAAATGGTGCAGAAAAAATTCATCCGTTATGCTCTTCGACATCTCCCATGGCGTGATCCGCTCAATTTGCCATCGTACGAGAACCGCTCCCGACTTCTCGGTTTACAGCCGCTGGATCTTAGACGACGAATCGCACAAGCCGTGTTTGCTGCTAAACTTTTAACGAATCACATCGACTGCCCGGCGTTGTTAGAACAGCTGAACATATACGCTCCGGAACGTCCGCTACGCCAACGAAACTTCTTGCACATGGAGCCGCGGAATCATTTAGGGATTATTCATTAAGACGCAACTGTCAGATGAATTTTGTAAAATAAACATAAACATAAAACCGGGGCAATACAGTGGGCCGGTCACGTCGCGAGAATGTCGGACGATTATGCAGTAAAATCTGTTCTCTTCAAGATCTCCATCGGCATTGGGAATAGAGGGACTCAACATGCTAGATGGCTCGGCCAGATTGAAGCCGGTTTGCTTCTGTCGAGACGCTCAACGAATTGGCGACAAGCAGCCCAGGACCAAATACCGCGGAAAGTAACTCTAGATTTATCTCCCGGCTCTTTGCTGCTATAGAAGAAGGAGGAGAGTTTTATATTAACCGCTTATTTATTTAATGCTCCAGTTTTTTCAATGTAGTCGAAATGGCGCCCCCTCAATGTGGCGCTCCAAGCAACTGCTTGTTTTGCTTAAGGGAAGCGCCGGCCCTGACTCTTGTCACTGTTTTTCAAAAATGGAAACGAATGAAATCGCAGATATAGGAAAATCCGGAAACCTTGAAATGCGGTCAGGCATATATCAAAAAAATATTCAAAAAATATCTTTATCTATGCTTTATTACATACATATCTTGCACTTACCTAATAATCGCGAAGTAGGAAAGTAAACATTCTAAAATTGGTAAAATAATGCAAACGAAAAAACAGTTACTTTTGCACGAAACGCTAAGAGTCTGCGAACCAAGTAAAAATCTGAGTTCTCACTTATTTGCAGCGCCTGCTAATTTCTTGCAAGGGTGATTCAACGACGCATTTATGCTGGAACTCGGGCCTACTTTTCCCTCCTCAAGATGTAGATCGATTTTACATAACGTTTCGTAAATTGACTGATCGCATCAATTATATATTAATCCAGATATCATCATATCTTGCCATATTCACGAAAAAAACATCGCTGCCGTGATATTAATCGGGGTTATAACATTTCTTTTCCTCCCTAACGACGCGACGTGGTCGATGCCGTAATGGATCCATATTCAAACAGGAGGCTCAGGAGCCAATAGTTGCACAGATCTTCAGATTGCGGGCCCTATTCTCACAGTCACCTCACCTCACCTTACATCTCTCACGCGCCCTATTCTCACAGTCACCTCACCTCACCTAACGGCTCCCCGTTTGATTTGTACAGTCACCCAGGTGAGCTGGGTCACCTAGGTGACTGTGAGAAACGCAAATTGTCACCTCACCTGAAAAATTTAGGTGAGGTGACTGTGAGAATAGGGCCCTGCAAATCATCCCAAAAGGCTATCTGAATGATTCTCTTCTTTGGCAGAACAGCCTACATATTCCAGCAAAATCATAGTACAAACAGATATTGCAATAAAATAATAGGTAGAATAACTTCAAATGCTCAGAATTTGACAAATTTGATAGCAAAATATTCATGAAGATCCTTGTGAAGATCTATTTGGTCAATAATCGGCTTGTTTTAGCATTTTTTATTCAAATCTATCATCAAAATGTCCGTGGTATCATTTTCGATTTATCCAAATACGTTTCCATATCTCCACAACAAATCTAAAAGAATAAATTATCAAGCAATTCATTTTCTTTTTTCGCACAGAATACGACCCCTGCAAGCATTATGGCCGTCAGGGCATATGTCGTGGATACTCGTACTGTAGAAACCAGCTAGTGAACCAGCGGATTACCATTTGCAGTTACAACTCGCAGGAAGCGGTCGTATGCTGTCCAGAAGATGGCGGTGTCCGGATTGACGACGCTGGGGATCGCAATAATGGACAGCTTTCAACGCCATCAACCAATGCTCGTAAAGCCGTTCAAAGTGAGTCCTTGCCTTCATTTATATCATACAAGATCACTAAAGTTGTTAAATTTTTAGAATGTAACGAATACCGCAAATTGTCGTATAATCGGATTGCGGTCAGTACGTTAACTCTGACACCAACGGTGGTTAGCTTTGAAGTACCGAAGTGCGACAATATTGTTAAGCTGATCGTCGGCGGGAATGTGACGAAACCGGGTGAGTTTCCGCACATGGCTGCCATCGGTTGGCGCCGCGGGAATTACGATTCATTCGATTGCGGAGGATCGCTAATCAGTGATCGCTATGTACTGACGGCGGCCCATTGCTATCTAGAACTGGACGGTCAACTACCGTCCTTTGTGCGGTTAGGTGATCAAAATTTAGTTCGCCAAGATGACGGAGCTCATCCGAAGGATGTAGACATCTTGACGTTCACACGGCATCCGAACTTCAAACGCAGCCAAGGATTATATAACGATATAGCGTTAGTAGAGCTTGTAGAATCGGTAAAGTTCACAAACTTTATTCGGCCGGCCTGCTTGCACGATCGAGAACTAGTGTCTACCGACCAGGCAATTGCTACAGGCTTTGGTCTCACAGAAGATCGTAAGTTTATGCTTTAATTTATTATTATCCATTTAACATCTACCTAGCAGTTTTATTATTCCTTAACAGATGGTGACAAATCAGATGAACTGCTAAAGGTATCATTGAACATATACGACAACGAACTTTGTAGTCGAGGCTATCAGAACAGCCGACAACTTAAGAAAGGTGTAATGCAGAGTCAGTTGTGCGTTGGTAATATAAAAGGCGGCCGAGACACTTGTCAGGGTGACTCAGGGGGACCTTTGCAGATCACCAAGCAGGAAAATCATTGCGTTTTCTACATCATTGGCATAACGTCGTTCGGCCAGACGTGCGGTTCGACTGTGCCCGCCATATACACCAGGGTGGCCTCCTTCCTGGACTGGATAGAACCAATCGTTTGGGGGTAGGCGTCTGCTATCGTAATACGACAATAAATACGAAAGATCGAGAAGTTAAAATGGTTTTATTTCTTGTCCATGCAACTTTGAACTTTTGAAACGTGTAATGTGCACTTTTGTCATTGGTCGAACGAGCAAAACTTTTTATCCACCATTGAGTAGTAAGAAGATACCAAAACAAAAATTTTTGAGAATTTTATTCAGAAAAGAAAACTTTCCTTCTACTGACGACCATAAAACAACACAAAAACTCGAGGTAAAACGAAAAAGATGCTTGTACGTGTCAGTTTCACAAAATACAAATCTAATCTGTTCGCAAAAAGGTCTGAAATGTTCTGAGTTCCAATTGTCAAACGGATACAAATGAAAATTTCAGAGAGATAGTCAACGACACACCATATGCAATTAAACGCACGTATCGTAGCCGACATTGCGTTACTGAGGCACTCATTGTCGTGGTTACTGCATTACTGCGGTTATAAAAACTCTAATACTGTTGATCGATCTTGATAACTTGACGGTCACGGTTTCAATTAAAATTTGTTAAAAAGTAGTTTTATCTTTTATTATGGCCTGAAGATTAATTGACCGAGCAAAAAGCCAGGGGCTGTTTGCCTTAGAAAAAATTCAATTAAAGAATGACCAACGCGACTTGGTAGATCGCGAGTATTTGTCAGAAATCAAATAATTAAGCCAACAATGCGCGTTATTGAGTCCTTAGGCCTTCCTCTAATTCAGTTTCTGTAGTTTACCTTCCTTACAGAAAAGATTGCCAATGAATGCGCCAATGAAAAAATTCAACTGCGATGTAATTTGCAAAATACTTCACGAATGCTACGTGAGCAACTTACTTACTAGTTGGCCTTACGTCTTATAACCCTGCCCTGCATAACGTAATTCCTTTATCTAATTCGGTCCAGGGTAGCTGGTCTCCAGTTCCGCGGGCACCTAGCGCTCGCCAGATCTCGCTCCACCTGGTCTTGCCACCTCGCTCACTGTGCACCTCTTCGTCTTGTTCCTTCTTGATTCGATGCGAAACCCATTTTTGCAGGATTGTTTTCCGGCATTCCAGCTACATGTCTTGCCCAGCGTATCCGTCCAGCTTTAGCCATTTTCTGAATACTGGGCTTGCCGTATAACGCTTTATCACGTGTTTTATCACGCTTCAGGCTTGTTATTAGTCAAAGCTACAATAAACGTTAATGGAAGCTTCTTCGTGCTTCGAAATAGATGCTTAGTTAGCTTCGAGGTAAATTTTTCAGCTGTTAAACATCTAAATCTGGTGATTTTATCAAGCTTCGAGCTTGTTAACAGCTGCTTTTAAAGCTGTAATGAAGCTTAATAGAGGATTTTGCGCACGTTTAAACAGCCAGTTTACACAATGCTGTCAATTCTATTTTTAGGGCGAGTAATAGTTATGCAATATGGTTTTCTAGTCGCCTAATCAACGTCTCATCAACCTTTTTGTAGCCAAAAAAATCTATTTTTAAATTAAAAAAAATGGAACGCGATATTTTTATTTTGCCGTAAACATTGTCGAACGCGATATTTTTAATTTCGGATAACTTTAATTCGTATAAGTAAGCTAATTAAAAATGCATGTGTTTTTTCAGAAATTGAACCCGCTATCGTCTGGTCCACAAGCACTCATCGTATGATCCGCCCCATCTGCCTCTGCAGAACAGACAGTGGGAATATCTTTACACCTGAAAGCAGTCGATAATGTCGATAACTGACAAACTTTTGCTGTCAGCCGAAATTCTTTGATTTGACAGTATGTGTGCTGTGAGCCGAATGAAAACTTGATAGTAGTTTGTAAACCCACTTTAACACCTTTAAGCAGCCTTAAAGTAGTTTGAACGCTGTAAGCACGGGGCGAATCACTTTGAAGTGGTTTATTAAGTAATTTATCGAATATACTAAATAAATATACACATTTACATATACTTTTACCCGGGTGCTAAATATATTTACCGATATTGATGAATATTTTACGAAAGTTTCCACCTTTTTCAATAGGATCTTGAGCTATCAAGTCCCATTACAGTATGAGGGGAAGAGTTGTCATGATGAGGTGGACACATTTAACATAGTAAATATATTTATCACATATTGAATATTTATGCAGGAAGTGATTTACCCCGTGGCTGTGAGCCTCATGAAAGCCTCTACTGTACACTTTAACACCTTTAAGCAGCCGTAAAACGGTTTTATGTTTATGGCTGTTTAGAGGCGGATTGTTTAGCAGAAAAACTCGCTATTAAGCCTGTTTATTAGCCTTTGAGAGAGAACTGGCTTGAAGAACTTAAAGTAGTTTAAACATTGCTTGTTCAACCACCATTTAAGTGCCTTCTTTATGCAGCTTTGATCACCTTAAAGCAGCCAGTAAACAGCAATTGCTCTTGCAATTCAGCTACCGTTGTTATTTGGGTTATTTGTATGTTTATACGGAAACTGTAAAACAGCCTGTAGAGAGGACGATGGAATTCCTGATGTATAGCGTTTTCAAAATCCCCCTTAACAAAATAATCACAGCACAGCTCTTGGTCAAGCTTGTTTATTTTGGTTTATTTCACATCTGGCAACCCAACACCGCCCTAGCTGACACTGACATCTGGTGCCTGCCAAGGTTTGCATCAGGGGGGATCTATCGGTAAGGAATTGTGAAACTCACATGTGAAGGGGCAGGCAGGTGACCAGAATTTTCAATGCCGCTCTTGCTACTTTTTTTCTTATCGATTTGCTGCTCTTGCCTGCATATGTAGCTTTCGAAAAGTTTCTTAGTTTGTTTTATTTACGCTAAAAAGCAGATAAATGCATTATCGGGATCAAAACAATACAAACGACAATTGCGCTGCGTGTTTGGGTTTGAGTTTCTGTCAACTGCAGCAGACAAAAATAGAGTTGCGAGTCCCTTGGCTCGAAATCAATCACACGCCGTTTGGTCCATGACAGTACAAACGTCATGGACCAAACACCATCTGCGGTAACGCACACATGTATGGAATTTGACAGCAATAGATCCCCCCTGGTTTGCATTTTGCACAAATTCTGTCAGTCGGCCATCATCTGTCCGCTTGTGCAGTCTTGTGAAATACTTTTTGTTGTGCGTAAAAAAGTTCTGATTGATTAGCCGTGTTTCTAGTAAAACTAAAAATAACATTCTTAATTTGTTGTTTGCGGCATAGAACGGCATCAAGCCGGTCTGTAACCAAAAACACATTCGGACGGAAAATCAAAAACGAAAATCAGGTAAGCTGGATTAAAATAACAAAACGTTTTACATGAAAATATGAAAGTTTTTTCATTGTTCGGTGATCTAAGCCGCCAAATCGTTTGAAAACGTAAATCGCTGTGAAAAAGACAATTTTTGTTTGAGGACTCGCCATTTTTCGATTATTTCTCTAAGTTGGTCCATGACTCATCCTCGAACTTAAAATCAAATTGGCTTTTAAATTCTTATAAAAAGGATTATTTGGCGAATTCTATATACCTAACAGCCGTAAGAAAAATAAAAAGAAAATCTGAACAGGAAGTAAATATTAGCAAATACATTTAGATTTTTAAAGATATAAGTATAAGTTCAAAACACCGGTATCTCATCCCGGTGCAAATAAATCTTCAAGCATCAAAACAAACACACCTGAGTTTGGAGCATGCATCGTTCCTGAATGATCATGTTTGGCATTGCATAAAATAAATTGCTTCGCGACCTCTTCTCTTGTTTGTCTCCTGCTAAAACTCCAAACCAGCATCAGCAACAGATTGGAGTAGAAACTGTTGCATAGAACCGTGTCACACGCAATGTCTTTGCTTTGTTTTGATTCAAACATAACTGGCCGTGCAACACACAAAGCTTCCCGTTTGAGGGAATAACATTAATACATATCACCGTTAATGTTTTGTTTACATTCAATTTCAGCATCGCAAGAGTCCAAAACAGTGGCTACTAGAAGATACTGTGTGAAAATAGTAATACTGCCAAAAATGGTCGACTCTCAGGAATTGAAAGGCGAGTTTAACGGAGAAATTGAGTGAGTTTTTCATCATTTGTAAACAACCAGTGATTAATATAAACTTTCTTCTCCGCACAGTGTTCATAGCGACGAGGAAATGTTCCCTTTAACTGGAAACTCGGTAAGTTCCAGTCAAATAACTATACAAAGCTATCGGTTCTAATTTAATTTTTCCTTAAAACAGCAATATGAGTTGAAGGATTTAGATAGTCAAACAATGCAGTTATTCAACAGTCAAACATACGCAGATGATGCGAACCGGGTTCTAAATAACAACGACTTTGCCACACACTCCGAGGGCTTTGAGATTCCGGTGACATCAAAAAGCATTGACAACCTAGTTCCAGGCGAAACGATCGAGTTAGAAGTATACACAGCTCGTGTAAACAATAAACCAACATCGACAACGCTCGAGCATTTAAAGCTTTTTCCATCACTGGACGCAATGCTCTTGCCGTGGATCAACTTCCAGGTAAGCCTTCCAAGCGAATCCAGTGACAAAACCAGTTGGATGTTCTCGGGAAAATTGCGCAAACTTTTCGTCAAAATGGGAAACACATGCACATTTAACGTTTCCTTAGCAGCAGCCCCAGATACGGCCACATTCGTTCGAGCCATGGTTGTATGCTCAGCACCAGAGGATCTGCACCATCCGGTTAGCCGTTGTGATAATCACCGTTGTAGTGACAATCTAGACATAGGAGATGATATTAAAATGCATGTAGCACGATGCAAAAATGAGCAGGTTACCTATGTAGGTATCAAAGATGGGAAAGTTTTCGAAGAACGTTTGGCGGTTTTAGTTCCGATGGGACATTCTAACAAGGCAGGAATCACACTAGAATTCGTATGTCAGAATTCCTGTCGCACCATAAACCGTCGCGCTACCGCCTTGGTTTTTACACTAGAAAACGAGGCTGGTCAAATTCTAGGCCGGCAGACGTTTCAAATTAAGATCTGTACCAACATTAAGCGAGACAAGCTAAACGAAGAGAATGCGGCAATGGAAGAAAGCATACGAAAGCGCAAAGCGGCGCAACCTTTAAATATGAAGCGTGGCAAGAAACGGGTTCGCTACGGTTACAGTCAGCAGAACGGTGCAAATGTTCACATTAAAGAAGAACCGGGTACAAGAGGATACGATATCGATCCAGTAACGGTGCAAATCACACTGCCAAGTCGTCGGATGGCCAAACGCTTGGTCGAAAACGCGGTTGGTCTTGTCTCTGCGGCTATCGTTCGTTCCTCCAGCGAAACCGTTCGCAGTCAGCTGATGCAGTATGTGCATGACATTCGACGAAGCAAATGTAAGCACGGACAGGAATCCAGCGATTGGCTAGAGTGGGATACTGAGTAATTTTTCTTTTTGGATTTTAGCTAACTTCGGAATGGCCAACAGTCAGACTAGTGTGGATAGCGATTGACATGGGAGCCCCTCCGGTGCAAAATGTATGCATGTTGTTTTTTAAAAGTTTATTTATTAAGTTTAGCGTTTAACGTTTTACAAATTTACCTGATAACTACTTAATAGAGAACAAACCAGTGACTAAACATATATGGGACGTTTCTTTCAAATGATGACATACCGACTAGACTGGCATGTTTCCGTATATTTATATAGTGAAACAAAAACAACTCAAAGAGCGACGAACGTCCGTGATGGTTTGAATTGTCTATTTATTTTATACGACTCTACATAAGTATGTGCATGGAAGTAAAAAATTTGTCTTGATATGTGACAAAACTAAACCTACAGAAAATAGGTATCTATAAATAATGTTACTATTTTCCATCTAGCATCTCGATAACCTACCAAAGATAGGAAAACTGGTTTCCGCAAGCTCTTGTTGCATTTGTTATTGTTCTGATACTCTAGCATACCTACTAGTCTGTGCGTTTAGCCTAACCTTATTCGCGTAATCGAAAATAATGGTAATCAATGTACAGATGGTTTTGTCCTATCGTCTTTGGTACTTTGTGAATTGCGATGGAGGTAAAAAGTCTTCCCCTTTAAATTTGGATCGAAATCTGAACTATGCTAATCATAATCGGTAACAACGAAAAATTTGTTACCATTAAACCGATTTGGAAGTAAAAACAGCACGGCTTTGCCGGCTAGTAAAAGTAGTGCATAGAAAATAAAAATAAATGGCTTTGCGATGTTTTCCTTTTGTTCAAGAATTGCAATACTATTTCCATCTTTTCTATAAAGTTGACCTATCCAGGACAGAGCTTCTAAGATTTAACGATTAAGAAGTCTTTTGACACGTAAAATTACTCTAACTACATATATCTTTTTAAAATGCTTTTTCTATGTGCATCCTACATTTCGGGAGTTACTGATCATAGTTTGCGGATAGGGAGAATATTTGTACTGATCAATTTTGATTTTTAGTTTCAATTTTTTTTATACCTTGGAATTTCTCGATGGTTTTGGAGGAGGAGTCGGAGGTCTTTTTCGCTCGTCGTAGGCTCCAATCACGATTACGTTATTGTTTCGCGTTTCTACTACGTCGTAGGATGAGTTAATAACTACGGTGGTACTAGCCGCGGTATTCGGAACAGTTGGCAAAGGTTTACAACTGATGTAATGACCGCTAGCACCAGCTAACCGTCTGTGAAGAACACTATCATTAAGCGGAAGGTTACTGTAATCACTGTCACGGGTTTTCATTGGTAACGGTGGTGGAACCAGATCATCCTCCGACGTAGTAGATCCATTGGTTATTATCGAGTTGCGATTGCTGCTGCTCTCGGCAGAACCAAGCGAAGTAGTATCCACGCTTCCACCGGTAAGCGTCTTGATGCTAAGGGTGGGTGTTACAACACTCGGAGGTCGCGACAGGCGCTTCTCCTTTTCCACTTCTGAGCGAAGTGGTCGTTTTGGGTGAAGCTAGAACAAAATAAAAGGTTGTGAAATCATGAATATTGATCAAAGTCAACTACAATACTCAAAGCACGAAGTAGTAATTTTCCTAGATGTTATCATTCCACCCGGCAATATAGAACTAATTACATCAATCAAAGTAATTACTGCGACATTGCGCTGATCAACGCCGCCTACAAGGTGCTCTCCCAGATCTTTCTATGTCGTTTATCCCCAATAGCAAGAGAATTCGTAGGACCAGGATGGATTTATGAAGACCCGCGCTAATAACTACCAAATTTTCTCACCGAAAAATGGTTGGGGCTTGGTTGGTGATCGGCTGGATAATGCGTAACATCGGGGCCTCGCGTATTTCGAGGTATAACATGGACCCCATAATGGTCCTTAGCCTTTTATTCAGCAACTCCTATCTGTACCTTCTCGTCGTACCAACCGGAATACGAGCAACCTTAGCGGAGATCGGATAACCAACTTCGGTGGAAACTTAGGGCGACAAGGAAGAGGGCATGAGCATCTGTTCCCATGTTAGGAGCGGCCTCTAATGCGGCCTTGAAATCTCTCAACCAGCTGCGTGGTTATACTCCACACCAGCAGCGGCTCACGACAGCGTCTGATTAGGAGAGCACGGATGAATTAAGAAATTTGTTGTCTCGTCACTACAACTAGGACGACAGCCACATCACGAGGCTTGGTAGCGTAGCCTAATAAGGAAAACTATGTAATAATACAATGAACAATCAAGGAAATTCGACTTGGAACCTTTAGCATGGACAAAGGCGAGGTATCGAATTTGTACTCTCCAACAAATCCAGTACAAACGTTGGGAGTGCAACGTGCCCACGCATCATATTTTCCTGGATTTAGGGCAGCATACGATACAGTCGAGTGCGAACAGCTATGGCAGATAATGCACGAGAACGGTTTTTCGAACAAACTAACGTGGCTGATCGAAGCTAGCCTGGAGCAAGTGTAGAGTGAAGGCTTTAAAGAAAAGAACGGTCACCTCCCTCGGACAGTGACTATTAACGACGTTGAACTGGAAGTGGTTGATGAGTTAATATATTTGGGATATCTGATTACCGCCGACAGCAATACGAGTAAGAAGATTTAACAACGCATTCAAGCTGGAAGTCGAGCCTTCTTTTCCCTCACAAGATGCTTCGATCGAGGAACATATGCAGTCGCACAAAGCCGACGATGTACAAAACGCTAATCAGACCGGCAGCCTTCTACAGACTTCAGACTGTAGCTTTGCTTACAAAAGACAAGTGCATGGCATATTTGAACGAAAGGTGTTGCGGACTATTTTTGGCGGAGTGCAAACGGAAAGCGGAGAGTGTCACAGACGTATGACCACGAGCTGCAGGCACTTCTTGGATATGCTCCCATCGTACACCTGGCGAGAGTGGGGAAACTACGACAGGCCAGCCACGTCGCAAGGAAGTCGAACGACTTTGCAGTGAAATCTGTTCTCTTCAAGAACTCCACCGGCATGATGAAGAGAAACTTAACATGCTAGAAGGCTCGACCAAGTTGAAGCCGACTTGCGTGTGTCGAGACGCTCAACGAATTGGTGACGAGTATCCCAGGACTAGAAATACTCACTGTAAGAGATATGCGGAAACTAAAACCAACGATTTGGCATCAGTGTACAAAAACTGCCAGCACTTGCTGCGGAGCAAAATGCTGCCCTAGTAACCAGTAAGCACTAAACACTACTGTGTTACCTGACTCACCACTGCGAATATGCGTTGTGTTCGCGGGATCGTGTTGGTTCGAAAGGTTTCGAAAAATATCGCCCTTGTATCGAAAATATCGTTAATTTTGATCACTAAAAAGAACGTACTTCAACGTTATATTTCGAGTGCGAGTAGTACGCAATAATTGTATTGTGAAACTGAATGGTTATTTATGCAACTTTTTTACAAATTCAATGCTATAACAAAAGCACAACTTATAAAAAATCGTTTGTTATCGATATTAACTGCATTTGCGTTATAAATACTGCATATGCGTTATAAATACATACGTTTTATTTCAATAATACGCATATTCGCAGTGAGTCAGGTAAAACAGTAGTCCTTTGACAACTTTGTATAAGCATACAGAACTATGATTAAAAGCTTATTGTGCTTTGCAGCTGTACCTGGATTAATCCAGATTATTTTCTCTAATGCCAATGTATATGACAAAACAAAACAGCAACATTGCAGTTGTCACTCTTTCTCTTTCTCACTCACAGCATTCGCATTGTCGCACTTTTTGTGCCAGTCGCACTTTTAGACTGCGGTGTCCAGTAAGGTGCAAAATGCGGGATATTTATCTTTATATACTTCTGTAGAACTCACATAATGCTAAAAAGGCGAAATAGCGGGTTATTAAAATGCTACGCCACAAGCATTCAATAAACATTATTAGTGTTTGTTTGAGGCTTAATCGAAATGTAATTTTGTCTACATTATCGACGTATCGAAAAAGTATCGACGGCATATCGTTTGCTTGTTATGGAAAATAAAAAAAAATTCGGTCGGCATTTAAAAAACTAAAAAAGCAAGCGACACCAGGGATGCAGAATTATTTCCAATATACGGTTTTGGATTAATGCTTATGGTTACTTGGGTGTAGCAGTGTGACTTGATTGTTTTACACATGATCCGCTTCTGTTTTGTTTACATCAATTTTGCACAATAGAGCGATATATCTTTCAACTTAACCAGTGTAAAATGCATTGCAAAGCTTTATACACACTGTGTCCGAGTATAATATTCAAGGTGCGTGACAATAGCTTAAGTAGATTTCATAACTATTTCAATACTTGTTAATCAAACTTTTAAGCAAACAGTGTACGTGTTCGATTGGCTCCCTTTTGACAATTATTCTCGCTGCTCGATTAGCTCCCAAGATGGCTGCTTCCGCGTATCTCTCACCTCTGAGTATTTCTAGGTAAATTTAAAACGAGGAGGGAAAGGTAAGGTGTTATCATTTGCAAAATGCAAATTTTTCATTTCAATAAGAAAGATTATTTCTAGAATCTGTTTGCATCTTAAAAATGAGGTTATGTTGTTTACACTAAGTGTCGTTCGAACTGTAGGTTGCTATACTATGGTAAAGTAGTAACTTCTAGTGGTTACTACTTTACCATAGTATAGCAACCTACAGTTCGAACGACACTTAGTGTACTTAGCGGTGGATATCTATGCTACGGAATAGTAGCGACTGTGAAAACAGTGAATTATACTACCAGTGCGTAGTAGCTATTGAACACAGCGATCGTCTCGTCACGAACGATAAATTGAAGGCTACCAAAAGGTAGCGGCTGTGAAAAAACAGCGATTTTTGCTTCGAGCGAATTTTTCTATGCTATCAAACGGCTGTTAAGCAGCGTTTATTAGGCCAGTTTGGCGGCTTTAGAGCGTCACGGAACGCTACTGTACGGTAGCGGCTCTCGGAGCGATACTAGGCTATTCACAAATCGCGGCTCCAAGGCAGAATTGTATTTAAACGGTAAAATAATATCGAAATACAAAAAACAAAAATACATAGAGAACGTATTTTGCTGGATTACAGGTCTTCAAGCATGGAAAAGTGGGATGTCCCACCATTTAACTTCATTCAAGGCTTTACCGAGGAACGTAGTGCACAATGAATGAATAAAGTACAAATGCAACTCAGATTACATCGTTGGTGCTACTGGAGAAAAAGATAGGACCCGGAACCACAACATATTTCTCGCAAAGGCAGGACCAGATTTACAAGAAGTTTTTGCTTCATTACCGAGTGTTGATGTAGAACACAATCCCGAAAGTGGAGTTGATACATTCGCAGTGGGTATTAGTAAACTGGATTCCTATTTCGCTCCAAAGTAGCACGAGACCTTCGAGCGAAATTTCTTTTGGACGCTAAATCCAAACTCGGATTAAACTCTTGCCAAATTCATGCTTCGTTTCCAACAGCAAGCCAGTAAATGCAATTTCGGGAAAACTGCAGAAGTGGGCAGATCGATAAGCGTAATCGATAAAGTGATTCTGTTTGCGCCAAAAGAATTAAAAGAGCAGCTGTTACAAAAAGAGGCTCTCAACATAGATGAAGTGACAAACATGGTGAATTCTTATGAGTCCGTTAAGCATCAAACTCAGATGATTCATGAGCTAAATATCAATGTAAATAAGATCTGTAATTCGTCCACAAGGGAGTGCACGCGGTGTGGTCGCCAAGAACACTTTAGTAATGATGTTGCTTGTCCAGCAAGAAGTAGAGAATGCAACAAATACAAACGGATCGGGCATTTTGCTTACAAATGCCGGACGATAGTTCCAACGAAGAACAAGTTCGAGGACACATTCAAAAGTAGCAAGCGTGTGAAACCGGAGCGTATTCGGGATATCGCAACTCATCGAAATGAACATACGAAAAACAGACATTTCATTTTCAACATTAACGACGGTGACGAATTGCTATGGATGAAACTGTGCGGAGTATTGCTGGAGATGGAGACACTACAAAAGTTCAAATTAATGGACAAAGTAGTCAAATCCCCTTCTAAAAAAAAAATTGCTGGAGATGTTGGTTGATTCCGGGTACAAGAAAAACACGGTTAGAAGGCAACGCCGTTAACTGTGCTGGGACCTTTGAAACATTTGTAACGGTTAAAGATGCTGGATTTTATGTAATTCAAGTGGGACAACAATGTCTCCTTGGTAGAGAGACCGCCAAAGAAGTAGTCGTACTTTTTATTGGTCTTCCTAAGTAGTATTCACGGGGTAAGTTCAGTTAAGATAGAAGAGAAGCGGCCGTTCCCGAAGATTAAGCGCGTGGAAGTAGATATTCTGATAGATAAATACGTTACCCCAGTATGCCAGCACCCTTGGCGTCCTCACGTCGCATTGATGAAAAAGATTGAGGATAAGTTACCTCTCTGTTGGTTAATGATATAATAGAGCCAGTTGAAGGTAGTTGTCGGTGGGTTCTTCACTTTAAGTCGTTTATTTCTGTTTTGAAATATCGAAAAGGAGCTAACAGTATAGCTAATTCATTATCTCGTTTAATTGAACATAACGCGGTTGAGGAATTCGATACAGAGAACAAGTTCGTGGTATTGGCTGTGTTGGAGTTAGCTGCTATCGATGTACACCAATTACAAGAGTACTTAGTGATGTACTATACTACACCACATTCCGTTACTAGCCGGATACCAACAGAGCTCCTATACGGTAGGACATTCAAATCGACGATACCGGCACTGGAAGATATTGCAACTGACCCTCCACAAACAGAGATTGCGGATGAAGACTTAGAGTCAAAAAGGAAGGGAAAAGATCATGGAGACTTGCGGCGAAAAGCGAAGAGATCATCAATCGACGTAGGTGTTTCCGTGTTGATGCAGAATCTTCTACCAGGCAACAAGTTGCAGACAACAATCAACTCGAAGAGACTCGTAGTGGCATCAAGATCGGGGTTTTGTGTCATCGTAGAAGATCCTGAACCTGGACGTGCCCAGTGCTCTGAATATCAACTTACCTCCTCAGTTAACTCCACCATCGGTAACGAACTGGCGCCACTTTGGTTTGCGGTCGGCGTCGAGCAGACTGGTGAACAAACACTTGCCGGTCCACTCTGTAAAATGGCACTATCTCGGTCGCTACAGCTACTTCCCACCTCGCTTGTTACCGTGATGGGTGACGTATAAAACAGACTGTTGGAAACCGGTAGCGTTAACGAGTCACGGTCCACCTGAAGGCGTATAGAATTTATACTCGCTGTGGTTACCCAGATATTCCAGCTAAATTTCGCAACTTACCTTCCGGCTAGATCTTCGTTTGGTCAACGTCTTGTCCTTCTTGCTCTTCGAACCGGGAGAACTTCCAAGGGATGTTCTAAGCAAAACAAGGTTTAAAAAACACAAAATAAACAATACAAATCAACACAAATAATATGTAAAATTGGTAACAATAACGCAAAACTAACACATCCCGAAAATAATAGGAAAAAACTTATCCAAATCACCTCCGAAAGGCGATAGAAACTCAGAAAAACGTATATCAGTAGAAAAGTAACACTCTTATGTAGTTATAGGTACGAGAAACAAAAACGGTTAATGCTGTAAAAACGAAAATATATTCTGGGACATGATTTTCCCGTTCGAATGAAGAAACGAATGAGACGAAAGATCGAGTCTACTTCAGTAGAAACGGTCAACGTTATTGCGATGCAGACAAATGGCCAGGATGAAAAGGAAAAAGAGCAAACAGAAGCAGTTTAAGTAGATTTTGCGGTGGCAGGTTTCGTGATTGGAACACTTGACGTTCTCATAGTAAGCATCATTTATAATAAGGTGAAAATGTAATATTCACGTGAAATGTGTATGTGTTGTGAGAAGAAAAAACGTGTGAAAAGAACTATGAATTTTAATTATTGCGAGCCAGGTTTCAGTTCTATGGAAACGTTAGGCTTAATCCCACACACGTACATGGGTCACGTCAAGCACTCGACCAATAATTGTAATGGAAAAATGTAGATTACTCAAATTGCGCTTCAAACAGTGCAAACGTTCCTAAACTAATCAGCACTTAATTCTGGTCAGACTTCTTGCGAATGTTTTTACAGAGCTTGCAGCGATCTAATTGGCAGCGAGTTTCCCGTAGGCATCGTTACACAGGCGGAAGTCATTTGGAAGCGATCAAGCGTAAAAATACAAAAAGAAAAGATGCGTGGTTTAGCTTTCCCCTTAGGGAAACACAGATGACCGGCTTACAGCCGGCTGGCAAAGTTACAATAATACACACTGTCGAATTTTGCTGCCAAGCTTGGTCGAGATGTTGGATATCAGCTTGCCGGAGTTGGTTCCTAGCTTGACGCTGGACAGGCTCAACCGATCGAACTCGAAAAAGTCACTAGGGATGATGGTGAAATGGCGATGCGCAAAATTAATGTTAGATAAGGAAGAGAAACGCAAGCAAAGCGATTCAATTAATTCCTGGCATCAATAGATTACTATTTTCACTGTTGAGAGAGGCTTATTTGTATACATCAGTGATGCAAGCATAGGCGCAAAACAATGTACACGGGTTAGCTTCCAACACGCGTTTTAGACCTCGTGCTTGCATCATTTAATATTTGTTCTAATACGATTTGAGATATTTTACATAAATTTCACTGTAAAATTTATCGCGTATTCATACCTTGTTAGATTGACGGAGTTGAAATTCGTGGCAAAATTAGTCAATGTTGACTTGAATCCACCTGAACTGGTAGTCGTTGGGCGGCTGTTCTGACTTTTGGAAATTCCACTACTGTAAATCGAAAAAACAATCAAAAAAATAAACCCAAATTCCGCTACTGAGCAAAAGTATACTTACTCCGATGACCCGATACTGGTTTCCGACAGCCGACTCGAATCAATGCTAACCTGTGGCAGAGCCGAAATCTGTCTCCTCAGCGTCACTTCGCTATCCCGATCGATCTTAATATCCGTTGTTCGCTTACCATACTTCTCCTCCACGCTGGTCTGAATACTGGCAAAGCACTTCTCCAAGCGATCATGGAATGGCAGCAAGCTGGCCGGAGTTTTCATCTTGTGTACCAGAATAGCCACCTCAAGCAAAGGAATCTGCGAGGCAATCAAATCCTTCAGTCGTGCCACCAAATGATCATCGTCCGGATACCTGATCAAGTATTCCGGAGTGAGGAATGCGTCCTCGTAAATTGGAATGCCCCCATTGACAGCCGCATCCACTACACCGTTGATGATCGCACTTAGCGAATGAATAGGAATGTTCGGATCAGCTTGATGCTCAAGTACCAGCTCTCGTATACTTCGGTTTTTCGCTTCCACCGTCTCGATCGCCATCTCAATGGGAGAAATCTGCAACAAAAATAAACACATTAACTAACAACCGACAACAAACATTACATTTCAAATACTCACAATAACTGTTTCGGAAGACTTTACCGGAAACCATCTTAAAATTCCCGGTAGAGCATCCGAAGTCCTCAAAATCGTTCGCTCGTACGAAGTGTTAGCAATGTCATCACCGCTTCCGCTTGAATCACGAATTGGACGGGAGAACTGAAATTCGCAAACATTGTTCGATTGATAGAACCTTACAATGTTGGACGCAATATTTTTCTTATCCCTTCCTAGTCGAATATCACGACTGACGGAATCGACCTTAACGATCTGAATAAACTGACCCTCGCATTGATGAATTTCTAGGCCGGGATTCAAAGTCGGTACCAGTTCCGCCTGAGGATGTTGACTGAGAATACGCGTATTAAACGATCCAGCATCTTCATATTCATTGCCACGATATACGAATTCTTGATTGCGTAAAAACTGCGGAAACCCAGAGCCGTAGAAAGCGACCCGGTAATAGTTAGACTCGTAACGCTTCTCGCGTAAGATTTTTTCATAGAACTGTGACATCTTTTTGTAAAGGTCGGCAAGACTCAAATAATCGTAGATTTCGTTTTCGTACTGTTGAGCCAACTCTTTGCACATGTCAATTGCCGACTCCCACATTTTCCCACGATCGAACAGGTCGATAATATCCCGGTATAGCTTTTCCTTTAGGGCCCAATGAGTACTGCAGGATAAATGTCGGCTAGATTTCAATAAAGCAGACAGTGGAGAATCATCCCAGTAAAGCTCGTTGCTGTGCAGCTTCAGTGTATAGGCAGCTTCTGTGAAGTTGTCGAATTCCATATGAAGATCACACAGCTTATTTACATATCGAATGTACATTTCCTTGCGATTTACATCGGAATAAAACTGTAGCAAGCTAACTGTACATGCCATCCGATTTTCTTTACTTTCGTCATGAATTAGACACCGATATTCTAACAGCTTCTCCATCAAACGAGTTAATATGTTGACACACTTTATGCCTGGCAACTTTAGAGTATTGTGACTACTGCATGATTCGTGCATGATTTCATAAAATAGATCTTTAAACTCTTCATCCCCGTAGCCGCCCTCAATGTAGTGATCAAGCTTTTCAATAATTTCCTTCTCAAAATCCACGAAATTTCCTTTTATATGACTTGCGTTACGCTTTGTATCCCCATAGCTCTCCATTACATACTTCGAACTGTAGTACTCACACTGCATCATGTCAAAGAATATTGGAATAGAAGCTTTTCTCAACTCCAGCTCCGGAATCATGCTCATCTCCAGGATCGGACCAACTAGCTGTGGTACAAAGATAATTTTATGCTCTCCCAAATTAAACCACATTTTTCTGATTTCGAACGCAGTCTCCCTGCGAATATCTCGATAGTTGCTCAAGATCATCGACTGTTTCGTTCTGCTGAACAAATTAAGCTGCAACGCTGGTTGCGTTAGGAAGGTGATCGAGCACTGGAAATAGTTCGACCAAACCTGCTTCTCGAACGGCGAGAAGAACCATTCCATTATAACACCGGCAAAGTGTCTCAGACTTTCCAATATCACAGTATTCTGGTGCATGATCATATCCAGCCAATCCGCCGGAAACACTGGCTTCGACACCAACTCCTTGAACACCAACAAAATCTCCATCAAGAAATCCAGCAGATCGTAGCTCGTAAGGAAGCTTCTCACGTACGCCTGGTAGTGGCTCTCCGACATGCTACGGAAGATCCCAAGCATGATCGCGACCAGATTACCGACCAGCGGATTATCACGGTCCATCGCAATCGAACTCTGTATTACCGTGCGCAGCAGAATTTGCATGATCTCACGGATATCGTTCTCGGTTGAACCAATATCCTCTTCACTGTGGAACAATAGCTCCAACATGTTATTCATGATGTTAACGCACTCAGCCACCTGAGGATTTCGAAATTACAATTTAGTTATGTACCAGTAACAAACATGCTACCAGCATCAACAATGGCTACCGTAAATAATTTAAAAAATAAGCAATTGCTATGAATTTAAAACTTTCATTGTGGATGCCGTTTTTTTTTTTTGAAATTATAAAATTGCTGCACACTAAACCGCAAAAAAACGTTTTAATGATAAAATCAAATGCACACCGAAAAGCACTCGCCATTTTGTTTGCTTTGTGAGTATTGGTTTACAGCAGCGAATTTGCACACGCACACAAGCACACGACACTCGCCTCTCTGCATGCGTTCGCAGCGGGCGGCATATTGCAGCCTACTGCTAAGCCATATACTGATACACGCCTACCGAATCTATGCTTCACAAAACCCCTCCCCTATTTTGCTCTACGCGCCCAGATAAATACCTTCGTCTTGGCCGTGGTTTCACGCGTGTGCAGCTGTGACTTGCTCTCTCCAAGCACCTTGGCCGCCTTGATCAGATTCTTCTCCTGCTGCCGGATGTCGAACATAAAGTCACCCTGCTCGGTTCGGTTGTGGTTGTTGAGAGTTTGTTTGCAGGTTTAGTAAGTAAACACACAACGTATTCCGGTTGTTTAATTCGTTTGTTACACGCGACCATCGAAACATGGAGTTCATAGTTGCGGAGCACGCACAAGCAACCGGGAACAAAGGAAACAGGTTGGGATCGAAGGGTAAGGGGGGTAAGGAAGCGCGAAAGCCGATTTTAGAACAGCAGTGGATCATCGTTTATTGCGATATTGATTTTGATTATGATGAGGTGGGTAATATAAAATCCAATCACCAGAATAGTTCATTTCAAGTGAGCGACATCGTCATTATTGGAGAAAAGGACACGAAGTGCAGGATAATGGTTGGAATATTTTGTTTAATTAGGAAAAGTAAAAAAGATATACAACTGTTAAAATAATATTCTCTCCAGCAATTATATTATAAGCTAACACGGTTAGAATGGTCAACCCGAACACCAGAGTTAGTACAGAGAAAATAGATAGTTAGTATCAAAAAAGCATTTATTACCGAATAAAGGAAAGTGAAGACAATATGTTAAAGGTAAGCATTCCAAGTAACAATGAGCAACCTGAATGTAATGGCTAATTTATTAAGCCACTCATGACAACTGATGATATCATGTTTGTTAATGTAAAAGAAGGTGGCCCTTTTAACATTAAAAAAAGAAAGAATCAGAAAAATTCAAACTTTTAGTGATAATGAGACACACGTACTTGAAAACTTTTGAAATTTCCCGTGCTACGCTCAATTGCAGTTCAAAAAATGTTATTTGTGCGCGAAGATCACCGTTGCAGAAAGCTAATTAAAATTACCGTCACTTTTCGCTTCCCCGGCTAAATGCAAAGGGTCCTGAAAGTAACATTGTTCTCGCAATAAAGGTGTTTTAAATACTAAAGTGATTGTTATTATGTTAAGAAGTGCTGGTGTTTTATTTCACACTTTTTCCTCAAGAAGCCAGCATGATCAAAGATAATCATTACGGACCTATGCATAGACAAATTCGTGGGTATTCCCATAATAATTGATTTTAAAGGCGTATGACAACATTCACAAACTTAATAACGCAGATTTTAATGATCGATAACACCCTCGTCCCCCTACTCAGTTAACTTCGAAATACAGTGTAAACAAGTGTTCGAGAGGTATGGAATATAACCTTCATGGAATCATCTGGATACCGATTTGCGAAGTATACTCCAACACCGCGCATCGTCTGCGACTTTTGTTTTTGGATTGATAACTGCTAGCAGCATTGATGCAGCCTTTCTGTAGAGGAATGTCAGGGGGTATTATAGAAATTCATGTATTTTGCAAAAGAAATTGCCATAAAATGGTACAAATGCTGCATCTGATGATATAACAGCTTTATTCTGTCAGTAACGCCAACTCCAGCTGGTGTCACACCTGGGTGCACTGTGGCCAGGTGCAATTCAAAATTGTGCGCAAGTTTGGTTCAGTAAAATACTTGAATGAAATCCAACTATCAATGTTTGTAACTACCTTCATAGATTAAGGATGGAGAATACCACAATAGGCCAGCATTTAGTCGCAGTGGTGTCGTCTCCTGTAAACTGCCTTCAAAAAGTTGGATAAGGTCTCACTATAATTATTGATGAACACTTTACAGTAATGCAGTGTGAACTCCCATTTTTGTATGCATTCCAGTGACTTTAAAAACACTTCTGATATTCCTAAGTGTTTTTCCAATTCATTTCAATATAGCTCCGATGGAAAGAAACATTGCTTCCAAACAATAGATTTCTCGTCAGGACGAACATTTTCAATAATTTTGCTATCATAGAAAAAACTTAGAGTTTTAATCTAGTGTTGTTCCTCATTAAAATACCTCTCATCTAGTATTAACGGGAAATTAACAGTCATTAACTTTTCGTCGGAGAGCCCAATTTCGGAAGCAGTTTTTGGGCCCAAAAGCGGGGTTCTGTTTATAGAAATGTATTCACTGCATTTTTTTGCCAATCTGAACACAGCAAACATATTTTCATGATTAAAAAAAACTGCTTTCAAAATTTGCAGAATCGATTACGACTAATTTAGCCTTAAAATTATCAGAATTAGTTCACTGATTAAAAAGTCATGAATTTTTAGAGAAAGTTTGGCAATTTTGTCGATTTTGGTGACCACAGTAGCTCAAAAAGAGTCTACTTTAAGCGCCAACTTAAATAAAAAAATATACTTACAAAAGCAAATATTGATTGGCAGGTCTAGTTTTTGAATGTAAGCATATTTGAAATGCAATGCAAGACCTTTTGTAATATCAAAACCAAGCAGCGAACATAGCACTGGAACTGAATAATTAACATAATAAAATTTATAAGTAATTTGGTCGGTGTTAAGTAAAGCCGAACCAAGTCACCCAAATTGGCAGCACCCTCTCTGTAAACTTTTTAAAACCGAAAACCAATGCTTACTATTCAATTAATGAGGGAATTCCAAATCGCAGCATACGATTGGCAAGCCGGGTTTGTAAATTAACAACATATTTTCATGGCTAAAGTTTTTCCCATTACCTTATGGCGTATAGATACTCCCAACTATTGCTAGGAAACGCTAGTAATAGTTGGGAGTGTCTCTTTTGGCAGGTTTTTGCATGGAAAATAATAACCGTAAATATGAAAAGCAAGAATAGATTTGGTTTTCACAATTAAACTCTAAGTAAGAACGCTTAAAACGCTAGTTTTTTTTGCTTGTTTTAAAAATCTCATTAGTTTTTTAGACGTTACCCAAACCTTCAGTTGCCCAACATCGGAAGGACAAACATTTTATAAAATATTTCTAGCGGCCTAATAACAGAACGAAAAAAATAATCCAAACTGGTGCTTTTGAAACATAACAGGTTTTGGGTATCAAACGAGCAGGAAAAGACAAAAGACAGCCCACAACCAAGTAATGGATGAGAAAGGTGTTTCAATGATGGAAAAGGAAATGATTTTATTTACAATAACACTTGGGTGGTTCGTTTTTGATGATATTCGAACGATGGTCAAATGAAATGTAGTTTTGATCCGTATGTTGATGCGGTGCTATATTCCTACATTTTTTTCCTTAGCGATGAACATGATGTCGATGTGGAAATGATGATATGATCTTAGCGGTGGATATCGTCAAATGCACAGGACGAACGAAATGTAACACGGGGGTTGGCATTCAACGGCAGCGAATTAAACAGATCAGAGGGACGCAAGACACAGGCACACAGCATCAGCACGTGGCAAGACTGAGTAACGTAAAACAAACACATGTAGAAAGCAGATGAAATGTACACAAGACAAACAAAAAAGTTTTAGCGCTTGGAAGGTGCTGACGGTTGCTTCGAGCAATAAGTGCATTGCAGAAAAAACAATTAACAAACATTTATTCTCATGCAGCAATCCTTGACTGGGAGTAATCTCAAAAAGAAAGACTTACCTCCTCCTTACTCTCTAGCTTGTCCTTGATTTGCCGGCAAAACATCGGCAGCAGAATAGCCCTGCACTGAGGCAACTTGAACAGTTTGGAATCCACCACATCTTTAATACAAGTCATTTTGGATTGATTCAAACGACCGGTGGGAACATTAGAGATTATGTCCACTATCCGCTTGCTCAACTTTATAGGGTCGTAAACCTGCATCAGGTCCGAAGCGATGATGTGCAAATACTTCAGCAAAGCTCCCTGCGATTTCAAGAGATCGTTTTGATATTTGATCAACTCGGTGAACGATTCCAGCAAATCTTCCAGCATCGTCTCGAACAGTTCGCTGTCCTTGCCCTGGTTTAAGTCAGCAAACAAAATCCGTGATCGAATAATGAATTTCATAATGTACTGCAAATATTTCGTAGTTCGAAATAGCGTTTCATCGTTTTCATTCACAGCATAGATACTGATGCAGCTAGACCGTTCACTGCTTACGTTATTAATCGCATTTTTTATATGGGTTTGAACCACGTTGATAAGTTTTCTGCAAATAAAAGAACACTTAATTTAGGTAAAATCATCGGGACAGCCTTCTCCTTACTCATACGCCAATGTAGCCGAAAAACTCTCGTTTATGTACAGATCCAACACCGACTGGAAGTGTTGATATTTCAAGTCGTAAACAATTTCTATCAACCGCAGGAGACACCGAAACACCAGGTTGTCATACTTCGCTGGATCCTCGTTCAGCACCAGAATGTTGAACAGTGCGTCCAGAATGTCCTGCAAAAATTTTACCACCTCCTCGCCTTTCACGTTCATCAACGCATTCAGCGATTCTTCCATTTTTTCTTTACGCGACGACCAATTCAATAGACCCAAAATATCGACATTCTGAGTCAGTTTGGTACTGCACAGATTTGTTTCAATTGTGAAGCAATCTTTAGACGCAAGACTAAAACCGCTAACCGAAGGTTTTCCGCCACTAATGTTGGCCAGCTCATCAGCCAATGTTGGCAACTGAAGATAATTATACTGCGTTTCTGGATCGAACTTCTTATGATCAATCTTGTACACCAGCAAATGGTGCCTCTTATGCTGCAGTGTCGTTCCATCATCGTTCATCAGTTTCACATAGGATAACCCGAAGGGTTTCTCTGTTCTGTCCTTGGCCTCGTTGGAACTGCGATGCTTAAAAGTATATCTCAGATGGCACTGCTTAAACTCCTCGATTGGCACGTCAATCTTAAACGTTTCATTCCACTTGGGTTTATCGTCATGGTAATAGATCACTGATTTATATTCATTTAGAGTGCTTCCACCACCTCCGTAGCATATAACCCCGGGGATTGCTACCCCTTCCCTGTTACAGACCACAGCGGTTACCTCAATATTTTTGTCACTGCTTTTCGAGCCTTTAGAGAACTCACCGCCAACTAACGTAAGATACAGATCATTCCGAACATCGCCGGGGAAGATCACCTCCGGGAAGCCCATCTTGCGTGCAAATGCCACATTACCTAGCACCAAATGTGGATACTCTTCTTTCACCTGCTTTATATCGCCATGCAAAATATCCACACTAATCCAGATTGCCGAATCACTCTTATCACCCAAGTCTTTGTTCGTGATCAGTTTCCGCAACGTACTGTCTAGCGATTCCTTTTCACATGCAATGAACGGCATCTTTAGCTGGGTATCACTTTTGAAATCTTCCGACCGTTTAATTATCGGTTTCAAATCCAGCGTAGCTACACCGAATGGCCTTCGCATCTGCTGCTCATGTGCACCAGAGCTTCCAGCAACTGTCGCACATCCGCCCACCCCTGGACTGCCCGGGGCACTGATCTGACTCACTAATTGACCCTTGCTCTTGCCGCCACTAGCATTACCAGCCGAGTTGGCCATACTGCTCCGTCGCGAATCCGTATCTTTCCCGTCCATGGCACCCACACGCACAACATAAGCAACTAGAAAGATCCGATTTCTGCTCAAATCGTTTCCGCTTAGATCGGTAAACAACACTTTGATGTTGTTGAATTGGTCCAAATCAGCTGCCACTCCTTGGCGACTCCATTTGACCACATAATTCTCTGTGATCGCCTTCATGTCGTCGCCGTCATACAAGGTGAAAAGGATCTCCGTATCCTCGCACAACCGACACACGAAATTGTGCACAGAGAGCAACAGGTTGTGCGAGTGCCGATTCATCGATTCTACTATACGATTTTTATTAGTTGAAGTCTGCGAAAAGTCAAAAAATCTTTATACGGGTATGAAATAAGCATTTGCTATCTACTCACACTTGCCCGCTTGATGCGATCGACTGCATTCAGATGATGTTCATATAACTGCGTAGTCGAAGTTCGCTCAATGTCCAGTATATTGCCACTATCGTCCCGAACCACCATATCGAGCCGTAAAATTTTGTTTCCGGTGTCGATCTCCGAGGTTGCCTTCAGCTTGATGTCCTTCATCTCGTCCACCGGAAGATTACCGGACAGCAGTTGCGATCTTAGCCGTATCAATTCCAGCATTTTCAGTCGAATCGCCTTAAAATCCGGATGACTCTGCAGGTAAAACCGCCGGTACAGGTGTTGCCACTCGTTGAGAACGGTTGTGATTTCCTCGACAATCTCGCTTCGTACAATCGACAAGTGCTCGCTGCCAGCGGAACTGCTTTTGAGCGGACGAGCGTCGACGATGTGGACGTAACACTTGGGAAAAATGCCGCGAATGTGTGGAAAACTGCAAGAAAAGAGAAAATTAGTGACTTCATGGCAACATTTAACTTTAATTTTTTAGTATTTGAGTCTACGCCTCTAAACTGTGGATAGTTAAAAATTTTCTTCAGCTCAACAAAAGGTATTGCAAGATATTTCACAACACAATAGGGTCTCACCTTTTATTATACCCGTAGTACCAACTGGCAGCTTCCTGTAGAATGACCAGCGTATCACCCACGTCCAGCTCCAGTCTGTGCGCTTTGTCGGACTCATAGTAGTTTGCCTTGGCTGGAAGCAAAAAAAAACACGGTAGAGGGAGAATCGGATTAGATTGGATGTAATTCCATTTGTCCCCCTTTTAATCTCGTGCTCCGTAATCCGCCCGATAGGGCCCAGCAATGGCCATGTTTGTTATAGGAAGTAGTAGTCGACCCCACAGATTGCAATTTTTCTGCGAATCAACAATGATAGAAGGGCCACGGTGTTCTGTTATGGCAGAGCAGCATTCAACCGAATGGACAGGAACCTATTCATCAACCACACAGCCATTCTCACCCGCACTGATACCGACCCATCTGGTGGGGGAAAATGAACAGAGTGTTCTGATTGGAGCCATCCTCCAGCTTTTCCCATTCATTGGCCGTCCTTCGTACGGCTGTGCTATTTTCCATGATGGGGGATTAAATGTCACCAGTCACGGCACGGCATGATTTACTTAATTAACTTGGGCGAATAGAATGTACACACACACGGTCGGTCACTGTTATGAATAGGAAAAGAGAAATCAAATTGTCGTAGGTCGGATATTCTCACGGTCATAAGCTGGTTACAACGAAATATTACTGCTGGACGTATCCTACCAAAAATAATAAAAATATTTTTTTCTCCGTTGATAAGCGTATCAGCATTCGATGACATTTAGACACAGAACACTCTACTTAAGAAACAACTGTGATTTGTGGACATTTGATGTTGATGTAGCAGTAAACTTTTATATAAGATTAATGTTTTATATTGTACACTTAATGAAGGTTTTCTCCCTGAAGCTGTTTCATGCCACAAATAAACAACCGAATTTGAGGAAGCGGCTTTTAGACATTTTAAAAATGCTTTTCAGATGCATGTGAATAGCAGAGTTATTACAGCAGATGTTTTTTGCCTTTCTACTATATAAATATATAGTATAAAGGTATAGAAATCACTCGGAAAATCGGAAATGGAAAGAAGGTCCTGCGGGCCGAATGTCATATACCATTCGACTCAGTTTCGAAAACTGAGCATTTTCTGTGTGTGTGTGTATGTATGTGTGTGTGTGTGTGTGTGTGTGTGTATGTGACGCTTTTAATCTCACTCACTTTTCTCGGAGATGACTGGACCGATTTTAATGTTCTTAGTGTCAAATGAAAGGTCTAGGTGTCCCATTGGTCGCTATTGAATTTCATACTGATCGGACTTTTAGTTCAAAAGTTATGTATAAAAATATGAAAAATATGGGACTTCATTATCTCATAGGTCCCTTAACCGATTTGAACAAAATTGATTGCATATGAAAGAGGAGCCTTGCAAACCCTTAACTTCCAAATTTCATGACGATTGGGCTTGTAGTTTGAAAGTTACATAAAGAAATGTGAAAAAATAGTATTTAAAACATATTTTTGTAACATATAAGCATTAATTCAATGAAAAACATCACACATTTTATTATTATTTGAAAATTACTACTGAGATCTATCAAACGAAATCGAGTTATTTAAAATCGGACAGTTCATTCAAAAGTTATTCAAACTTTAACACTTAAGCACCTTATATTAAACCGTTAAAACGTGTGAATTCAAAACAAATGTTGATTATATTCAATGTGTGTGTATGTGTGTGTATGTGTGTGTATGTGATCCCAAGCAACAATGTGAGTTTGATTGTACTTTTATGGTGGTTTTCATGACCAATTTTGGTCTTGAATGTCATCATAAGAGTGTAATAAAACTCAAATTGTTACTTGGGATGACAATTTGCAATTTTTAAATTTGCATTGAAATTCAAGAAAAGATGTTTCTCACTTTTCTGAATCAATTGTCTGAAATTTTTGAAGCCTCTTAGTGGAATACGAAATTTGAAATTAAAGAAAAGAAAAAAACTTTTACCGACTAAATCCCACTATTTAATATTTATTCGCAACAGATACGTATACGCTTTGAAATAAGACGCTGTTGAAGCCTGCACGTCGTAGGCGAACTACGTATCTGTTGCAAATAAATATTAAATAATGGGATTCAATCGAAAAGCCTTTTCTTTTCTTTGATTTCAGATTTCAATTGTCATTTTGTTCACTTGCTGTTACTCACAATTGTACACGAAAAGCAAACAGCGAAGAAAAGCAGTTAATTTAAGCATGAAGGTATAGTGGTGTATAGGATTAAAAATGAGTTGATTTTTCCAAATAAATTTATACAAATTTCAAACAAATTTTGCGCATCAATAGATGCTCTTTCCAATCAATAAATACTAGAGCTTAGAAATGTTATATGAAAAATAGGAAGTAAACGTTGCACGGTAGTAATTTTGTAAGATTTGTTTTCGTTAATGACATTTTAAAGGACAGATGTCTTATGTCATGTATCATGTTTCAACAAATAAATCAAAAATGACAAGCACTGAAAATCATATCGATCATATTTCCCATTCTCAAGCATGTTTAAGGCGCAGTTTTTGCAACCCTCTTGTTTTCCTAACCCTCCAACATTGTAAAAACGATGCGATCAAGCTAATGACTATCTTTTCATTAAAGTACATTCAAAAAAAGCATAAGTTTTGATTTTCATGCAAAAATAATTATCTGAAGGAGCGCCAGCTAAGAAAAAGTTCAATTTCTCTTTTTCATATCTAATGCTCTATTCAGTTATTTTTTCTAATTCAGATATACTGCAAAACTGAAGCCAAGCAAACTAATAGTAAAATTTTGAGATTAATCATTTTGTTGTCGATATTCTTTGTCTTCAAAGGCGAAGTATAATAATAATTTTTCTGAACTCTTGTTTTTCAAAGATGCTAACTTTTGAACACATGGTATTAATTAATTATCAAAAAATCTGTTCTGAACACATATTTCATATTGTCAATTCAAAGCAAGTTTCCTATGTGGCTCTGAAGCCCGAAAGTTTAGGCCGACCGATTATAAAACTAAATAAGGCGTTACAAGTATTTACGCACACAAGGAAAGAAAATTTAATTATTCTACGCAATACGTTGTGAATTTTACTGGCAAATAAGGATTTTGAGGAATACGGAACGGATATTTAAAAATATAATCAAGTTAATTATACATAGATGTTCCTGAGAAATTAAATGATGATTATTGTGACAGTAGAAAGGCTAGGTCACGCCGCTAGGTGGATTAATTCGGGTTTTTTAATTTAGTCATTGCAATGGTAATTCTACAAATAACCGTGCGTATCCGTTTTCTTCACGATCAACGGAGAAACATTGTTTGTTACACGTTCTTTCATTGCTTAGAAAGCGATGGAGGCACCTTGCTCATTACGATTTCAGTGACAGTATGAGATTTTGAGTATGCAAGTTACGAATTTTCATGGGGACCAAATTTAAAGCAATATATTTTTCGACCATTTTAGGCACTTATCTTTGAATCGGTGGGGTTTTCATAGCATTTTTACCGTATATACAATTTTACAAATGCACGAGACAATCCGGCGATGAATTAAGTCAACTTGTAGGTATAATTTTCATACAAAATTGGCGAAATTTCTTGATCTGCCTTTACGGTTCATGATGATCCATGATGATTTGAAGCTTTTTTGTGTCGGAAGATTAGGAACGGTACGACCAGTATTTTGGTCTATTGTGATATTCTCCTCCTTTTGTCAAGGTATTTGAGGCACACAGAACAAGTGAAAGTGTTTGTTACAAATGAAAACAAATCGGCTTAAAAAATCAAAGTTTCTTATGACTGTTCGCAGATCGAAAAAAAATATTCCAAGAAATCACCATCCGAATTCATGATAGAAGCAGGAATAGCTGACAGCGACAAAATTAGATCTTCATCGACAAAGGGGTGACAGAGAACCAATCAATTTATGAGAAGTGTATCAGTATTTCGGCAATGATAATTGGATTTTTCAGCATGACGGGCGGACTTTTAGCTTTTTGACGAAAGCCTTCTAAGTCCCCAAATTTGAAGAGCGAACAGAACCCCACATAAATCTCTAGAATGTTTAGAAAATCTCACTCGAAGATTTGGGAGGAAATATGCATAATTGTTTAGATATTCAGCACCTCAAGTAGCTCAAAAAGTTTAAAAATTGGAATTTTTACGTGAGAGACGACGAGTGTGGAAGCCTTCCTTCTAAAAAGTACAAGAACAGTGAACTGCAAGCACTTTTAGCCGAAGGTGAAACTTAAACGCAACTACAACTCACGAATCACTTGAATGCGACTCAAGAAGCCATCTCCAAACGCTTGAAAACCGTGGGAAAGGTTCAGGTCGGAAGTCCCAAGGAACAATTCCGAGTTTTATTACGTTCGTATAGTGGTTTTCATGACCAATTTCATAAAACCGCTAGTAAAACTCTGAGCTCCACCAGAACTTTCGGATGATCGCTATAAAACTGCTTTCTGACCAAGTGGCCCACTCTTCAGAATGTTTCCATAACCTCTATAAGAATCAGATTATAAGCTCAAGTAGTCGCATCACACTCTGCAGAAAGCAGCAATAAAACCGATTAAGCTTTCGTTGCTTGATAGCCATCGCCATAATTTAATAAAGCTTTGCGTTTTTCGCTCTGGGAAAAGCTAAGTAAGTTCGCCAGCTTTGTCAACTTGAAACTACATCCGTGAGCAGCGAAGTTAAAGTTTTACTGTCAGATTATTCTGATCGATTTGATTTAGGTATAGCGACCATAATAGAATATCCCATAGAATATATAATAAATTTTAAACAATTTTGTTGGTTTGCAGCATGTGCGCATTTAATTTTATCGTGCATATTGATATAACAAGTGGATAAAATCAACGCGCTACTGAAATTTTGCAATTTTCGAAAACTGGTTGTTTTAACAAAATAAATATATTCAGTTAGTCAATCTCAATTTCTAGCAACATCATTTTAGTTGCTTCCTGTGACAGAAAAACCGATTGATAATAACTTTATTTTTGCAAAACACTTTGCTTTGATGATATTTTGTTTGTGAGCCTAGAATACTAGAAAATGGCAATATGGCTTCGCATAAAAAAATGATTTTAATTTTGAAGTTTGATATTCCGGAGGAAGTAAGCATGCAGAAAGTTTCAAAATTTGCCAAGAAATATATGATTTGGCAAGCGATCTGCTCATGTGGCAAACGGAGTGCTCCGTTCGTGACTACCGGGACGGTAAACGAACAGACCTAATTCAAGTAGTGTCTACAGAAGCGTCTGCTTCCTCTAACGAACACGAGGGCCCCACGATGTTCTGGCCGGATCTAGTTTCGTGCCACTATTCAAATAATGTCCTGGAATGGTACGAAGCCAACGGAGGCTTTCGTACCCAAGGACATGTAGAACCCCCCCCCCCCCCCCCTCATACTTCACCCTCGATTCTACCCACGGCCACGGGCGGGAGTGCGAGGCATCGCGACTAATTGGTATCAGTAGCTCGGGTTGCAATAACGAACGAGAGCAACGACCGTAGCAAAATACACACTCGCAAAAACTCGTTGCAGTGCATGAATAAATAAGGGCGAGAGTCTTAAAGGGACACTTGTGCTGGCGTGTTCGTTAGTGTGAGCTTCGCAACGCTGCTTGTGACATGTGACGCCAATGTAAGTCGCGAAGTAAGTGATTAAGAACATAAAATAGACCAACCTCGTATTTGGTCTTGACCTTTAATGAGGTCAGGCAAACAATTAATTTTTTATAACGATAACTTTTACAATCGACGGAGGCGACGGTAGAAGAAAGTAATGAAACAATGATGTTGATAGTGCCCAAACAGAATGGGACAAGGCGTGAAGTGGAAAGACCTTAAAATTAGGTAAGGGAGGGTCATTGTAGCAACGCTTAAGAAGTTGTGTACCGTTCCTCTGTACCCAAGCTGGAGATCCGCTGACCGAACTAACAAATAAATAAACTATTTCGAAACAAAAAAATAAATTTAAAAAATCAAAAAGGAACAATAATATGTTGAAAACATATTTTAACTAAGTTCCAAAGCCTGGAGAACTGGGAACTGTATTTTGAACGTAATTTGATCATATAATTTTGATTACATTTTCTTGTGATCAGAACTAAAAACGTCCTACACACTTAAAAAAAAGTACCGAGTTCGGCAAAATTTTGCCGAAATTTCAACAGCCGAAAGTTCGGCAAAAATGTCGATGGCGCAAATCGACGTTTACGGATCTTTAGTAACGTTTGGTAACATAAAAAATTTTGCCGAACGCTCGGCTGTTGAGATTTCGGCAAAATTTTGCCGTACTCGGTGCTTTTTTAGGGGTGTAAGTTGATTACACGTGCGAAAATATCGGTGAAAGTGTTCAGAGGAAACTTTAATAGTTCTTCCACAAAAGACTTGCAAAAGACAGGCTGAAAATCGGTCAATGTGCAACCCCTTAAGGAACGGCCCCATGTAGACTATAATCAGCAACCAAGTTGGTCTCAATATTTCATCCGAAAATGGCACAAATATTTGCCGCTTTCCGGCACATAACGTGTTGAGAATTATAAGTCATTCATTTTCCTTAAAAGTCGGCTTATTGTTTATACGTTCAAATGCGTCTCTTTGCGTCGGTGATGTCCTGTCTAATGCCAGAGCGCTTACATCGCAGTTGAAACACTATGAAGAAACTTTATTCTAAACTCAGTTCCACACAATATCAACATAGCATAGATGGAATACGATAGCAGACCAGTGACGATGATATGCAAATAATACCGAGCAAACCGTCCAAGTTCACGTATTTGCGTGCAATGAATGAATCATTCACTAGTTGCTCTGTTTTCTTGTTGATACTGTGTAACTAACCAATGTGAGTGGCCAATGCGATAAGCCTATTAAAATTATATTTTTGGCACACTATAGTGTCACATCCTCAAGTCCTGGACCTCTCCATTGTATTAAGAAACATAAGTGATTCGTTCTTCAAGGGTGTAAACTCTCAAGGGCAATTCGATTTCAATGGCCAGCTGATAGCGGAGTGCACCTTTCGTAGAACCTCATCGCTAGGTGTAATTTACATGATGCAAATTTCTGGGTGCGGGTTTTCCCACCCGTGTTTCGATTGGCATTAGTGCATCATTCTGCCGCGCACTACTACCATCACGGCCATCGCATCATCCATCGCCGGCGCAACCGCACAATAAAATCCCATTGGGGTTGAAGCAAACAGCTGACGAAGGGAACGTCCGCCAAATGCGAAACTGGCGAACAGCTCACACTGCCTTGTGTCTGATCGAAGGTGAAGAAACTCTCGCAAAGCACTCGGATAATCCAAACAATGGCCTCTTTAATGGCTCTATGCGGCCGGGTGTTCAGTAAAACTAAGCAAACATTAGCAGGAGCATTTATCCACCGATCGAAACGCTGCGCTCGTTGATGAACCGCAACTACGGGAATGCGATCGAACGGAGAGGGACGGGGCGTGAAACACATAAATCACGGATTGTTGCCTATTGTGCGCGGGTGCGATGGTTCCGCGCTTGACGTTGACATTCTGGCGCAATATCAACAAATTCGGTTCTGTCAGACCGTATTCCAAACGCGCATGCGAAAGCTGGATCTAATAAATTTTATGGCCAGTTTTTTATCGTAGCGTAACTTTATATCTTTACAATACTAGATGACTCAATAGCTAAGTGTGCTAATTTATTACCTGTTGACGGGGAAACTAGGCCAGGTAGAAGAATGTCCAAACTTTAAAAGTATCAACAGGCATTCACATTTTCCGGATCGTAAGATTCGAACTCAACTAGCACAAACTAAGAGGTATTTAAGTTTTTTATATGCACGATTCAAGGAAATGCATCAATTTTTTTTATTCTATATTTGAGAGGTTTTCAGCCTGCGGCTGGTTCGCCTCGGCATCAAGTTTAGGTCGACCAAACTATCATCGCAACACCCTTTATGACAGATGTTAAATCCAAAACACAACTAGCAATACGTATATTTCCGATTTTTGACACAGACCTGCCGAAAGTTTCTCTTTCCCGGTTTCCATAGCATGCCAGTAGCTTGACAGTGGATCAGTTTTATGATGTCAGCTCGTGAATATGGCACAAACGGTTGCGTCTGGTTTGGTTAAAGCAGAGTTTTTTAATGCTGACGCACTAGCGACACACAGCTGGTTTTCATATCAATTATTGCCTCACTTATGCTGTCGGCTTCAACTGATTTGCAACAAGTGGCAATAAAATGTTTGCTCTGTGCTGTGCGTTTGATTCTGTTGATGAATTATATTCTCCGTAATGGATCTCTTAGTACAAGAGTTTACTAATTTTGCTGAAATTTCGTTCATAGCTATATATAACGATGGACCACATACCAATGCTTATGAACATTCCAACTAACCGGCGATTCGTCCAATGACCTTCAACTGGCCTTGCTATAACCATCGTATAGACAATTTGTTCATTGTCGTACAAACCGGCAGTTTTAGCAAATGGGTAATCATTACCTGCTGAACCTTACTATTTGCGGCTTGGCAAAATCATTTCCGAACCATCATGCATGACTGCACGTACACGAAGAAATTCAATTTTCGCTTTCCTTTTGCAATTAAACTAGGTATAGATTTGTTTCTTCCGTTTTGGTAGAGCATTTGCTTGTCTAGCGTATAATCAAAGCAAGATGCTTATGCAATAACGTAGCATCGAACTTGAAATACTCGAGGAAGAAGACGTGTGGTTTCCGGTGTACACAAAAGTACACCAAAACGGAATTCTTGTTAACCGTTTTTGCACGCCATCCGTTTGTAACTTGAGTAAATTTTTGTCCTATTTATGATTATACTCCTTCCTTACCTTAGAAAATCTATTTCCAAAGCGACAAAAGTACTTTAGAAGCAAATTAAATAATTTCCGATGACGCAGTGAAATATCCCGATTACCTTTGATCCTGTGCATATCACATATATTCTAGAACCAAATTATTTACACGACACATTTCCAAACAAACCATAAATATTCTTTTACGAGAATCACCCACTGAAACATCAGCACACGATACCTCTGATGGCGTAAAGAATTAAATTAATTCATCCGTGCTTCGATAATAATTTACAATTCACGCTTTAGTTCCTCTGATTAGAGCTGACTTTATTATTATCAGAAGAAGCAGTCTACTGCATCATCATTAAAAGCTCCAATAGCAGGTACTCGAAGAAGCAACAATTCGTAGTCATTAGCGCTTAAGTAACTACCTTGTTATGAATTTAACCTCTATTGTCATGGAGTGGTATTGGCAACCGAGACGGTTCGCCTACTCAAGGGTCCGGCCGGGACCCAGGTAGCCACCATACGACTTCCACTGGCGGACGGGAACGAAGCCCTGAAAGCTGCTAGGCTAAAAGTGGGGTGGTTGGTATGCCCACTGAGCGTGCTCAAGCAGTCGGAAGCTTGTTTCCGGTGCTTTGAGCACGGACATAAAGCCTGGAACTGCAAGGGGCCAGATAGGAGCCAATTGTGCAGGAGATGTGGTAGTGCTGACCATAAAGCGAGGGACTGCGCGAAGCCTCCCAAGTGCCTGACCTGTACCGGTAAACGGGACGCAAAGTACGTAACGGGAGGTCCAAGGTGCCCGACCGGTCTGCCGGCGACTAAGCCACGTTCATAGTGCAAGTGACACAACTCAACCTGAGCCACTACAGCACGGCTCAGCAGCTGTTACAGCAAGCAGTTTCTGAGTCAGTAATGCACATTGCCATAATCTCGGACCTATATCGCGTCCCTGCCGAAAAATGCAACTGGGTCTCGAAAAGGTCCGGGTAGACGGCTATATGGACGACAAGCAGATTCCCAGTTCAGGAGGTTGTGTCAACTGCAGACGACGGCTTCGCGGTTGCCAAACTGGGTGGAGTGTTCTGCTGCAGCGGTTCGCTCCGCACGCTATGTCTAAAGGCACTTATTATTTAACTTACATGCACCTCAGATTTCTCTTCACAGGATGTTAGTATTAATCAAAACAATTAATTTAGAGCAGGTCTTAAAATATTCTATCTTGGGTTTTTTGAAAAATTCAATTTTCAAGGTTATTTTGGGGTCATTCCCTCTCAAGTGATCATATCCGTTGTAGTTGACCACATCCGATTTCAACCAAATTTGGTATAATTGCTCATTCCGACCCCACCTTCATTTTCCCAAAGTTTTGTACGGGTTGATCAATTCCCCTTGCAGTGACGCTTCTCCTTTTTTCCCAGATTTTCGAAAATACTCATTTTTCACTGCATGTCACTGCAAGGGGGATTGTTCAATCCATACAAAACTTAGAGAAATTAAATGTGGGGTCGGAATAGGCAATTACACCGAATTTGGTTGAAATCGGAGGTGGTCGATTACAACGAATATGATCTCTTGAGAGGGGATGACCCCTAAATAACCTTGAACATTGAATTTTTCAAAAAACCCAAGATAGAATATTTTAAGACTTTCTCTAAATTAATTGTTTTGATTAATACTAACATCCTGTGAAGAAAAATCTGAGGTGCATGTGAGTTAACTAATAAGTACCTTCGGACATAGCGTGCTCCGCCGAGTTGGTCTATCGAGCAGTTTACGCGGATGGTAAGCCGAGTATCAGTGGTGCTGACTGGTTTAAGGCCGGTGGTTGTGGCGGGCGACTTTAACGCTTGGGCGGTAGAGTGGGGAAGTCGTCGCACGAACCATAGAGGTCGGATTCTGCTTGACGCTCTGGCAAAGCTTAACGTAGATCTGGCCAACGTCGGCAACACAAGTATCTTCAGCAAGAACGGTGCGGATTCTATCATCGACGTGGCTTTCGGCAGTCCTGGTCTGATAGGAGACTGGAAGGTAGACAATGGCTACACTCACTGTGACCATTAGACGGTCCGCTATGGTGTCGATCAGATAACGAGGCGGCAGGCGGCGAGTAGAGCCGACACTCCAACCACCCGTGGATGGAAGACATCATACTTTGATCCCGAAGTATTTGTGGAAGCGATCCGATGAGAGTGCGGTGATCGCGGTATACCCGATCCGAACGCTGATCATTTGATTGAGGTACTGTCGTGAGCGTGTGACGCTACCATGCCTAGGAAAAGCCGACCTAGGTATGGGAGGTCACCGGTTTACTGGTGGACAGCTGAAATTGCGAAATTCCGCGGAGCGAATGTCGATTAGCACTTGTTGCTACACGCGCAGCGCTTAAGAGTGGGATAAAAGCTAGTAAACGAGCCTGCTCTGAAAGGTTATGTGGTAGTGCCAATGCGAACCCGTGAGGTGATGCCTACAGAGTCGTAATGGCAAAGACCAAGGGCGCGATGGCGTTCGCAGAGCGATCGCCAGAGATGTTGGAGCGGATCATCGAGGGCCTGTTTCGGCGCCACGAGCCAAGGACTTGGCCTCAGGCCGCTGAATCGTCCCACGGCCGACGTTCCAGTCTCTCATACCATAGCGTAGGATGGTCGGCCTCCGTGCTGAACATCCAATGTAACGTGGGCGACGGCGGTTTAGAGGTCGAGGAGGAAGCGACGGTTACGAACGAGGAACTTATTGAGATCGCTAAATCCCTAAAGGTGAGCAAGGCACCGGGACTAGACGGAATCCCGAATTTGACCATTAAAGCGGCTATTTTGGAGGCTCCCGAATTATTCGGAGCAGTAATAAGTAGATGCCTGGAAGATGGCCACTTCCCGGACAGATGGAAGCGACAGAACCTGGTCCTATTGCCGAAGCCGGGAAAACCTGGGTGTCCCCTCGTCATATAGGCCGATCTGTCTGCTCTGTACTGCCGGCAAGGTGCTAGAGAGGGTTATCCTTAACAGACTCGTACAGTACACTGAGGGTGCAAACGGTCTGTCAAGGAACCAATTCGGCTTCTGAAAAGGCACATCTACGGTGGATGCCATCTTGTCTGTCACTAAGACAGTCAAGGTGGCAATCCAGCGCAAGAGGACGCTCGACGTGATAAATGCGTTCAATAGCGATAGTTGGTACTCCATAGCTAATTCGCTTCAGAATGTCCAAGTGCCGGTGCCGCTGTACAAGATTCTGGAAAATTATTTCCAGGATCGTGTGCTATGCTACAACACGGAGGAGGGTCAGAAGTGCGTTCCAATCCTCGCAGGAGTTCCGCAAGGTTCCATACTGGGCCCGGTGTTGTGGAACGTCATGTATAATGGGGTGTTGAAGCTGAAGTTCCCGGTAGGGGTTGTGATTATCGACTTTGCGGATGAAATCACCTTGCAAGTCTACTGTGAATCTATCAGAGAGGTGGAGTTGACGGCTACCCACTCTATAAGCATTGTCGAAGATTAGATGCGCTCCAGGAAACTGGAGCGAGCGCTTCATAAAACGGAGGTCATCGTGGTTAACAACCGCAAGGTAGTGCAGCAAGCAAATATCAGCGTCGGGGACTGTACTATTTCGTCAACGCGGTCCTTAAAACTCCTGGGAGTCATGGTCGACGACAAAGTTAAGTTCGGGAGCCACGTCGACTATGCCTGCAAGAAGGCTTCCACAGCTATTTCGGCATCGTCTCGTATGATGTCTAATAGCTCTGCGGTACATGGCAGCAGGCGGAGGCTTTTAGCCAACGTGGTCCAGTCCATACTTAGCTATCGCGGACCGGTGTGGTCATCGGCGTTAGGAACCAAAAGCTTCCTAGGTAAGCTGGAAAGTACCTATCGTCTCATATGCTTGAGAGTGGCGTGTGCGTATCGTACAGTTTTATATGACGCAATCTGCGTCTTAGCGGGTCTGATGCCTATTGGCATCATCATCAGTGAGGACGTGGAGTGCTTCAACCAACGTGGAACTAGAGGCATACAGAGTACCACAAGATCGGCCTCGATGACCACATGGCAGCGGGCATGGTCTGATTCCACAAAGCGCCGGTGGACACACCGACTTATTCCGGAACTATCCGGATGGGTTGACAGGCGCCACGGCGAAGTCAACTTCCACCTGACACAGATTTTGTCAGGGCATGGTTGTTTTAGACAGTATCTGCACATGTTCGGCATGCGGAGTCCCCCGCGTGTCCCGAATGCGTGGATGTAGAAGAAACTCCAGAGCATGTTTTCTTTATATGCCCTCGTTTCGTAGGCACGAGAAGCAACATGCAGGCAGTGAGCGGACAGGACACTACTCCGGATAACTTAGTCCAAAAGATGTGTTCTAGCTCGGACGTCTGGGGAGCAGTCAATGCGGCTGCTACCCATATTGTACTTGAGCTACAAAACCGCTGGAGAGCCGATCTACGGCGAGTAAATAGCCTAACTACCATCTAGTTATCTAAGAGGGTGTGTTAAGCACAATAGCCCCTCCCAGAAGTAATACCGATGACCCTTTGGGTTAAAACCACTCTAAAAAAAGTAATACCGATAAGGTGGTACCAGGGAGGTTGAGGCTGGAGACTCGAGTAGGGTTTTAGTGGGTCTGCATCCTCACGCCCCATTAGGGGGATCGGGATACCAAACCCCACTCCCTGAGTTGTCTTCTCAGGTGTCTGATAGTACCGTATCTTCTAAGGTGCAGAGCAGATTTCCCTACTCGTTAAAAAAAACCTCTATTGTCACAAAGTGAAGCAAAACACGCAGTCTCAAAAAATGTTCGTAGATTGTTTCCTTGTCGTTACTTACAACGCGATGGTTTACATTCACACATAAAAGTGTAGTGAACTCAAAGATACTATTTACAGCTGAAAGGATGCTGTACGCTGATCGCATCACCGAGCATGCAGAGCATTCATGAAATGTGAGTAGATCATAAACTTATAGTGTTGGTATTTTTTGCCAGAAATTTGTCGATCAATACTCTTAAAACAATGACAGCTGCTATCAATTTTTATATGTAGCTTAAATAGTAAGGTTATGAATTTACACAGGTATGAATTTTTATTAGCTAATATTTTAGTCAAAAAATATCTCTATTCAACACTTCGAATGCCTTTTAGGTGTGAAGCAATTACCTAACGTCGACAATCAAAAATGCATTAAGCTTAACGCTCGAAGTACTACGCAGAAACCTTCCAATTCGAAGGCATGTCTTAATTATATATCATCGGGTTGGGAACCATCGTGTAACAGTATATACGTACATACTTTCACCAAAGAAAGTGTTACATTAGCTCAATTAAATTACGACAGTCAGTGGCCGGGTCATGCGTGCCAGGCTGATCATCAGCTGACAGAAAGTGAATGGTTGAAAACCAAGAGGATCTCGTTTCTGAGACGACCATTTGATCTCTTTCGTTCGATCCCAACATATTTCCAACGGCTCCAAACCCAAAGTTCGCCAGCGCAGCGCACATGCCTCGTATGAGTGTAGCGGCAACTTTTTCCCGTTCCTTCCACCGTTGCCAGCCGAAATGGAAGACTGTAGCAACGTGTGAATTTGTACCTATTTAGACATCAAATATTTTAACAAGCTGCTGTCGGTGCGGTTGCAGATGCAGTTGCTGAACCCGATTCTGCTGGATGGAAAAATGAAGAAAACGCAAAGCCAAACAGTGCACTGCTCTCGTGTTGTTAATCGCGTTTGACAACAAGGGAGATGAGCTAACAACCAACAAGTGACTGCCGCAGATGATCGCGTGCGACATCACGCTTGCCCTGCTGCTGGGTAAACAAGATGGCCTGGTGGAATGGAACGCACTATCGCAGCAGAGGAAGTTGTAATTATATGTACATATATGTATAACGAAGATTGCATAGTGGCAATTATTAAGTATACAATTTCGAGCGTTCAAACATAAATTTATGTCAATGAACAATGATGATGGTTACCAGAGAAATATAAATTAAACTATTATAACAGTAGAATTTAAAGTTTTTCAAAACTTATTAATCAGAAAGAATTTAATTTTTGCAAGCACTATAATTGCCCACTTTATATTTATTATTATTAGTCACGTTTTACAAAATATGAAACGAACGTAATCCAGCTAGTCAGAAAGAACGCCTAGTTTCACTAAATCAAGATTAACTTTGAGACTGTATAATATTGGGAAAACAACTGAGCCAAACGACTTTATTATCAAATATTATCCGCAGTAAGTTCATGTTTGTTAGTCTTTTTTTTTTTGTTTCAGCACGTTAAACATCTTCTACTGTACAAGTCAGGTAATGAAGGAAAAGTTAATGTTGATTAATTTGTTGTAACTAATGTTGATTAATTTATTTTAACTAGTATTTCTTTATTGCGTTTGTTATAATTTTACATTTTACGTTTAATTTACTTTCTGTTACGTGGACTAAAGATTCGCTTTTTGTACTCCATGTAGGGGCACGGGGGGTAACATCGATACCCTAAAGGAACTGATCATTTTGTATGATATTAGAGCAAATAATGCTAATTCATTTTTACAGAATCATTGTACATACAGTTTGCTGAAGACTGTCGAGGGATTACATCTCTTTGTGCTTACTCGAAGATTCTGGAAACAATTGATCTTGTCTTTTACGCGAAAAACTACATATCCACCTCACAGCAAATTTACTCGATTTTACTTTTTTGTGCTTGCGGACTATGGACCAGCAAGATCAGGTTGACGTCGTTTATACTGACTTGAAGGCATCATTTGACCGAATCGATCATGGTATTCTATTAGCTAAGCTGGATAAGCTGGGAGCTTCGGCAAGTTTTGTAACATGGCTTGCCTCTTATCTACAAAACCGCAAAATGGCTGTGAAATTACGTGCATGTATACCTCACTGATTTGGAAATGGTTCAGGAGTTTGACTTTCACGGTCGCACTCTAGGACCTTTACTGTTTTCTCTGTTTATAAATGACTTATCTCGACTACTACCACCTCGCACACGCTTATTTTATGCTGATGACACTGACCTCCCAGTTGGCTTCGAGGTATGACGCTTGCCTAATAAGCCAGTCGTCGTATGTTCGTATCTCGACTGGGAGAGGCTCTTAGAGTCAATAGGATCGTAGCAACTGGCCCTGCAATTGTCCTGCACTCTAACAGCTGGCTGCGAAGTCTGTCATATAAATCAACAGAAGGTCAAGTTTCGTTCGCAGGTTCGGAATGTAGCACCTAGGCTTTGCTTTTTTTACACTGAATGTCTATTGATGGTGATGAACTGGAAGTGGTTGATGAGTTCGTATATATGGGATCTCTGGTCACCGCCGACAATAATACGAGTAAGGAGATCCAACGACGCACTCAAGCTGAACATCGAGCCTACTTTTCCCTCCACAAGATGCTTCAATCTGGGAGCATGCGCCGCCGCACAAAGCTGTCGATGACAAAACGCTAATCAGACCGGTAGTCCTTTACCTACTTGAGACAGTAACTTTGCTTACGGAGGACATACGTGCACTAGCCGTATTTGAACGAAAGGTGTTGCGGACTATTTCTGGCGGAATACAAACGGAAAGCGGAGAGTGGCGGAGGCGTATGAATCACGAGCCACAGACACTGCTTGGAGAGATTCCCATCGTACACCTGGCGAAAGTTGAGAGACTACAGTGGGCCGGCCACGTCGTAAGGATGCCGGGGGGGGCTCCGTAGCCGCAAGGTTACCGAGTCTGCTTTGACAAGCGAGTGGTCGTGGGTTCGAATCTTAGTAGAATCAAGCCATTCTCGATGTCAAGTGACTTTAGCATGGGTTTATTCTCAGGCCCCTCCATTTACCCTTCCTTCGTGCTGAATTCTATATTTACCCTCTGAAGCCTCTTAACAGTGCAAATGTCCCTCCTATAGTTAAGTGTACTGGTCAGAGGTACGAATGAGTCCTCGCCAGGGACGGCTATAATATGGGATAGTGCTGGCAGCGAGGAATAAGTGGGTAAAGTAGATTAAGCTTTGAAGGAAGGGTAAACCCCAATACACGCAAGCACGCATAAAATTTAATAAGCATATCGCTCACTCAATAGCGATTATAGCAAAAAGAAATGCAGTGCAGGTCATACAGCAAACACCCGGGCGATATTACAATAGATCAACTATACTGGTCGCAGTAATGAGTCCACACATGGAAAAAAAAAAAAAAAAAAAAAGGATGCCGGACGACTGTGCAGTGAAATCCGTTCTCTTCAAGAACCCCACCGGCACCAGGAATAGAGGGCCCAACGTGCTAGATGACTCGACCAGGTTAAAACCGACTTGCGTATGTCGCGACGCACAACGAATTGGCGACGAGTAGCCCAGGACCGACTACAATGGAGAGCAATTCTTGATACGGCAAGAGCCGCCCCGGCTCTCGGCTGCTAAAGTAGTAAGTAGTAAGTAAGTAGTAAGATACTGACTAAAATTTACACGACCATTCGTAGCGAAATGGACTACCTGAGACTGCAACATAAGCTAACCAGCATGTTTGCGGAATGGTGCGATTGTAACTATATGACGATTAGCATCCCCAAATGTTCAGTTATTGGTTATTACTTCTCCCGCAAAAAGTAAACATTGATTCATGACTACTACATCTACGACATAGCCTCCCAGTTGGCCTCGAAGTAAGATGCTGGTCTAATAAGCCAGTCGTCGTATGTTCCAATCTCGGCTGAGAGAGGCTGAGAGAGGCTGTTAGAGTCAATAGGATCGTAGCACTGACCCCGCACTGTCCTGTATTCTAACAGCTGGTTGCGAAGTCTGACGTATAAAAACAGAAGGTCAAATTTCGATAACGGGCGATCAATACTTGAAACAAGCTATGTTGTATGGGAATGGGATCCGCAATTTGGGTTGTGGTCTAGACGGATTGAGAGCACCCAAAAATCCTTTGTCCGGAGTGTATGCCGCACATTATTTAGGCCGTATGAATAAAACAGTTTGCTTTGCTTTTTCCATGTAAATCTTATGGGAGAGTTTGCTCTAACTCTTTTATTCATACGGCTTTTTTTTTCCATGTTGGGTATTTTTATCACTGCGACCATTTGTTTGATCTATTGTGATAATTCATACGGCTTATTAGTGGGGAGAAATCTGGCCAATTTTCGACCTTATCAGAACCGTTGCTTGTTGATTGGTGTCAATTGGCTGGAACAGAACAGAAGGAAAGGCATCATAGCCACAACGACACATAAAACTATACTTTTTTTAGCTTCAATTGCATTGCCCTTCCAGATCTCAACGACACCGCCAACAGTTTCGTTTCTGCGAGTAGGAACACTGCGTACCAATCATGGTCTACAGAAAGGCTGAAGCCTTTGAGGAAAGTTTGAGTTGCACAGTTGGTCTGACCGTTCACAATAAAAATGATGAACTCATATAATCGTCATTTTCCAGTTATTTTCCGACGAAAAACGCAGTCCGCAGGGTCGAAAAACTACTCAAAATCTGGGTTTGTACATTTTAAGGGCAGTTTGAATAGTTTTAACCAAGCTTTAGCTAAATCCAACCAATTTACGGGTAAACTCATTTAAGAGTGTAAGTCATATAGATCGACTCGACTCAATTACTGTCGACTAAAGAATCTGACTAAAGAAGTGACAGGTAACTCATTTTCGGTTCGTCGAAACCAAGTGCGCATGAATCTCGATGAAACCTTCTGAATCTTTTGCTCGAAAACTTGCGGAGTATCAGTCGATGAACGCGACTGAAAATAATGACTGCAAGCAAACGGCAACAAATATCATCGTATTATCACGAAATCGATCAGTGCTGCCTAACGAAAACACCAGGCAATCAAATTTGTATCGTACAGTTCATAAAATCGCCTAAATGTTGAACTCGAAAAAAAATTGTTCGAACTTTTCCTAGCAACTTTGAACAGAGTCACGCACAACAATCATCGTTGAGCAAATCAGGTTTGATGATGACAGGAGGCCGCGAGTAACTGAGCTCCAATGTCTTTTCTTTAGTCAGATTCTTTACTGTCGACTATCGAGTACAGAGAGAACGGGCAGTCGATGTACGATCAAAACAAAAGAAACTCACTCGTCATTTGCTGACAGTTGATTCACCAGCTTTTTCACTGTCGACTAAGTCGAGTTACTCCACAAAATCATGTCTACTACATTTCAAAACATGAAACTAAAGTGCTACGGTAGCTTTGTTACTAATGCACTCAAAGCAATCATCGTAATGATGAATACAAGTTGAGGACTTATTTCTCGCTAATGAAGACAGACATTTGAATATTTTTTTGATGATAGTCTTTCCAATAGTCCACACGATTGTGCGAAACGTGCTTTTCGAGCCATAAATGCTGATGCAATAGGCGAAGGAAACGGAAACGAAGGAAACGCTAGAAAAAAGTAATGAAATTAGAGATGTGAATAGTATCTTTAGAGCAGAACAAGGCAGGAAGGAGCAGGGATAGACAATTAGATGATAGCAGGATCATTTGCAGTATCATTATTAACTTGGCCAAGTACAACGACGATAATACATCCACAGAAATTTCGTGTCAGTTTGCTAAATTGCCGCGTGATCTCTTAGTAAAATGCGGCTAGCAATACAAATGTTTTTTCTTTTCATTTAAATTCATTTTTAACCCAGGGGGTTGGGTGTAAGTATTCGCCATTTTTTTTGCTTACATTTTTCATTTACAGCAGAAATCAATCTAAACCTCATCACGAGAGCGTCAAAACCAAATGACCAAATGACTGATTATTACAAGCCTCTTATCCAAATTAAGACTGAGATCGCACAGTTACATGTGCGCATTGTATCTATTTCTATTAAACCCCAACGGTACCCACAGTCCCACATGGGGACCACAACGTGCGATCTCTATATGTTACCACATTGCCACGGCTGCTCCGCTGAACCGAATCGAACTAGAACGTGAATGACCACACGAGCTTATATTTATGACGCCGCCGGTCGCTGTTGTTGGATCGGCACCAACTACAACAACAACAACAGCACTTTTCGGTACGCACCACAGCAAGAAGGAAGAGGTAACAAAATTGCACCGTACTCTCAAGGTGCACGATAATTTATACAGTGACCTACGATCGTTGAAGCGCATCAGCAATAATGGATATTAATAATCGACCAAACAGGTCAAGGCCAACCGATTACGACCTCGAGAGCAGACACTGTCTGCGGACGCTGTCAATCAACTATCAGACCGTTCGATGATTAAGGTTTTATTTGCGAGTAACTCGAAACTTAAAAATTTCCGGCACATAATAGGGTAACGGGTAACAGCAGCCAGGGGTTTCGCCGGGGCACCAGTTTTCGCCAGCCTCACTGGTGCCGGTTCACAAGGGATACAATAATTAGCATAACATACTCAATAGTTTAAACATAGTTTTGTACTGAACCAATCTAATACGACTCCAAGGTTATGAAATGGGGAAGGCAACTAGGAAAAGGCGCCCAAAATATCTCTAGCCATCCCAAACCGCAACCTAGCGCCTCCACGTGGTCATACCTGGACATACTTCAATTTGTATAATTGAGCAGTCAAGCTAGGAGGTGCGGAGTCGTGCGGTTTTCAGTTCCTAACCTTACAAATATAGTTTTAGGCAACCATTAAACCACACGACTTCATTTTCAAATATTATATGATTTAAACTAATATTTTTGGCAAATTAATCTATTTTCAGAGAGCGAAATAAGGCGCTATATCCTTGGCCAATTGCAGCCTGGCTTCTGGTCTAAATGCCATTAGTTCATCCCGAGGGTCCGGAGTAACACTTAACCTTTATTAGCAAAGATACTCCCAACGTCTGTAAATAAATCATTATCTATGTATATGGGAAGCGTTTGGTACGGGAGGTCCACGCTTTCACCCTTCCCCTTGATTTCAAGGAGTTTAATGAAATTAAGTATTTTTTCTGGTTCCAGTTGATTCCTTGGCATTCTCTCTGCGGTACATGCGGCACAGTTGGTCTGGCCGTTGACAAGAAAAATGATTGATTCAAGTAATCGTCATTTTCCAGGATGCCTTCAAGAATTGGTTGCGTTAGTGTGCGATTAGATTAGATTAGATTAGAGAACCAATCTAATACGACTCCAAGCCCTCAAAGGTTACATAACTTAAATTTGCATTATTTTTAGTTGGTGTCGTCAGATTGGAATCACTTGAACGTGATCGACTTTTCGCTAATGGCGAATTTCAATGAACCGTTCCTAAGCACATCACGGATGCGATTGTTTCTCAACGAAAATTCATTTCGCTTTCAATATACAATTGAAAATTGTATCTATTTTTCAGAAAGAATATAAATATAAATGAATTTTCAGATTAGAACAAGATGCAACGCAAGCGGTGCTTTTGGGGGTGACGAAAACTGGAGCACAAAAATGACGAAAACTGGGCCTTGGGGGTCGAAAACTGGGGCATCAACGTGCATAACAAATTTTATATTTATAACGACTTTTTCAAATATTTGGTCTTAATTTTTACGCTGAAAACGTAGCCAAAATATTTCTGTATAATGTAGGCTAAACATTACTCATCTATATAGAACTATAAGGCAATAAATCTTGGTATTCTTGTTTGCTGTCTGAAAAAGTGGCGATTTCTGATGCTGTTACCCTATAATGGGTGAGAATAGCTTATTTTTTCCTAGCTTTGACACTGAAGATAAATGTACGAATAAAAGTTGGACAAATCCGCTCCATAAGATAGCCATTAAGCATCGGCAAGTGTGTTACTGGGCGCAGCAGAAAGACATTTCAGTGCCAAGAATTTTCTTTTTCAATACGTGTTTGTCCTATTTACTTCTAGAGGAAAATATCGCCGCTGTTGAGGCAGTCGAAAATAAACATTTTACCGTCTGTAGTCCTTCTAGATTAGTGTAACAACTTTTGTTGGAGTAAAGCAAAGCAAATCCTAGGTGCTATATTCCGTTTTCGAAACTTGACCTTCGGTTTTTATTGGACAGACTATGCAATCAGCTGTTAGAATACTGGACAATTGCGACGCTAGTGCTACGATCCTGTTAACTGTGACAGCCTCTCTCAGCTTAGGAGTATTTTTAGGAGTATCTTTCCCAAAAAAAATCCATTTTTGATACCCTACACGTTAACAACGTAGAAATTTAATATTCGTTTTCGTTTTTGGCGAATTGATGAATATTATATTTATATCAAAACACTAAAACACTTTTTATAGACAAAAGCAGAGCAATTCACTATCATCCTAATCTACTTAACCAGGTCAGAACACTGTTATTGCTATCGCTATACAGACATATCGTTCCAATGCTATTTCTCGTTTCTATCTTTCGGCGTTCCATGCAAATTTTAAAATTCTTAACCAAATGTATGAACATAAAAATATTTATAAATGAAAAAATAACGTTCGTCGTTAGGTTTTTTTAACAGGATAAGTTATACGATAAGAAACCATTTTGTGTAGTAAGAATGAAAAATAAACATAAACATCACATTTTTGATGGCACACACCAATCCAAAATCCTTCTTTTTGCTTCGCTTGCAAAAGTGTCCAGTTCCTCGGTATTAATAAAATGGTGACATATCACTGCAAAAGCATGAAAAGCATACCCCCCTTCAGGACACAAATAAATCCACCAACCCCCCCCCCCCCCCCGCTACCCCCCACAATGAATGGATGAGCAACCGGAAAATGAATGCTCTTCATAGCTTTCATCTCCAATTACCAAGGCGACAAATTGTTTTATTGTTCCCGGCGCTCGCCGCTAAAGTATCTAAACAACAATCTTCTCGTTCACTTTCGTTTGTGTTGAATGAGATTAATTTTTCCGTTTTCCCAGAAGCTTCTCAGACAATGGAGCATGAAATGGTAACCGGCTTGAAGCGTGAAGAAGAAAGTGGTTGCAAATTGACGAGTCAAGGCCGTATTCGAGATGGTTGTGTTTTTTTTGGTTGGTTGGAAAAGAAAAAGATCATACGTATTTAGTTTTGCATTACAATGTTTAGTTTCAATGATGTTGATATTTACAAAGAAATGCGAATCGACTATTGATCGAAATCTGGTTAGTTTCGAAAGGTAGAAGTTAAAGTATTAGTGGCAGTGGTTGTAAAAGTACGATTCTACTATTTTATATCCCAAACGTGGGAAGCAAAGCTGTACTCCTAATCATATTCACTGCTACTGATATCATCATTCCTGTTGATATTGGGTTTTCTATCCCCCATAGGGCCAATTCCTTTTCCTATGGAATTCCTCAACATTCGTATGAACCAGGGGTTTCTCATTTGTACCGCTAATGCTGTTCATCGATAAATCAATCCAATATCAATATTACATTAGAAAACATGTTTAATTAAAGCTGCTAGTCCTTGAAATAATGAATCACATGGAACCTGATCTATGATAAATCAACTCAACAGCAACCGCAATTCGATAACATTTATGTGGTCTTGCCAGACGTCCAGCAAATCCTTTCTTCTGCTAATCAGTTTTACTAAATGTATTATATTGCAGAACTCAAAACGTTTTTAATCGCAGCGATACTTTCAACATTTTCCATCAACTATCCACGCTCCCGTCTGGCAAATGTTCTGTAAACCATACATGGCATGCAGTTTTCGAGCACTCCACTCCAAGTAAACACTCCACAAATCCGTTAACATTCCTCTCTGACCTGCAGTGCGTGCGTCCGATTGCAATCAAGTTCCGGTTTGAATGCTTCTTTGCACTTGCACTTTCTTCACAAGCAATGTAATAAAACCGCTCAAGGGGCAATGCCGTTGCCGGGAAATGTTTGCTTCACAGCCAGCAGCCAGTTGACTTTTATATGAAACATGCAACGCGCAACATGACTTTTTTCGCTAGAGTACGTCGCTCTACTTTAGGAAAAAAAAAGTGCACAGCACAGTTCTGCATCCGTATCACAGTTTCTGCCTTTCTGCACCGAGCATAGAATCATTTACCCCAGGCAAAAGTGTTTATAATTTCAACCGACGACTGACTGACTGTTCATTACCATCCATCACTCCCAGTGAGTGCGCATACAATGCAGTGCAAACTAATCGGAACGTCACACAATGTCAAGCAGTCGGTGCTAATGACTGAACCGTCTTTTGTCTGGAAATATGACGTTTACACAACTAAAAATATGCCACGGTTGAGCGACGCAGCTAATCTCGAGTTGTGCCACAGAGTAATGACTTTAAACCGTGCAGCGATCATAAGAAGACCAACGGTAAGAAATTGTACTTCGACAAGCTCACGTGTTTTATTTTAGTGGTTGAAATAACGAGAGTCATTATTGCAAGCTAGAGATTGTAAATATTTTTGCAGTCGCTTCGTATGCGCTAATTTCACGACAAAGTGCGCATTTTAAATTTTGCGATCAAGTTCAAAGTCCAACATCCAATGATAGGTACATACAGGTAATGTTATTGACGCAGTTTACGTTGTTGAATTGAAAAATTGCATAGACAAAAACTTTTTCAATTGCATATTTGTAGTAAACAAACAGCACCCGTTCAAGTTTGAAATACGATCAACTTCATAACTACAGAAGATAACACGCAACTGTAGTTTCGTGAATCGTCCGGTCGTAATTATCATCTTCAGACTAAAACAAGCATGGAATCAAGGACAACCCCTCCACGGAATGTTCTTTATCAGCACTCGGCGCAGCAGTACCTGTCGGTGATTCAAATCTTACATCATACACGACTGCTACATAGCAGAAGGAAGCTGTTTGCACAGTGACTCCCCTCTCGTCTGATACAGGTTTCTATTTCGTATTTTGTTTTCGCATGAGTTACCTGTGTTGAAGTTTCGTAAGCTCCATGAAATCAACTCGCTATAATCTCTGGTGCGATAAAACAACAGAAATGAAGTTCAAATTTTAATTTAATTTCATTCACTATGATTCTATTTGCAATCTTTTACAAATTAAATTACTCCAGCCGTCAATTCAAGCATTTTTTGGCATGCCCACAGAACGCTCCCTCAATCGACTTTCAGGTAAGCCTATGTTTATATAACTTGACAAGCAGATTATCGTCGCGACAGTCATCATTAAATCTGTCGGCTTGGTTTGAGCAATCGGCAGGCAGGGCGACTAAATGCTCAACACTTCAAGCATGTACTCGTAAGAGAAGATTACGAGTTAGTACACAGGCAAATTCGAGTGAACGCAAAACGCCTGTATACGTATACTACTCTGGACGACTGCGGAGCATCAAGTCGATTCGCGAGCGCAATCGAAATGTGACAGCAGTAATATCAATAACAACAACAATACAGTAGAAACGCGCGACTTGTTTACTGCGTAATCGAACTTGCCTTGATGGAACGATGAACACAGTCACATTACACATACTAGCGAGCCCAAAACCCAAGCAAGAGGAAGATACATACGTAGTGTTGTACTTTTGCTCCTATAAGTGGCAATTTTTGCCCTTTATTTCTGATTTCCAGTTGCAGCTTTTAATGGTGTGAATAATGGATCTAGCTAATGACCTCTATTAAAAAATATTTATGATTGTCTTTGTTTTGGTAATCTACAGCCTATATGAATCAACCTTTCTGTAATTTGACAGCTAACATAACAAAAACATTTTTATAAATTAACGGGTGTGGTCTATCTCTACCAGCGATGGTTGGCTGGCTTTCAGTTTCAAACCCTGTGATAACATTGAACATTCTGATAAATGTTTGTAATTTTACCAAACGCTTTTCCTTGTGCGGTGTATTCTAATCCTAATAGAAGTCGTATCGGTGATGGTGATACGATAAAAAAGGGCGGCGGCCATCATAGTCTCGTCTAAACGTAATCAAATCAAACCCTTCAAGCATTGTTGAACAATTAAACCAGAGATGACAATGGTTAAAGACATATTTGTATGCGCTTTTTTTCGTAAGGTTTGGGATTTTATATAAAGGGTGTTGCGATCGAAATTTGGTCGAACAAGAACGCGTCTAAATTGATTAAACTTTCTATTAAATCCTTGTCCCGTTTGTTCACCGCAAACGCCAGAATTTCAACACAATACAAGTCAACTGGGTACAGATGTACCCACTTGGTAATTCCAAACCCGTCCTCTAATCGTACGCAAACTCAAAAAACAGTGATCGGCCGTAGTAGCAGCAAGCCAAGATGTTTATGTTTATTCCAGATGTTCACCCACGTGAATTTCATTATTGATTTTCCCGGTATCGCTTTTCAAGCCACATTTTTCTTAGTGAACTTCAACAGTTTCATATACTTGAAAATCTCTGCAACCTTTTTCCTTTCGGCTGCCATATAATACACATGTCTAGGTAGTTGCTCGAAGTCTGTCGTTTCGTCGCCCATCACCACGTAAGCCAAATTCGTCAGTATCGTCGTGTTTAGCTTGCTGGATCGTGTTTTGGCCGTCTGGTTTTAGTTATCGCTGTTTGGAGTCATTACCTTCTTAAAAGTCCTAGATTGAGAGTTCGCAAGGAAGTTTGCACGAATTCTGCGTGGAGGCACCGGTCACTCTTTCTGTCGTCGCTGCGGGTCTCAGCTTTCGATTTCACTGTGCGATCCAGGCGTCCATTGCGTTGGCGATAATTAGCGATAGAGGCATCATTCTGCACGCCACACACCTACAAAACGAGCGATGTTCGTAACCAAATTTTGATCGTACCGCCTAGAGTGACTATATACAGAGTGGCGACAATGTCAAAATTGGAATGATAATTATCTGTCAGTGTCATTCCAATCGAGCAGACGACCTATCCAACGCGCGTGCAGGAAAGAGAAAGAAAAACCTTGGAAAAACCGCATTGCATACATTTGGGATGACTTGTCGCCACTCTGTATATAGTCACTCTAGTACCGCCCTTTAGCTACGTTTATCGATTTTGGTCGTTTGTCAATGATAACCGAAAACAAAATGGCCTCCCATCTAGTATGTTTACTAGACACTTATCTAACGTGTTTAGTTCGTCTTCGGCTCCTTCTTCTAAAATTGATGAAGTAATGTATAATGTTCTAGAAAATAGTTAGAATTTCGCCCTCTCAAGTTTTCTGCCACTGATATTAATACTGACCTTTCGACATTGAAAACATGTTTAAGCGTGGGTCCTGATGGAGTTCATTCAACTGTACTCAAATGCACTGAAGCACTACCCGAACGAACCAAAAAGTTTCGCACAGATTTTCTGGAATTCCTTGCAAAGGAGTCAAGTATAGGAATTCTGCATAAGATTCGTACAGAATGGCTTGCTTATAGACCCGGGATTGTTGCATGAAAATCTAAAAGGAGAGTCTGCAGGGTATCTTTATAACTCGATAAAAGGAATCCCCTTTACTATGAAATAGGAATCGGGATTCTGAAACAGGAATCCAGCAGGTTTTAATAAAGGTATTCAAACCATTGCATAAGATTTGCAATATGTGTCTTGGACAAAACATGTTCCCGAAGTTTACATCTCAACAAAACAACATGTTTTTTTGCTTGAAAGGTCAATTAATACGAACCTACTACAGTTCTGTTCATTTTGCCCTTGCGATAGAAGACGCAACTCTATACAAACACAGCTACAATATATAAAAATCTTAAAACTATAGACACAGTATATACATATCTTAAAACTTCCTTTAATCGCAAAACCATAAAAGCAAAGCTCAGGTGCTACATTCCGAAATTGGATTTATTCGTTGACTTCAAAGCCGCATATGGTACCATCGACCGGAAAAAGCTATGGAAAATCATGGCCGAGAACAGCTTCCCCTGAAAGCTCTTCAAACTAATTAAATCTACGATGGATGGTATACAGTGCTGTATTCTGATTTCGGGTGGATTGTCAAGTTCATTCGAATCACACAGAGGGCTTCGTCAAGGTGATGGTCTCTCATGCCTGCTGTTCAACATCGCAGTAAACCACAAATCGTATATCAATGTATGGAAATCATCTTAAATATCTTTAAATAAAATCGAAGTCGTACACAAAGCTCATTAAATCGCACCCTAGATTATATTCAATCTTACAAAATGATGACAACTGATTCACCTATGATTTTCACCACAGAGTTGTATAACATTATGGACCTAATCATGTTGAGTCGGATCTCATCGTATACAACTGCTTATGAATGTTAATATTTCACACATAATCTGTAGTACGTATATCACTTCCAAAATAGTACGCATATGTTGGATTCGAGCAACTAATGCGATTTTTCTAGATATATATCAGTACATATTTATCATTTATCACTTTGATATACGTACGAAAATGTTAGCGGGGATAGCGCTACAAGGTGTTATGGACCGAGCGACTATCAACACGCGGGCACGATCTTCAACAAACCTAGTCAATTCGTCTGCTTTGCCGATGACATGGATATTATCGGCCGAACATCTGTGGCGGTAGCTGAACAGAACACAGCAGACTAAAGCGTGAAGCAGAAAAGATTCTGTTAAAGGTAAATACGTCGGAAACAAAGTACATGCTGACTAGCAGAACCGAGATCGACCGACGCCGCTTGGGCAGTAGAATAATGATCGACGCCAATGAGTTTGAGGTAGTGAACAAATTTGTTTACGTATTGGATCACTGGTAACGGTGGACTAAGTCCCCGTACAAAGTGCACCCTGTACAAGACGCTTATTAGACCGGTTGTTCTCTACGAGCCCAGTTAGCTTCGAGGTACGATGCTGGTCTAACAAGCTAGTCGTCGTATGTTCGAATCTCGGCTAGGCGGGGCTTGCTAGTTAGAATCAATAGGATCGTTGCACTGGCCCCGTAATTTTCCTGTACTCTAACAGCCGGCTGCGAAGTCTGTCGATAAAGAAGGGTAATGTCTAAAGACGGTATAAACCCATGGCTTTTTTGTTCTCTACGAGCATGAAACATGGACAATGCTAGAGGACCTGCGTGTGCTCGGAGTTTTCGAACGATGAGTGTTAAGAAACATCTTCGGCGGTGTACAGGAGAACGGACTATGAAGACGGAGAAAGAACCATGAACTCGCACAGCTCTATGGCGAACCCAGTATCCAAAAGGTGGCAAAAGCTGGAAGGACACGATGGGCAGGGCATGTTGCAAGAATGCCAGACAACTACCCTGCAAAGATGGTGTTCACCTTAAATACAGTAGAGTAGGAACAAGATGGCCAGGAGCGCAGCGAGCAAGATGGTTAAACCAGGTTAATGGAGAAACCTTACTCAACAGGCTTTGTCTTAAGACGGCAAGCCACTTAAGTTAGTTTTTTATACGATAGACTTCGCACCCAGTTCAAAGAGCATAGGGCGGGGCTAGTGGTAGGATCCAATTGAATCTTACAGTCTCTCCCAGTCGTGAGTTGAACATGCAACATTTGGCTCATACCGTATCTCAATGCCAACTGGGAGGCTTTTGATTGTATGGACCACCACCAAATTCTGCTTCAGAAACTAAATTGTTCAGGCCAAAACTTCCAACGGCTGCTGGTTTCAGACTTACCTAACCGATTGACAACTCTCAGATAAATTAAGCTCTACTAAGTCGTACTGCTTCGGCAATCAATCTGAAGTTTCACAAGGGAGCAAACTGGGATCATAACTATTGATTTTATTTTTAATGATGTTTGTTCTGTGATCCCACCGGGCTGCAAGCTACTATGCGCTGATGGTTTAGAGATATCTCGCGATCTCTTAAGGATTGCAAGCAATTGCAAGACTGAAAGCAAAGCCTTGGGTATAACTGTCATTAAGACAGCACCTTTCTTTATCGATAGACTTCGCAGTCTTAAAGACGTTTATTCCCCAGGTGTTGTTTTTTTATATAAAAAATTTCTAATTAAGACAAATTCCAAGCATTTTAAGAGGACTAGATTTGAAGGCAACTGGTATGATAAACTCGGTCATTTAGACCTTGGGTTGATTTCGAGTATTTTGACTGATTTTAATACCTGTATAATACTCACGATAAATTATGCCCAGCTTGACTCTAAAGCTGAAGTCACGTTCTGCCGTGACCTTTAGTGGCCGTAGGACAGATCGGATGCTGTGTGGCTAGTAATATTTAAAGAAAGCGATTCCAGCCTATAGAAGTAAATATACCGAACAACATGTAGCTTTTAGTCCTTCAACAAACCAGACCAGATATCCGCTGCAGTGTGAAAATCATGAAAGTCAAATACCAACTAAAATTCATTAGACAGGAAAATCAAGTTGGAGAAATCTAGCGGACGAAGCCGGTCAGTGGTACTAGTTTACCTACTACCACTAACGAACTATATTGCACATTGTCACACCGTGTCTACGTTCCGCTTGAGTGTTGTGTTCCGTCAGAGAACCGATCGTTACGTTACGAGGGAAGACGGCTGTATTAAAGTCAAACTCACGGTCAACGCAGCAATTTAACGTGAGTAAATGAGTGATTTAATTGTTTGTGTACGACGCTGCATATAAACAGCGACATAAGACTGGCAGGAGCACAGGCAAGCATTACAAAGCGTGTGTACTTATATTTTAATAGCCTTCAATACAAATTGTCGTTGTAAAACATGAATTTCAGCAAAGGTATGCCTCCACAATCCAAAAAAGTTCCATTCCAGTAGCACCAATCTACGCTTGGACTAGCTTACTCAGCGTCAAACCCTTTGAAGTTAATCACGTGCGCTGTACAGCAGTCTGATGGCTGCCAATTTAATTTTTCCAAATGAGCAAAGCTGGTGCAAGAACCCAAGTATCGCGGTGCATGGCCCCATTTTATTTCTGTATTTTGCTTCTCAAAGAAAAACTGCAGCGATGCTTCAAGCGAGAATTCGAACAAGGCGATAACAAGTCGTCCGACTTGTAGGTAGATATATCACCAAACTCGGCCATTTGACACCGGAGTGACACACTTCGCTAGGCTATATTTTAACCGATGGTTCTCTACCACCATAGTGACACATAGTAAAATCCCCCACTTATCCACATTCTACTTATGCACTAGCAGCACAACCTCTTCTCGTGCACTTGCAGCAACTGTAACTTGTTGCTGTTCATCATCTATTCATGACTGGAAACCCTTTCCGGCAGGAAAGTTGTCTAGATGGAACGAAATAAGTATGCCATCTCAGGAAAAAAAAAGAAAAACAGAAATTTAATATTCAGGTTATTAGACTTCACCGACGTTCGCCCGTTCTAGAACTCATTATAAAGCCCGCCCAGAGCGACCCACATTTCTGTTCATTACCGGCACCGTGTCGCTCGGTTCCGACAAATGTTTCCTTGATCCGTTCGATTTCACTTTTATCAGCTCGCATTGATTGAACGTTCAATTGTTTCCGTTTTTATTTCTATGTTTCTAGCAGTTTCATGTTCCTTGATAGATTGATCAAATATCGCTATCGTTGAAATATAGAACGTGAAGAAAGAAACTGTCCGAAGCTTAGTTACAAATTTGCAGTTAGGGACGGTTGGGAGAATATTTCCAGAACGTGTTTATGAATAAAACTCTTTGGAATGAATATACTGCATTGTATATTTGATATGAGCAAAATCAAACCTTCATCCAGTCCAAACACATGCTGGGGTCGGTGGGAGAGTATCGCCTCGTGCCACTATATTAATCAAACTAAAAGAATCCATCCTACTGTTGTCTGCAAGCGTGCTCGCCTGAACGCCCAAGCTTACACCGTACATTTACTTCGGTCCAGTAAACCACAAGGCAAATAGGAGGGGCAGTTAGCATGCGTGCAATTTGAATTATATCTCCCACCCTGAATAATACTTTCCGCAAATGTATAGTAAAATGCAATGCACATGGTGTTTAGGTGGCAACTCGTCTTAAAATGCGAAAAAAAAATCCACTTCAAATTAATAACTGGGGTTTCTATCATTGAGTGTTAGTAATCTAAATTTTTGCTGCATGATTCTGTTTTCTTGTCGAATGACCTATGTAAATCACATTACGCAGGAAACAATCGAAACCGATGTCAGATTCGTTCATCGCAGAATTCCGGTATGAGAAATCGTAGCTGTTCAGATACCATTTGCTATCAAAAACTAATAACGAACTAGCTCATTATACTGATTCAGCAATTTTGTCCGAATGCCGCAACGTAAAAGTAACGTAATGAAGGCTTTCACTCAGCTTTAAACTGAGCAGAAAAACGAATTTAGTATAAATCAAGCATACATTAGTATGTACGTCGTTTTCTGCACAAACACATCATTATACGTGTATCGCTGATTAACCAAATAGGGATTAAAATGAGATTAAACTCACTGTTATTTAAGAGATGATTCAAAAAAAATATTATTGTAGAAATTGAAATGAACTGCAATCCAGTTACGTTTATGAGTGTAGTGAAAGGTTTATTACACACTTTCTAGATAAGATTAAAGTCAGAGAATATTAGAGAAATGTATCCGAATAGCATTAATTATCAGTCGATCTCGACGATCCACAGGGTGCGTGACGAATTTTTGCAGTAAATTTCATAGACTAATCTCAAGATTTTAGTCTTGACCTTGGAATGAGGTCATACATATATTAATATTTTTTTTTTTTTTTGAAACGATGGTTCTAACAATTGATGAAGGGACGGTAGGGGAAAGAAATGGAAAATTTTTGGTGAAGGAGGAGGGGGAAGAGCGGAAAGGAAGGGGGGGGGGGGTATTGGTAGCTATGCTTGACAAGTAGTCATTTTGACTCCTACCTTTTGTCCAATGCTGGAAGGTGCATGAGTCGAATCAAGCTGTAATCTGAGATTACAACCGGATTCGAACTCACAACACCTGGAGGGACTAATCTCAAGATTTTAGTCTTGACCTTGGAATGAGGTCATACATATATTAATATTTTTTTTTTTTTTTTGAAACGATGGTTCTAACAATTGATGAACACCTGGAGGGTGTTGTGAGTTCGAATCCGGTTGTAATCTCAGATTACAGCTTGATTCGACTCATGCACCTTCCAGCATTGGACAAAAGGTAGGAGTCAAAATGACTACTTGTCAAGCATAGCTACCAATACCCCCCCCCTTCCTTTCCGCTCTTCCCCCTCCTCCTTCACCAAAAATTTTCCATTTCTTTCCCCTACCGTCCCTTCATCAATTGTTAGAACCATCGTTTCAAAAAAAAAAAAATAGTAAATTTCAAATAACAATTTCTCATGCTTGCGAAACAATATTTAGATATATTCAGATGTAAACAAACAGCACCGACAAACAGACATAACTCTTGGAAGAAAAATTATCGTACCTCACATTTAGCCTGATCACCAGCACCATCTATGATAGACATCCCCAAATATCAAATAGCAACAGGAGTATCCCTCGAAGTAGCAAGTATTTTTTATGGGGAATTCCCCTTCTTTCGTCAAAAAGCGCCACTGTGACCAAAACGGAGACATTTCCAACTAAGCCCAAATTTGAAATGACGGTTTAATCGGTACGAAGAATGGAAAACGAGTGTTAGGTCTGTTTGTCTGTGTAAACAGTGTTGAGTAAACTGAAAGATGTCGGAACAAGAAAATAATCGTTCAGCCGTCGTCGTTTTATTACGCGCCGGAGCAAGCGTAAAGAAGATAGTTCGTTCGATAAAAGTGTCGGAAAGTACAGTGTAATACTGTAAAGAAGGCTTTTTTTAACGAGTAGGGAAATCTGCTCAGCACCTTAGAAGATACTGTACTATCAGACACCTAAAAAGACAACTCAGGGAGTGGGGTTTGGTATCCCGACCCCCATAAAGGGGCGTGAGGATTCAGACCCAGTAAAACCCTACTCGAGTCTCCAGCCTCAATCCCCCCTGGCACCACCTTATCGGTATTACTTCAAGGAGGGGCTATTGTGCTTAACACACACTCTTAGATAACTACTGGACTATGGTAGTTAGGCTAATTACACGCCGTTGATCGGCTCTCCAGCGGTTTTGTAGCTCAAGTACAATCTAGGTAGCAGCCGAATTGACCGCTCCACAGACGTCCGATCTAGAACACATCCTTTGGACTAAGTCATCCGGAGTAGTGTCCTGTCCGCTCACTGCCTGCATGTTGGTTCTCGCGCCCACGAAACGAGGGCATATAAAGAAAACATGTTCTGCAGTTTTTTCTACATCCACGCATACGGGACAAGCGGGGGACTCCGCATGCCCGAACTTGTGCAGATACTGCCTAAAACAACCATGCCCTAATAGCATCTGTGTCAGGTGGAAGTTGACTTCACCGTGGCGCCTGTCGAGCCACCCGGATACTTCGCACTCCGTCCTCGAGCACTCCTTCCGCTATGGCCTTGTATGCGAAACTCTTCTTGGTGGCATCCTTCTTTAACTCGAGGATCATACCACGCTCCGCACGTCCGCACCCAGATCCCTGAGTAGGGCATCTTCTCTCATAGCCTTCAGAACCTCCGAGTAATTCGACCCGTCTATTTTCAGGATAAGAGTGTAGCCTTTCTTTGCTCGCTTCCTTGCCGGTTTAGGTTGAGCTGTTTTTTTAGTGCAGCCTCCTCTGCCTTTCCTCTTGGACTTAACCTCGATCCACGGGCCACCCGTCTTGGGAATCCAAATATATGAAAAAATCGAATTCATGTGCAGTCCAAATCCAAAGTACTTGTTACAACGTCTGTCACTGTTAACACACGAATTAGTAAGGGAATAAGAAATGTGCTTCACGGGAGTTCGCACCAATACGGACCGATCAATTTCACAATCCGACAGATCCTCCTAAATTCATGTATATTCAGCATCACCAAGCCCATCGATGGCGCTTTGAAGACAACATACAACACAGTGGATCAAGATCAGCTATAAGATATTATCCATTTTTAAGTACCGTGGTGAACCTCACATAATTCAGTTTGAGTCTAAGTCCCCCAGTCAACACTGCTATTTCCAAATCTCCATCATAGTGAATCTAGATTATCACAACAAAAAAGTGCTTTTTCGTAAAAGTTATAGAAAACTTGCTTGAGTACCACTGATGTGCTCTCAATGATGGGAGGCAACTCAAACGAGTTACTGCTATTTACGATAATAACTCTCCTAAATCCTATGCCAAGGGCTATCGCCCTTAAGCCCCAAACACAATGCATACGGATTTCACTACGTTGCGGCAAATTGACAGTTTTTCCATGGGTTTTCTGTCAAATTTCCGCAACGTAGTAAAATCCGCATGCATTGTGTCTGGGCCTTTAGCCAGAAGGTTTGCATGACATAGTCTACCATAGATCAAATCTTCTCAATGTGATAGATTTGTGATGAACAACGTGTCCGAACACCACATTTTCATCGACTTTAACACAACAAGAGAGACTTATGATTGAGATTTATCAACTTTACCACCCAACACTCTCCGTTGTTAAATAACCTTCAATAGCGACGCCAACCTCGGTTAAATCTCGTCCGGAAGTCTTCTGGGAAAAAAGCGATACCTGGAGCATGAGGAGAACTATGCAGAGTTGGAGTAGTTGCATCATTCACAAAAAAACTGCGAAAGTTCTACCGGAAATTGAAGGCATGTCGCAAAAGCATGACAGTAGATTGGTGGGCGATCGTGAGATGACCGAAAGCTGAACTTCAACCCTTCAGTGAACAGAAATGGCATCCGGGCAAGACAACCACGATGGCGACAAACGTGAAAGAGGTGTCAGAGCCTTAACGATAGACGAAGATAAAGACGCCATCAATCAACTCAAGAACAGTAAATCGGCTAAGAAGCGGAATCATCATTCGACGGCTCTCACGAATTGTGAACAGATTTGCGGGGGAAGTTATCAGTGAAGAATGGTCAACGAAGTACGAAAGCCTAGCGCTGCGCCAGATCCTCTAAAAATACCATGGACTCCTCTCCCATCTGTTCATCAATTTCAAAGCTACATATAATAAGCCCGAGGCTAAATAAAGCTTGAAGCAGAGTAGATTGAGACGAACATAAATATGTCCAAAGCAATGAACTACTACAGCAGTGTTGTATTGTAATGATTAACGGCGATGAGTTCGAGGTAGTCGACGAATTTATCTACCTTGGCTCACCGGTAACAACCCGCCGCGAAGCTAAAATCCTCTCGTTCTTCTGGACCGGATGGTATTCCGTCTGTTCTGCTGAAACAGTGTATCAACGCCTTGGCTGCTCCGATGAGCCACCTGTTCAGTTTATCAATCAGTACAGGTGTCTTTCCAACAATATGGAAATCGGCATATATGTTTCCTGTTCATAAAAAGAGGAATAGGAGAAATGTGAATAACTATCGCGGCATCTCTGCACTAAACTCAATATCAAAACTGTTCGAGCTTGTTGTGTATGCACCTGTATTTGCATTCTTTAAGCAATATGTCGTAGACGATCAACACGGCTTTATGCCCCAGCGGTTCACGACCACCAATCTTCTAACTCTTACGTCCGACGTGATAAAAAGTTTTGACGACCGGTCGCAGACGGACGTTATTTACACGGACCTTTCCGCTGCTTTCGACAAATTGAACCATCGAATCGCCATCGCCAAACTGGACAAACTCGGAATCGGAGGCTCGTTGCTACGATGGTTTAATTCCTACCTCTCCGATCGCCGTTAGCATCGACGGGTTCACCTCCAGACCTTTCACTGCTAGCTCTGGAATTGCACAAGGTAGCCATCTCGGACCTTTGGTTTTCCTCATCTACTTCAACGAAGTCAACTTCCTGCTTAAATGCAGGCGACTCTCTTTTACCGACGATCTGAAGCTGTATGCTAAAGTCGATAGTCCGTCCGACGCCGCGTTCCTGCAAGAGCAGCTGCTGATTTTTGCAAAATGGTGCACAGACAACCGCATGCTGCTAAATTCCGACAAATGTGAAATAATTACATTCTCAAGGAAATTGAACCCTCTCGTTTTCGACTACATTCTATCAGACGTGCCTCTACGCCGCGAAAATTGTGTTAAGGACTTGGGAATACTGCTTGACTCTAAGCTGCGACACATCGCATATATTGTTGATAAGGCCTGCAGGAATCTGGGATTTATCATGCGGATCGCCAAGAACTTCAACGACATCTACTGCCTCAAAGCTCTCTGCTGTGCTCTTGTCCGGTCCAACCTTGAGTACTGCGCTCCTGTGTGGAGTCCGTACTACCAAAATGGAGTTGACCGAATCGAGTCAGTGCAGCGCCGATTCATACGTTTTGCACTTCGAAGATTGGCCTGGGACGACCCCTTTCAGCTACCCAGCTAGTGGATTGCCCATGTCTACTCGCGAACCTCAACATATACGCCCAAAGTCGTGTTCTACGCAACGGTCCATTTCTGCGTGTACCGCATCGGCGAATCAACTATAGCACATTTAGTACAATCATCGGTCTGCAACGCCGTTTCAATCGATTTACACATAGCTTCGACTTAAACGTCAGCCGCGTGGTACTGAAAACTCGGTTCCTGGCACTAGCACGTAGATTCTAGTTTAAGTGTATCAGTAGGGCCTGTTGATATTTTTATACAAATAAACAAATAAACAACGAATAATAACACCAGCCATGAGATTCGGAGACGTACTGCCAGCGGAAGTCATTGCTTATTATAGAGTTCACAAGCAATTGCGGTCGAACAGACTAAGCCTCCGTACAAAGTGTACTTGTACAAGACACTTATTGGACTACTGCTAAGCACGATCTTCGGTGGCGTACAGGAAAACGGAATTCGATGAGGCGGAGAACTTTTGCTACTCTACGACGAACCCAGTATTCAAAAAGTGGGAATGGCTTTTTTCAACAATGTCGGACAATTACCCTGCAAAAATGTTTGCTTCGAAAGCAGTAGGAATAAGACGATCAGAACCACAACGAGCAGGAGGGTTAGATCAGATGGAGGGAGATTGGAGGAATTACATAAATTAAAAACATCTCGAAGACGACTAAGACAAGGGAATTTCTGTTCAACATCATCCTTAAAAGTGATTTTGTCGGAGATACCTCAACTTCTAGGTCTTAAGGGGAAAGCTAGTCCAAGCGCACTTTGAATTAATATGTCAAAAACAAAATTCATGCGTGCAAGACACTCCAAGTAAAATAACATCAATTTTCTATCACTAGGAATCATATACGACGAAGAACTCGTAGTGGGTGAGCAATTGGTGTATTGGTGGATTACTTGTGACCGCCGACCAGTAAGGGCGTCTTCAATTTGGAATTTGTGCGAACTTACGTAACTTTCCTATTTTCCAGAGGAAGAAAGCCAACAAGCCAATGTTTCGGATCGCCTCGAATGGAAACAAAATCGATGCAGGATGTAAGCTCAGCACAGCGACATTCTTTAAGCCTCCGGGGCCTGATTTTAGATAGAATAATGATTACATTTGATCTAGAGTCTAGATTAGTCTAGAATAAATTTATTTACCGAAGTAATTTCGGCGAACAACAGCAAGAATTTCACGTAAAGAAGAAAACGTTTATTAATTTACTTACTCTCCGGGTCACTTACCGTAGTTCGGAACCGCTTCTGTAACAGTTCAAACCGGTGTGAACAAACTCTTACCGTTCATGAAGCACATGCTTACTGGCTCTATGGTGCTCGTACATTCATTTTTTATTTGCTGAGAGAAATCCACTCCATGCCGAATGCTCGAACCAGTTGCCGGTGGCCGACTGCCCTGGTCCGGCAAATGCATTATGAAACCGTCGGTCGGCGCCAAAAAGCGGTCGAAACGAAGGTGGTTGATGCGATTTTTGGTATTTTCTTTGTTTGTTGTTTTTTTTGCTGATAAAGCACGCTAAAATCTCTAAACAGATAAGTTCATGAAGACAATACGTACTTGAACTTCATTTGTATTAGATTTTCCCTACTGCACTAACACAAATACCACACAGTTTGTCATCCAAAATCAACTAACCACAAAACTGGAGTGTCACCCTCGTCAGCAATTTCTTTGGAACCTATCGCCGGCAGCCGCCGTTTCGTCTTTCAATAATTATTCAATTGACCGTAAATTCGTAGACCCATTGAATGATTCACGCCACCCTGTCGACTCATGCGACTTATTATGGCCTCTAAAGTTCAGTACGATCAATCGGTCAATTAATCGAAAGTCAACCGCAATCCAAGTGGAGTAAAATTGGATAAAGACGAATCGATAGAAAAAAAAGGGAAACCATTTCGCAGAGCACCCACTAGTTGACGAGTGGCAGACCCAGTTCCCACCGGTCGTAGTATGAGTGCGTCAATCGACTGTTGATTGCTAACGATTAACATTCGGAAGATGTTTGCTTATCGGTGCAACTGAATGTTTGTTGGTATTGCTAGGTAAATACATATAATCACGTATCGAAGAAGTCGTAGGGTGAGTGGTTCGATATGTTATCTTATCTGGAGGCCAACAACATACAACTGATTTCAGGAGAACTTGCATGAACCACACTGCAAATTGAATTGTTGTTTGATTATAAACAGTAAAAACGAGTTGGTATTTAAAAAAAGTATATTTCAATGTTGAAAAATAATCAAGCATCCAGACATAACAAAGACTAACGTTTTAATTAGTATGTATTTGACAACTACGAGGTAATTCCATGCAATTGAACAACATGTCAATTTATAATAAAAAGTTACCTTGGAGCGTCTTAGTAGAATCTCAAATACGAGTAAAAAAAATTTCTACTTAATTCAATTATTTTGCAATACAGTGGACTTAAATGGAAAAAAATTCTTGTACTCATATCTCAGATTGTTAAAATGTCGCTTTATTACCATTCGACACCTACAAAACCGCATCGAACTATGGCTCAATATGACGGTCTTACCGAACAAACAGAAGCAAAACAATCGACACGCCTTTTTGCCAACCAAGTCCGGTTGACATATGCTATTTAGTACGAAAACGGATTCCGAACTTTCACGTGAGATATTGCCGTGCCGGTTGCTGTGCCATTTGGACAGAATCACAACCCGTTTTGTGTACGCCTGCGAAACGCGACCATCAAGCAAGACCATCGTCAAGCCGACTTCAACCGTCAGACAGAGACAGCGATCTGTTGAATAATACCGAAGATGACAGAGTTTGAACTTTCTGCTGTGTGATAGCGAAAATGTTACTTTGGCCGACAAAAAATAATATAAGTACCGTAAAACGGGACAATATTGATCAGTTCAGAAAAGTTGGTTATTTCAATTATTTATGCGAATGGTCCATTTGAGCAATGTTACCCTGGTGATCAATGTTACCCCGTTTTACGGTATGTACATATTTACGTTGCATGTTAACATGTTGTTTTTGATATCAACCTAGGAGAAAACATTCGAAGTTGGGTTTTTACTATGATGGCTGGGTCTTTGGCATTGTTTGTGATTTATGTTTGTGTAGACAGCAAAGGGTTTGTGTATTTTCAGATTGTATTCAGCTACACACAAACATAAGCAGAATATGATCTGTTACAGCTTAGTCGGATATGCAAGCTTTTGACAGCGTTTTGTAAACAGTTTTGTTCGGTCTATTTTTTTCGCAGTTTAAAACAAACGTGGTTTCAAATCTCTCATGCTAGGGAAGAAAGGAAAAATAATTCTGCACAGTCACCTCGAAATCCCTCAGTGTTAACTCGGTAGCTAGCAAAACTGCAGGATTTTCCTAAATGTGTGCACGCGTGATTGAAAAGTACAAGTAAACTCTCACAACTGTCTGCAAAGTGCAGACCAAGCAACGGAGTGTAACCCTTGATCGTAAACTGCAGTTTAAGGTCAATCGAAAAGTCAAGGCTGATCCCAACCCAACGAATCTGACTCCGGGAAGGCTACAAAGGACGGACTGAGAGCTGAAGGGCCCACTGGGCATATCAGATTAGATTATCCGCTCATTTAATATTACTCTGTATCTGTAGTGCCATATTGAACAGCAAGTATAAAAGACCGTCACGTTGACAAAGCCCCAGCGGGGTTCGAATAAGCTCCACAATCCACCCGAAATCCGCATGCAGTGTACCATTCAGCGTAGCCTTAATTGATTTGATCAGCTTTCCGGAAGAGCCATTGTCAACCTCAATTTTCCTCAGCTCTCATACGCCGGTTGATGGTATCATACGCAGCTTTGAAGCCACTGAAATAATTGTGGTGGAAACTATATTCATGGTTTCTTAGCGGATCTGCAGCAGCATAAATATTTTATCCGTCAGTGATCGTCCTCTAACGAAACCGGGGGACCAGTCCCAGTAACAATTCCAAAGCCACTTTTTTTTTAATTTTATAAAGGTTTTATTGCGGTATTAATCATTACCTCTGGTTTTATTGTGGTATTGCGAAATACCAAGAGGATACGAGTCCAAACACACTTATAGCAAGCTAGAAAACCATAATAAAACTGTTAATAAAGCAAATTTATTGTGGTTGCTTATATTACCACGTTAAGGTGAAATTAGTCGTCATCGATTCTGCCAATTTCAAAAGCAGTTTTTTTGTTTGAAACAAAAATTCTGTTCATGAACATATGTTCGCTGTGTTTATGTGAGGCCATATTGCCATATTCTAATATTTTGTTTTAGCTCTCAAACAAAAAATCATCAAAGCAAAGTGTTTTGCAGAAAGAAAGTTATTATCAATCGGTTTTTATGTTACCGGAAGCAATTAAAATGATTTAGCTAGAAATTAAGATTATCTAACTGGATATATTTATTTTATTAAAACAACCAGTTTTCGTAAATTGCAAAATTTCAGTAACGCGTTGATTTTATCAACCTATCATATCAACATGCATGATAAAATATAATGCGTACATGCAACAAACGAACTAAGACTGCCAAAAATTCATTATTTATTCTATGGAATATTTTATTATGGTCGCTATAAACCAAATCGTTCAAAATGATCTGTCAGTAAAACTTTAACTTTTCTGCTCACGGATATATTTTCAATTTGACAAAGCTGGCGAACTGATATTTAATAGCTTTTACCAGAGCGAATAGCGAAAAGCGGTGGCTGTCAAGCAGCGAAAGCTTAATTGGTTTTATTGTTGCTTTCAGCAGAGCGTGATCCCAGATAACACAAGATCGTAATAGAGAGTTCACATTAAATCGTTTTCATGTCAATTTAACATTGGAATAGCATAATGATTAGAGTATGTCAAAACAAAGTTAAAATAAGTTGTTTTGCAGTCGGGCGTGTCCTCATATACAACTCATGACTGTGAATTATAAAGCAGTATAGATTGTAATATTTAGTTATATCTCAATCATATATTCAGGAGTATTAAGTTGCGTGTTATAAAAACCACTGTATAAAATGCAAGATAGAATTAATAATAATCGTCAAAATTTTCGCACGTATATTGCCTCCACTTTGGTACATATATGCTCTTATCTGACCTTAAATAAAACTTTTTCGTTCAGATATGATGTCGTATTTCTCAGTTACAATCGAGATATACAAACCAAATGGTTTACTGGGATACGACTATTTGAGTTTATAACCTGATTCTTATAGAGGTTATGAAAACATTCTGAAGAATGAGCCACTAGGTCAGAAAGCAGTTTTATAGCGGTCATCAGAAAGTTCTGGTGTAGCTCATGGTTTTATTAGCGGTTTTATGAAATAGGTCATGAAAACCACTATACGAACGTAGTAAAACTTGGAATTGTTACTTGGGATGTGCATGCAGCACTGAGGTTCTCACAGTCCAGCTTGTTCCCTTTCTTGTAGTTTGGGTAGGTAACTGCATCCCTCCAGGCTTCCGGTAGCTGTTCTGTATCCAAAATTTTTACAATCTGCTTGTGCAGACAAGTGACCAGTTCTCCCAAGCCATCTTAATAAGCTCCTGAATCATCGTTCTCAGGTGAATTATATTTTTCGTCAGCTGCTTGATGATCTTCTTAACACGTCGGTCGCACTGTCGAAATTACTTTTCCCGCCGCCATGACTCTCTGCTTGGGCGCAATTAAGGTGTTTCACGAAAGGCTTCTTTCTTTCGGTCACCTTACAAGTCCATTGAGATACTGTTATTCATATCCTCACAGCTGCCCCAACTCCACATACTTCTGCTCTTCCAGGCAGCGCTTCCGGAAACTTTGGGTTCACTGCATCTTCTTCTGTCTGTGTCTTTGCACGTTCTGACGAGTGCTACTGTACATCATTATCGTCAACGCGGTATTTTCCTCCTTTAACACACTGCTACATTCATTCAAATTTATAGATGAATACTTGTGAATTTTCATATACCAAATAAGATGATTCAATAAATTTACGTTTAAATTCGCAGAATGCAAATCGAGGGCCTGCCGGTCATATTCCTGCTTGCCTAACAAAAAAGGTTGCCTAATTGATCTAACAGCATAAACGACCAAAATTTGGTCAGTTTAAACTTGACGCATTTCCTATATTCGAAAACCTGAACACTCCTCATTTTACACGTGCTGTATAGAATAATACTTCTATTTTAATTTTGACATTTGCTCCTCAGTTATTGAAACGACATCCAAGCAACGCAACAAAAATTAACTCGTGAAATGCGAAAATCCAAACTACTCGCACTTCAAGCAGACGAAATAATTCGAATTAGATATCAGGGATTACCTACGAATAGCCGAAACACAAATAGCTGAATCACGAATGGCCGAAACACAAATGGCCGAAATAAAAAATGGCACAATATACCTAATGGCCGAATTGCGAATGGCCGAATCACAAAAGGCCGAAACACGAATGGCCGAACTTCATATTTGGCCGAAAATATTGACGGCCTTCAACCTGCACAAATGATGGGTACACGCTGTCCTTACCAGCTGCCGCTCATTCGGACTTAACTAAGGGATAATCCCTACTAGTCAGTAAACCTAGGAAAATGCATGCACCTAAATAGTAGTGGGTCCCCGGCGCGCACTCGCGGCCTGCGGCCGTCTCGCCCTGAATCATCTAGGAAACATTTGCTACTGACACGGTAAATAGGTCTCGCATTTGCGCTTAAGGGAAGAAAGAACTTTCAATCATCTATATCCTTACTATAGGGTTGTGTTGCTTATTTTGTTTTTTCTTTGATTAAAGTTAATATTTAACTGCTTGCCAATTCATGTTTTTATTGAATAGTTATTAAGGCATTCTGAAAAAATTCGGCTATTCGTGATTCGGCCTTCTGGGACTGTTCGGCCATTTGGATTTCGGCCATTTGTGTTTCGGCCATTCAGTACCAGTCCGATATTAGTCACATCAACAGTCACCAACATAACAGAAATGAAAGGTAACCGACAGCCAGAAAACCTGAATTGGAGGAAAATCAAAAACCGGAAGCTACAATTGTGTATCAAGTTAAAAAAACAGGCTGTCAGGCTGTTGTCTTATAAGAAGATAGTGACTGCAAATCGCGACGATAAACAAAATAGGATGGCCAAAACACGATCCCGGAAGTTGTACAGGACCATGCTGACGAAGTCCGATTACATGGTAATTACATTACCATTACAAGGTGAAAACTACATCAAGACAGACTTTAAAGAGCTTTCTGGACAGAAATTTTATACAGCAACCAAGAGAGGAAAACTAACAGATATTTTCAAGCATATGAAAAGTATCTGGTTTGACAGGCCATCTGTATCTGTGGCTTGAAATCTATGGCGCTTTCATTGTAACCGGAACTGTCAACCAGTCAATTTATGTGAATGAGTGTCTGGAAAAAGGTTTGTTGTCTTTCCTGAGCCAAAATGATTGTTCCGTGATGTTTTGGCCATTCGACAAATATTAGAGTCATCGTCAGACAGAACCTGAAGCAGACCCAAAATCATTTAATGGCAAGAGTTAAACGAAGGCCCTGTAATTCGGACTTAGTTAACTGAAAGCATAACTGAATTTTATACTAACTAAACATTCAAAAGAAAAAAAATTGAATCTTTAAAATAAAAATTTTCTTTATTTTTACACAGCTTATTGTTTGACCAAAATTTGATAGTGACGCTCTTCAAATGTAAGCGAACTGAAGGGGTTCACTTGTGTGATACTTACGAAAATGATTTTCCAACATAAGAAAAAGAAAATGTTCTAGGAGTAGAAGTTGTAAACGAAGCTTACGATTGAAGACATAATTGTTTAACAGACTTTTCTTAGTAGTTTATGGAAAACCTTTTCCAAGTGATATTTTTCTTGGATTAGTAAGACTAGCCTAAAATGTAAATAAAAAAATATTTTTTCAGTGACAAATCCGAAAACTTCCTCTGGAATTGTACGGGGACAATAGGAAACCACTAATATTTCAAAAATTGTTTTCCTGTATTAGTTGATTGGTGATTAACAATGCCAGTGTACAAAATTGTATGGAATTCCGGAACCGTTTATCCCGTTGAAAAATGCCTCTTTTCCACTTTCAACCCAAAAATCTACTGTCAAGCAATTTGCCACATCCGTGGCATAACACTTTTTTTAAACCTCATAAAACCTATCCTGGATGAATAACAACGTAACCGTAAACCATACATCCGGAAACGACATTTACCGGTAAAAGAGAACAGAAAATAAACAGCCAAAATATGCGCAGTAATTAAATGTCCAACTTCAAAACAACGGTGCTAACGGAAGTATCAAGGACAAAGTGCATCGTTATATGGAAAATCCATACCGAAAGCCATAATTTTTGTGTACCGTAGATTTACATCGATAGGAATAAAAGTGCAAATTCAACGAGTTTTTTCTACTTGCTGGAACAAAAGCAAGCGTCAAGTAACGGGGAACATGACGCAACTATTGATGAACGAGCGTACTTACGATAGCAGCTTGTTAATGGTTTTACCATTAAACGTCTAAGAACACTTCTATTTTGTATTTGTATTTATTTACTTTATTTTAGTTTACGTTTAGTTTCGTCGAATATCAACGGAGTTCTAAGTATGAAACATCCATCGCACAAAGGTATCAAATCACGAGTATCGTTATCAAACAATAAAAATCTCATGTTGAAATCTTCATAACTTCAAATTATAATCAATCAATCTAATGTATACCCAGCCAGTTTGATCCTGGTGTTTGTTAGAGCAAATCTCAAGCGCACATCTTGTCTTGTATTAATATTTACTATGTATATTTCTGTATACCGAGTATATCTTTATACAAAATGAATATTAAATCGGCCAGGCCCACTGAGCAACATTTGCCGCAGAGATGATTCTTAAAATGTATCAAGACAAGATTAAATATGATTTGATCAATTTTAATAACTTCGAATTAAAACGCACGAAATTCAATCTTTCGCTCAAATAACGCTTCCCAGTGCCAATTGTTGAACTTATTCCTCCGACTACAAATGACAAATAACTAATCGTTTAGAACCCCAGCGTCAAAATCCTTGAGAAAGTTCCTTCCTCTCTGTTCACAGGATTTGAGTTATGCATAAGAACAAACAGTAAAGGGAGAAAAAAAACCGAAAACACAGCTGCTTCCAGTATTTCGAGTGCAGAACTGTGTAAACGATAGAAAGTTGATAATTAGTTTCAACCCCCGCACGTCTCTGCTGGCGGTCTTTGATTTCTGAAAAGGACCCAGATCCTGTTCGTTGTTGTATACTATACTGCACCAAACACGTCAAGGTAATTTTGGGTTACTTTGCGTCGGGGCTGAACAAAAACGGACTGGAGGCTGACGAAGTGTAGGAAAATCAGCGAGGAGAGACCGTTCAGTGGCGAACAACGTTTCATTTCACACGAACATGAAAATCTAACGAAAGAGGTAATGCGTCTATTTATAGGCCTTTTTTGACTTCATCAAAACAGTCGCTATATAAGTACCGTAGATGGAGTAAACCATCCGGATTTCGCTTGTTTGCGGTCATCGGCTTATCGCATTTTGTTATAGAAACTGTAAATTACAAAGGCAGGCGTCAGGAGTCCCGTCCTCTTATTTTTGCTCTTAAATTTTGCATAGCTGTCGTAAGAAAAATTTCTGTACCAAAACAGGAGAATGACCCTTTTGTCGCCTGCGTAATCTACACTCTCTGTAGCAAGCCGTTTCCGATCCAGTGAAGTCGAAGTCGATTATCATCCACCGTTGATGATGACGAAAATCCGGAACCGATTGAAAAGCTTTTCTTCAATCTAATGGCTGTCAAAGCAAACAACCATTTGGTGACGAAGACTATACAGAATACATATGCGATACAGCCGATGTAAAGATTTTACCGATGTAGATTTTTCGCTGGGGTTTCCAGGAACTACATCACAATAATTTGTGCCGATAAATTGACTGTCTAGTTATAATTTATACGATTTTGAAGAAAATAACTAAATTTAACATTAAATAAAAAGACTTCTTTTTATCTTTTCATTTAATTTTAGGTTTCGTATTCTACTAAGACGCTCCAAAAACTTCACTTAAATTTAACAATTAGGGTAAGGGATCTAGTTTACCACAATAGATCAAAATAATGGTCGCAGTGGTCAAATCTTCCGACAAAAAAAAGGGATCTAGTTTTTCGACCCTGTGCTAGTTTTAGCACCAGTGCTTAAATATTCATCAAATAAGTCTCTATAACGGTATTTTTTACAATTTTCGGAGGGAACAGTAGGAGAAAGACTTTCTGCTACCGTTCCCTCCGAAAATTGTAAAAAATACCATTATACCGTCCTTTACTCTACTTTATCAACTTAATTCTCATTTCGCTTAACCAATCATCCAATTTTTCTTCTAGCTGCCTAGAACCGGGCTAGCTCATGCTATATCAAGAACTTGTTGTCACAAAGTACTCAATCCTCGCCGTCGTACTACTCGTTGCCAATTCGTTGAGCGTTTCGACCGTTTCGACACACGTAACTCGGCTTCAACCTGGTTAAGTCATCTAACACGTTGGTACATTCTATGCCTGGTGCCGGTGGGTGCTTTTAAAGAGAACAGATTTCACGACACAATCGTACGGCAATCTTGAGACGTGGTCGGCCGACCGTAGCCTCCCAACTTTTACCAGGTACACGATGACAATATCTCCAAGTAGTGCGTGCAGCTCGTGGTTCATACGCCACTCTCTGCTTTCCGTTTGTACTCAACCACAAATAGTTCCCAACACCTTTCGTTGAAATACGCAAGTTCACGAATGTCTTCCGTAAGCAAAGTTACAGAACTACGCTAATATTGCGTAGCCCGCACTCGTGTGGTCCAAGTTTCTCACACGCGCGTTATTGTGCTTATAAGCACACTTGCATGAGCATTCTCTTTTATATTCCCTTACTTATTTTGTCATGCACTGCGATGAGTTATTTCCCGAATGTGTACATAGCTATCAACCACGTTCGTCGCTCTCGCTCGTTATTACAACCCAGCAGCTGATACTGCATCGCTAGCTAGGACCCACACTCTTAGCCGTGTAAGTAAGCGAGAGTCTAAGATGAAGGAGAAAGAGCATGTTCACGAGCCTCTGACGTTGGCTTGCGTCGTAAGCGGGCTGTGCAGGAAGACGCTGAGACTGTGCACTCACGAGTCTGTAGGTAGCAGAATGTGTGCATAGACAGCACCAGCCCTTGTTTATAGTACGCATTTGTCAATGGAATAAGCGTTGTATGCTATGCTCCTCACATTTGCTTACGTAGAAGAGGGCATCGTATGCTTCTCGCTTGATTTACAACATTGGGACTACCGGTCTAATTAGCGTCTTGTACATCAGATTCATTAGAGTCTCGAAAGCTCAAAAACTCTGGCAGAATTGACTCCTGGAATATTGGTATTGAATTGAAAAGAACACAAGCAAGTTTAGGAAGTTCTGGATAGAGTTAGCGTAGCTTAGACTGATTGCACATATCAATGGTTGCACTCAGTGATTGACCCGAATCAGTGAAATTGCACAATGAATCAAATGAATGGGGTTGGGAGTGACCGATCATTCTCGCTGTGCAAAATTCAGTGACTCGATATTTGAAGGATCAATAACTTCGGCGGCCACGTCCTTGCAATGCGGGTGGGTCTTGAAAGCTCTGGATACTAATTAAACTGAGACACTCTGTATACAGTATCCAACGCCCCCAGGTTTTATTCCTGATTTAAGTAGTTCCCTTTCCCAGCTGTAGAAATCAGTGGTCAGTGGTAAATGCAAGACGCCAAAAAATCGGAATCCTCCAGTATTTGACAGAAATTCGTGTAAAAGATGGCCAACCGCACTACCATCTAAAACTCCTAGAGATTTCGTACTGAAGAACTGGCTCATAGTATTCTAAACTTAGTTACTAAATGCAGAAAACATATTACTAAATATAAATAATTCGAAAAACGTCTGGAACCAATGTCTCTAATCAAGAAAATTGGTCCAGAAAAACTTGGTCAATCTCAACTGAGTTCCTACGGGAACTCATTGAAAAAAAATATGATTGCAGTTTAACTTGCCGGTAACAACTCTGTCATACAGAACCGAGTCCACACAAAACTGACCACATCGAATAGCTTTTCCAAACTGATAAATCTTAATGAAAAAGATCTTAGTCCATTTACCGGTCTTATAGCTGCACACACTTCGATCAGATACTACCTTTAAAAGCAATGTAGAATGCTCGACCTCGAAACATTATTCAGGCGAGGAACGAGGTTTCTCGATTAACGTACGCTAACGACCTAACCTAACGTACCTACACTAACGAGACCTAATCTGTGCCGGCAGCCAAGGTAATTAGTTTATATAAATAAAACATTAAAATCACAAATTGTTTTGCAACTCAGTTTCCTAATGTTTGGTTATCCGAAACGCAGGAATTCAACTGGAAAATTGAATTTTCGTTTCACTATTTCTGATGAAACTTCAAATATAATATATTAATCAAAGTTCAATGGAATCAGGCTTGTTAACATATTCTACCCTGCTGAAGCCTTGTCAGATTTCGTCATCAAAGCGGACTTGACTTGTGTATATTGATACTTTAAATCATTTTTGTAATCAAAATCGATTCAACTGTATTCCTTTGCATGTTTTTCGTTTTAACCTCTGTCCCACTCTTGATTGAAGAAAAAAAAGAGAAGAGAAAAGAGGAATATTACACTTTCGTTGAGGAAAAAGTAAAAAGGACTGTGTCTTGGCACACAAATGCATGCTTGGCGTAGAACTACAAATGTAGGTACAGTTTCTCTACTTAATGTTGGTACTATACAACTTTCTGCAGATTTCGTATAAAGATACCAAGTTTAAGCATTAAAGATACATTAACAATCTTTGAATTCTACTCTTTTAATGCTTTAAATAACGGTACACAATTCGCCCAGCTTCAAATCTACGTCCGTGGCTCATAACCTTAGAAATTGTGGTTTTCGGTCATTACCTAATTTTGTGGCCGTCGCGCACTTCCAGTGACTAGTCTGGAACATATCTTACTGCGACTAGTGGAACATATCCCTACCGAGTGCCAAGAATACGAAATTATTAGCAAAAATATATATTTGCGCACTTTTCCAAATCGGTTTATTTTCATATTGTTCTAAGTTCTAAGCGACAAAAATAATATTGGTCCAGTTAAAACAAAGAACTGAATATTTTTTTCGTAAATAGAAAATCACAGAAATTAGCTACTAAAGATAAGGTCTGCATCTAATTGTCGTCTGTGCCTGGGAAGTAAGGCGATCACCCTGAAAACGTATGGGAAAATTTGACCTTGCAACTTGTCGTTGGTTTTGTAATTGTAACAACCAATGTTATACTAATTACCATACAATGACTACATCTTTTGTTAATCGATTGGTATACAAACCATTGAAAACCGTTCAGGACCGGCCTGGTTATGTTTAAAATATTTCATTACCCAGGTAACCAATAAGCATTAGTATAAGCAGTAAATCAATCGCTTATTAGCATCCCTGGCGTTTTATACTGCAGGTTGCTGTTTATCAGCATTTTGACTGTATAACTGTTGTAAATTGGCATCCAAAATTCTATTTAAATTCTTTTTGTCGGTAACTAGCTGCAAATAAGCATTGTCAGCACTATAAGAGGGCTAGCTATAAGTAGCATTTGAGGCAACTTAAATGCTTATTGGCTTGCATTTAAATTGCATTGGAAATGCTTATTGGTTACCTGGGTATTTCCTGACGCTCGCCTGAATCTAAATTTTGGAATGACATCCTGCGGTAAGACGTAGTCCTACGTCAAAAAAAATGCAGAAAAGCAAAACTGTAGGAAAGAGGAAGCATTTCCTATTTACTACTTGTTACTAATTCAATTAATTAAGAGAAAAAGTATTGTCTTTCATAATTTTCATACTCTAGTTCGACACTTAGCAAAAGAAAATTAATCAATATTGAAATTTACTTGCATGATGCTATACAATTCTCAAGTACAATTCTTCAAGTGAGATGGATGCAAGGGTAGTCACTTCAACTCCAATGAAAAGAAAAAGTTATAAAATAACTTATATTTAAGCATAACTAAGCTATCAAATTAATATGCTGCTTCCAACGTTCGATTGGGTGCACCATGTTGGTTACTCTCCCTTGAATGCGGACCATTTTTCATTACGAATGTAGATGAAGCCTACGTAAACGGCGCGGTGTAGCTGCATAACAGATTGCATGCTTGTAGTAGTTCGCAGATGATTACACGTGAGTCAGACGCGTTTCTAAGAAGCTAAGTAGCTGTCCTCGAGCGCTGTTATAGCTGGCTGAAGTGGCTGCTCGAATCGAACGAATCTCGATGGCAACAGGCTGAATCACTTGTAAGAGAAATGAATGGTTTTGAACTTTAATTCTTGTCTGGCAGTGTCCTAAGCACTGGAAGAAAATGAAGATCCGTAAATAAAATTATGTTTTTTTTTGCAAGTGTATTGTTCCACGTACGTACAATTTGCAACCAAAATTAAAGTGCAGTCATTTTCAGTTACAGTACGATTTCGAATTTGGCAACTAATGCGTGTCAACCATATTGCCAAAATCAAAATCGAATCTTTTTTGATATAGAACTTAATTAAAATATTTGATGCTGCCAAAAACGAATAATTTTGGTGTCCAAATCGATCCGTGTCTAAATCGAACTATAAAAAAGCAAAGCCTAGTTGCTACATTCCGTTATCGAAACTTGACCTTCTGTTTTTTTTTATACGACAGATTCGCAGCCGGCTGTTGAAGTACAGGACAATTGCAGTGTTAGTTGCTACGATCCTATTGACTCCAACAGCCTCTCCCAGTCGAGATTCGAACATACGACGGCTGACTTATTAGGCCAGCATCATACCTTGAGGCTAACTGGGCGGCGAGGTATAACAAAATCAAATCCCGCTGTATTATCATTAGTCAATCAAATCGAAAAAATTCTCCAAGGACGACATAACTCCATTCACACTTCCATTCACACTCAAACCTGTGGATTTCATTCGTTTGCTCCTGCGGGAATGCTGACTGTAACAAAGCTTCCGTTGAACGCAACTTTACGTTATCGCACGTATAATTTCTACTTTGCCATTTCCTGTTATGTTCGTCAAACGTGCATAGTTTTATAAAACGGCTATGATTAGTTCACTTTTTTCGGTGCTACATATTTTTCACGAATTTTTTTTTAACATAGTATATATCACAATACATGACTAAAGGTAGGTACAAAACGCCAATATTTTTCTAGCATTTTTCTTTAAATAAATTATATTTGAATTACAATGAATTACTAATCGATTGCTTTTTACAGGCTATTGCTCGGACCTTTTCAAGGCACAACAGAATTTTATTAAACTGTTTGAAAAGATGACAACGTTACTCATCATTTCAAGGCGAAAGTTGTGAGTGCATTTGTACCTACTTGAACTGTTTCGGGTTCAATAAAATTAACATGAAAAGTGAAAATTCAAACTAGAGCTGAACGAACTGCATAGTAAAAGGTAGTTTCCCTGCAAATTATTACGCTATCAGAGCCAATGCGAGATTGATTGAATAACCAGAGGTTACATACTGTGTCGTAAAAAAGATCCTTATGAAATAGCCGAAAATCAATAGCAATCAAATAGACATTTAACGGCCCGATTTGTTTTTTTCGATAGCCGCCCGGACAGTGAAATGTAGCTTCAAAAATAAGCACAAAAAGTCACACACGTCGCTTTTCGCTCGTTTGCTTCCATTAACATTTTCGTCACCAACACACAGCGCTGGATTAGCGATTCTTCAGCTTCCTTCATCTTTTCATCTGCTCAGTTAAGCACACTAAATTTTACGCTCTGAACCGAGCCTTGTTTGCCTTATTATTCAACCATTGGCGATTGATGAGCACGGGATAGAAGGTAAAACATAAGCAACCCCTCATTCTTACCGATGGCAAGCATTTTCGTATCGCCAACACTTTTCCACACCGTCATTTTTAACTGATTTTCCACACTTTTGTCTCACAATTAATAGAGCACGAATATGATCGCCAATGAAAAATCCGGCTTATCAACCCATCAATGCGACGCACCCAGCGCGAGAACGATATCTAAATTTATTGGAAGGTTTTTCTTGCCTCCCTTTGAATGTATTTCCTTTTCTTATTTTGACTCAAACTTTACTGTTTATTCTTTACACATATTTTTCGTTGCACAAACTCACGCGCGCTTCAAACGTACACACCCGCATATACCATGCCGCACGAGTGGGGGTGCTGTAGAAGTTAGATCAGCGCGACTACGCCCGGCCGTCTTCTTTTTAGCCCATTCGACAGCGAATGGGTGAGGGAGGAAAAACGGGAAAACACACACTAACACAAACGCACAGCACTAGGCGCATCGGATAGCAGCCGACAACAAAAATCCGCAACCGTACGGTACCAACGCAGCACATCGAATGTTTACACTTTTGCTGCCGTCGCTAGCACGGAGTTCGCTCGGCTCAGCTCGCCAGATTAAAAGCTTCGGTTTCCGATAAAAGCTTGCAATCCCGCAGACATTTTTTATTTCAGCGTAGACAGAAACCTTCACACCCAGAGGCGCTGTTTGTGAAAGGAAATTTCTAGCATACCATTCACCAACTACGTAATCATTTGAACCAAGAGCTCCCATAATCATTTCGCCGTACGATTTTCTTTTGATTTTTCTGCCGGATTCCATACGATAGATTTCTGCCGAAGATGTCGAACCGGTTGTTAAACCGATTAGATTTTTTCGAAGACTGCAAAACTCAACACTAGGCATAGTATAAGCACAGGCAAACAGACATAACTCTTGGAAGAAAAATCGACAAAAACTATCGTACCTCAAATTTAGCCTGAACACTAGCACCATCTATGATCGACATTCCCAAATATCAAATAGCAATATGGGTATCCCTCGAAGTAGCAAGTATTTTTTATGGGGAATTCTCCTTCTTTCGTCAAAAAGCGCCACTTTGACCAAAACGGAGACATTCCCAACTAAGCCCAAATTTGAAATGACGGTTTAATCGGTACGATGAATGGAAAACGAGTGTTATGTCTGTTTGTCTGTGGTATAAGGCTCGAAGTAATCGGTTTTTTGTGTGTTAAATCTGTCGGTAGCGCCCTCTAGCAATAGTTTGCAAAACGCATCAAAAAATATCCATGTACCTTTATCAATATTTCTTTGTGCTGGAGTTACATAGCAGCGATGCATCGCGGAAACGCACGCATGGCCAAAACAATGCTTATATACGCCTTAGACGCCGTTCAAATATTACATAACGCAGCAGGGGGTGGGGTATGTTGAATTTCTGTTACAAATTGTTATGGAATTTTTTGGAGGAAGGGGCTTTGAGCAATAATGTTACGCGTAACTTTATAAATAAAAACATTGAAAGAATAAACTGTTAACAAAATAAATACAAAATTACCTAAATACTAATTACCCGACATTTATAAGCTAAATTGCTATAAGCTACTATGTCGCAATCATCGGTATAGCGATCGAGCATATATACAGCTGTAAAAGTTACGCGTTACGAGTATGGGTGGGGGTGCAAGAAGCAAATGTCACAAATTGTTACAAGGGGGTGGGGGGCTCGTAAAAATGGCATTGTTGGCGTTACGTAATATTTGAACGGCTCCTTACTGGAAACCCCTTGGCGTACTGCACGGTACTGCTAGGCAGCCATGTTTATGCAGTCAACATCTAACCATTTGCGTAAATGAGACAGCATGACACTGTTATACGTTCTGTTCGTTTCACTCTGCAAAGCCAGTATGCTGGCAGACGGGTATTATTTTGAAATCTTTGCCAGATTTTTGCAAATAATACCCACGCCGGCAGTTGGCTACTGGCAAACACATAGAGTAAGGATAGGGTTGCCAGTCCCTTGGCGTACTGCTTAAGAAATCGTAAAAAAATCGAGCATTTCTTGTTCTATTTTTTTACCCATTTCTTTCCATGCAGCGTACCCCGCTTCAATCCTCCCTGGGGTCAAGATTATTTGAAGATAGAATTAACAAAACAAACCGTAAACAAACAAACGGTAAACAAACCGAGTGAGGGTTGATTTTCCTGGTGGTCCAGCAAAAAATAACTCTCACCCGTTTTGTTTACATTTGCGACATTCGCCCTTTTGTTAATTCTATCTAGATTTTTCTGTGTATATCGTGCAAGAACGTGTCAGCGTGTATCCAGATTTCCTTTAAAAAATATCTGGCATCTCTGCTAAACGATTGACGTTTACTTCAGACCAAAAATCGTGCATTCATTTTTCAATTTTTCCAACGTAGAAGTTAAAGTGCTGCACTGCAAGTTAAAATTTTTTGAAAAATCGAAGAAATTAATCACTCATACGAAAAACTGATGGAAATTCTTTGTACATAAGTGACAGTTTTTGTGCATAAGCGATTTTATTATATAAACACAGTGAATTGCTTAAGTTTAGGATCAAAAATTACGTGTATAGTTTTCGCTTTCGTCGCACTGCCGAGCGCAGTTTTCTTTCCAGTCGCAAATCCAGGTTATGTTGGCGCGTTTTTGTTTTTGTGCTGAAACTTTACAGCTACTGAGTCTATTTACGAAACGAGAAGTTTAAGATCCACGGTAGTTTTTAGTTTTAAAAATGTTTGGCGCTAAGCCAACTGGATTCGGACAAGCAAGCACGGCCGGCGGGTTTGGAACATTCGGAACAAATACGGCAACCGCTAGCCCTTTCGGTCAAACCAACACGTTCGGGAAACCTGCAACCGCAGGAGCTTTCGGTGCGACCCCAGCTTTTGGACAAAATGCGAATACTTCTTTATTTGGCCAAACGCAGCCAGCGACTGGACTGTTCGGAGCTAGCACCAGTGCTGCGCCTGCTTTCGGAGCTCCTGCGACAACCCAATCAGGGTTTGGAAGTGAGTAATTAATGTGACGTCATCATTATTACTAAACGACGCAATTGCAGTTTTGTGCATGAAAATTCATGTCATATTTTTATTGTTTCAGCTTTCGGCCAACCCCAACAACAACCAACATCTTTATTTGGAACACAAAATAACACCACTGCTAATACTTCGCTATTTGGTACTAACAATAACAACTCGGCTTTCGGAGCAGCAAAGCCTGCCGGGTTTGGGGGATTTGGTCAAACTGCACCACAAGCTTCTTTGTTCGGACAAGCCAGTACTAGTCAGACTACAACAGGAGGATTTTTTGGACAGAATGCTCAAAGCGGAGGTTTGTTTGGTGCGCCGAAAACTGCTTTTGGCGCGACAGCCCCAGTTGGTGCTGGCAATGGAACCGCGGTGGTTAAATACCAGCAAACTCCGTCGACGGATACTCTTGTCAAAAATGGACAGACAAATACAGTTCAAACAAAGCAGCACTGCATAACTTTCATGAAAGAATATGAAAATAAGTCCGTTGAAGAACTTCGCTATGAGGATTACGCAGCGAACCGGAAAGGTCCACAAGCGGGATCAGCCCCAGGAGGATTTTTCGGTGCAACAACTGTCGCAACACCGTTTGGTGCAACTGCGACGCAACCTCAGTCGTTGTTTGGACAGGCTACAACATCTCAACCTAGCACAGGATTGTTCGGTACTACAACTAATACTTTTGGACAAACAACTGCTCCTGCCTTCGGAGCTAACCAAAATACTGGATTTGCAAAACCGTTCGGAAGTGCCACCACTAGCAGTGGATTTGGCTTTGGACAAACTAATACCAATACAATTGGTGGATTAGGAGCAAACAAGCCAGCCTTTGGTGCCACCACTGGTCTATTTGGTCAATCTGCCGCTCCAGCTGCGAATACATTTGGGCAACCGTCTACTTTCGGCGGATTTGGAACGCAGAATCAACCACAGCAAGCTGGAAGTTTGTTTTCGGGGACTGCAACTAGCACTGCCCCGGGTACGAGTGCATTCGGTGGCTTGGGTACTCAGACAACACAAACTGGCTTTGGATTCGGCTCGAACACTTCCACAATTAGCGCTGGAGGAGGATTGTTTGGTGCGAAACCGGCAACCAATACTTTCGGAACATTAGGTAGTAGTTTTGGACAGAACACGACCTCGACGGCGCCAGCGTTTGGTGGATTTGGGACGAACACAAGTACAGCAGGATCGCTATTCGCTAATTCCTTCAACAAGCCAGCAGCTCCGGCATTTGGTTTAAATACAGCCACATCAACGAGTACATTTGGAGGCGGATTGAACTTTGGTACTGGATCCGGTTCGCTTTTCGGCAATACTGCCAACAAGCCTGGAACACTTGGAGCTGGTGGTGGACTGTTTGGAAACACATCTACTCTTGGAGGAGGTACGGGTGCTTTCGGAACTCTAGGTACCAACAGCTTCGTTACAGGTCTAGGGACGAACACAGGCTTGGGTAATCTTGGTCAGCCTGCCCAGACAGCAGTACCAATTCATCAACAGATTCTAGCCATGGTTACATCTCCGTATGGTGATAATCCTATCTTCAAAAATATCAAACCGCTTGCAGGAGCGACTGAGGATTCGCTGAAACCAACCAACCCGTCTGCACAGAAAGCTATTCTTGAAGGGTCCAATCAGCAATTTAAAGTGTCGCCAAAAGTTACCGGAAATGGTGTCAAAGTGAAGCCAGTCGGGTCGGCAACGTTATCGAAAAAATCGCTTTTCGAAGGTTTAGAAGAATACGACAGCACATTAGAAGAGTCGTTTACACTTAAACCGAACGCGAAACGCTTGATCATAAAGCCTAAATCTACCACTCCAACAATCACTATCCAAAATCGTACATCCCTGGCTCCTGCTAACAACCAATCTAAAGAAGATGCAACAAGGAGAGAATCTTTCCAAAACCAGATACCGGTAGAAGCTCAAAATGGTTCCAACAGCCAAGACACAAGCCGTCGCGTATCGTGGTTACAGTCAAACGCCCTGGACAAAGTTCGTCAGATTAATCGCATGTCCGATTCGGTACTGGACAGCACGATTAAAGAGTTTGCCCCGGTTGGCGGGTTGCAACCATCCTCTACTGCGTTAGCCAACAAGGAAGCTTCGGCAGTTGATTCGTCTGGAAGCTCGCCTGCAGCAGTTGCTGCCATACCCAGCGCCCAGGACGGCGCACAATCTGCGGTTGTGCCACAGGAAAACACAAATTCGCCAATCAATATCAACGACTCGTCACTGATGTCATCGTCCAATCGTTCCTTCCTTAACGAAACCGTTAGTGCTAGTGGTGTCGGCGATGTGTCGGTAGTTTCCGGAAATGAAACTTTAGAGGATGCCGAACCGCATCCGACAGGAATAGTTCTGCGCAGACCGGGGTATGTTTGTTTTTAAGCCCGTTTGTTTGTCCAAAACCCGATTACTGACCGATAAAAAGTAATCGGGTTTTGGATTGTTTGGATTTCTAGCTGAACTCTTTGAAAGTGCGGAATCGTTAATAAAATAATGGTGCGCCGTAGACATCGAAGTGATTGTCCACTTTTGAAAATTTCAGTTTTAAATGCTGGCGTCTATAATACCTAATTTAGATGTTGTTTTTATGTTTTTCGAAGCGCAATCAATCCAAATACTTACATAAACATTTTCAAAAGTTTTACCTCATCCGACTTAAATGCCAGCATCTTACAAATGATCATTTTTGAGAACGAATTCAACATCGCGTTGGTTTTCTAATTTCTATTTCTTTTGTAGGTACTACACAATTCCCTCGTTGGACGATATTCTGCAGTTGATGGATGAGGAAGGTCAATGTGTGGTGCCCAACTTCACCATTGGTCGCAAGGGCTATGGAAACGTATATTTCAACGAGCCGATCGACGTAGCCAACCTAAATCTGGACGAGATCGTGCATTTTCGGCATAAGGAGGTTATTATCTATCCAGACGATGAAAATAAACCGCCGGTGGGCGAAGGTCTGAATCGTAAGGCTCAAATAACTCTAGACCAGGTTTGGCCCCATGACAAAGCGCTGCATGAACCGATCAAAGATCCGCATCGGTTGGCACTGATGGATTACGAAGGAAAATTGCGCAGGGTTTGCGACAAGCATGATACGCGCTTCCTGGAGTACAGACCGGATACTGGCAGCTGGGTATTCAAGGTGGATCACTTTTCTAAATACGGATTAAGTGATAGTGATGAAGATGAAACACCGGGTGATCCGAAGAAGGTGAAAATGATGGCTGCCAGCGAGCTAAAACAGCAACCAAAGGAAACTGGAGCCTTACCGAAACAGCCAAAAGGATCTAGCTTGATAAATCGTGATAAATCTTCAATGCAACAAAAAGATTTCGATTTTCCGCTCATGAATAACGATAGTATGGCACCGACAAGTCCCACTGCCGCGTTAGCCTTGGGAATGGGAACCGACTCACATAAACTGCAACTCATGAAGGCATCCTTCTTTGTGGAGGATGATTTTGACCGCCGGTCAGTACTGTCGGAAATCACCGATGGAGGGCGAGACAGTCCAGATCAAACTGTTCCCAATAAGCCTTTCATAGGACTTGGTCGAACTCTGACTAGCAGTCTATATCTGAGAAAAGCTGAATCGCCCACAATATTGGAGGACGATTGCATGCAACTAGACGAATTCGATCAACCAGCGCCAATTTTCACAACTTCGACCAGCAAAAATTTACATGAACAAATGTACCAAGCACGGAGAAAAGATACTGCAACTGAAATCCCAAGGCCAATCGGTCCACGATCATTACCGTTGATCCTCAAACCGCGTGTAGAGTTGGTACACTCGAATGATGTGGTTATTCCGCTCAAACGATCAATTTTGAATCGCTTTCTGGGTAACAAAACTGATTTGGCCTTTTTCCATGGGCGCAAGTTTAAAGTAGGCTGGAGCTTCCCAACATCATTGGTACAACTTAATACCAGTGAAAATTGTTCCCAACTGAAAAAAAGGCAGCTCCTTCCCATTGCTGATTTACATGGCTTCTTCCGAGGGCGGTCCACGCAGGATTACTCTCCGGCAGTTTTACAGATGCTACAAATCCGCTCATCGGAAGAATTGGTTGACTTCCAAAAGACAGTTGAAGATCACCTCAAGATAGAGTTGAAATACGACGAAGTTCGAAAAACAAATAGCAGTGATTGCCCGTACTACGTAGCTGGTGGCAAGCATGCTGGTTTGGCTGATCATTTCGAAACTGCTAAAATGATTGCGGATGGGGCTGATGGAGATCACGAAACGATCTGCGTTGAAGTTTGGTCCCTCTGTGCTGCTCTTTGGGGTGCTCGAGAGGAACTGGAGGATGTTGATGAGAACGCCCATTTGAGCGTCATGTTTCGACGAGACCTATTCTCCGAATGGATTGAAACAGTCGTAACAGAGACTTCGTCGAAGGAACTAGCTGCTGCTCTACAAGGAAAAAAACAGGACTATTTGGATCAATTGCTGGAACTCATCTACACCCACAAAATATTGGACGCTTGCGAACTAGCCTTTGAAAATGACGATATAAACCTTTCAATGTTACTGGCGCAGATTTCCGGAGGACCGACGGTTCGCCAACTAATTCAACACCAGCTTAGCTCGTGGCAGGACGTCGAGGCAGATAGTTTTATTGATGTTCGCCGGTTGAAACTGTTCATGTTGATCGCTGGTCTCCCGCTATTATCGTCCACTCACGGCACTATTAATATATTCGAACAGCTGCACTGGTTAAAATCCCTGGCTCTTCACCTTTGGTACTTGTGCTCTCCAACTGCTTCAATTACCGATGCGCTGATCTACTATGAATCATCGTTTCAAGCCAACGAATTTTTCGCTCTGCCACCTACTCCGAGCTACGCCTCGAGGACACTAATCAACAGTTCGAAACCTATTCATGATATTCGGTTCCACTTGCTGAAGCTTTACTCTAAAAGGTCACACCCACTGGAAGCTTTGCTGAACCCAGCCACGCACACACCCGACCCGCTGGATTATCGTCTTTCTTGGTTTCTGATGCAAACATTGGAAACACTTGGTTATCGTCACTGCTCCGAGTTATCGCGTAGTCAGCTTCATTTATCTTTTGCGAATCAGCTGGAAAATCACGGCATGTGGCACTGGGCTATCTATGTGTTGTTGCATCTAAACGACCAATCTAGACGAGAATTGAGCATACAGGATCTGCTTTACCGGCACATTGAACTGTCTACCGAAGAAGACTACCTTGAGCGAGAACTTTTTGTCATCGGCGATCTGGGTATTCCGGAGAAGTGGATCTTCTGGGCTAAAGCCGTGCGAGCTGGAGCACAATTTGACTATCACCAACAGGCCTGTTTCCTGCTTAAGGCCAAGCAATGGTCGAAGGCACATGAAGTTATCATGGAACACATTGCACCGGATTGTGTGATTAACGGTAAGTTAAATAAATGCATACGAGCTTTGGGAAATTAATCTTATTTTTGCCATGCAGATGATGTTCCGTATCTAAAGTCATTACTTAATGAATTCGAAGATGTAAAACAAATTTCTAATTGGTCTACCAAGGGGCAAATTTTGCGGGACTTCATAGACCTCAATGAAAAGGTAATGTAGTGTTTAACGATGTGGACAGAGCTCGTCATTATTTGTAATTTTCTACCTCTTTTTTTAGTTTGATCTTATCCGAGATGCTATTGACGACGATGTAGCCGAAGCGCGGTTAGAGGAACTGAAACCAAAATTGTCGGACCTGTGCTCGGTAATCAAGATGTTCCCCTGTCCGACACCAAAGCATCGTCTGTGTCAAAGTGAAATTGCCCAACGTTTAGCTTATCTAATCCGGTCGTTCTTCAGCCAAGACCCACGGATAAACAGCTGTGCTTTGATGCGCAGCGCCCTTGAAAAGCTTCCGCTACCGCAAGAATATGCTCTAGAGGAACTGAGGCATATGCTGAACGCCTTTCTGACAGAGGACCTCCGGAAGCAGGTCTAATAAAAAAGGTAAGCGTATAGCTGTGTGCAGGGTTGTCCTGCTCTTTGTGCACTGATTTTATTTGTTTAACTGTTGTACCGCCTCAGTCAAGCAAAATTAGAAAAAGTTATATGAAAGGGGCATTTAAAAATTTAGCTTGGCTAAGGTGGTACGGTCAAATTAGTAAAATTAAGTAAAATCAGAGCACACTTTATTGTCGCGAACAGGTTGGAACAGGTCTATTTATTACTATGCTATTTTAGGTGCATCGTAAACGTGCAGAGTGAAGCAACAGTTTGATTTAATATGAATTCCCATTAAAGATGCAGCACTACTTGATAAACAGTGTATTCAGAAATATAGAAAACAATATCCGTAAATGTTAATAGTTGCGTTTAATTAATCGTATTATGCCTGAAAGACAACTAATGCTATACTAATATCGCAGTGAACTATGCAAATGCACTATATTTGTAAGGTTTTCAATTATGTTTATGTTGAAAATAGTGGTCATGAAATATAGTATATTAAGAAGGATATCGGTATTTTTGGTTAAGCTGGCAAATGACGACTACCTTTGTATTATTCCACTCAAAATGGCTTCAACACAACTCCCAGCTTATGTAGTTCTTGTTACTAACACCACTGTCAGTTCTCATTCAGTTTTTATAAATTTAATAAGATTTTTTCAAGAACATGACCGCATTGTTGACGTAGCAAGTTATATTGAAGTTTTCGTTATAAAACATTGAAGAAGAAATTTATTTCATAAAGTGATTAGATTATTTTTAGATGAAAGGCAGTGGCAAAAAAAAAGGAAATTGGATCCCTAATACATGACAAATTGACTTTTAGACAGTTACATACCAAATTACATTCTTGGAATACGCTTCGCAATTTTCAGATTCGATCAATTCTGTCTCGCCTGTAACATTTCTTTGAATATTTCGATATTCAAGTGGCACGATAATACAATCAAGACACTTTCTGGTACACTCCGGTTCCGGACAACAGACATTCAAGCAAAAGGTACCCACTTGGATAAAACTTTCAGATTAGTTGGGAAAGTATAGTGACGATGTCTCTAAAGGCGCATGAAATTCTATAATATACTCACAACAACCATCTTCTGGCGCTAGTGTAATCTGTTGTCAGTGAGCAAATCATAGAACCTAGAAAAGAACTGTTTAAATGGGACATAATTGTGCTGGAGTCGCTAGTATATTAGTCGATTCCTATTTGAAATTTTATCCAAGAATTTCAGTAAAATTTGTTCCTGAACGGATGTCTGTTCTCTGTGACTGGGTTATCCCGGACAAGCCACGACATCTTATCGGCCTATTATTCACGGTTTGGCTCATCATACATAACTAATATAATGTAAAGCGGAGAAATTGTATTGTATTGTATTCCTTTTTTTATAATCAAAACTATCAAACTACATTTTATGTGATTATGCCATATCTTCGATGGGCTAGCTACTAAACACGAATTCCTCTCTTGCCAAAATGAAAAATTAGGATGGCATAAGAAATCGTGGAGAAAATGACTTCAAAGATTTCAACTTAATTTTCAAAAACTATTAAAAACTTCACTTTATTCTTCATCAAGCATCATAAGCAGCGCTGACACCGATCGAAAAGTAAGCTTTCCAACTAGCTGTTGTTTCGTTCCATCCGAGGATGTTTTGTTCTGTTTCCAGATCTAACAATCGCGAAAGCTCGAAAATTGTTTCACACTATAGTAAGGTTGTGTACAGTTATAGCATCCGTGCTTGGAAAATTGAGAAATCGTGGAGAAAATTACTCCGAAGATTTCAAAAACGAAGAAAAATAATTTACTTTTCATTAACGGGAAATTAGCAGTCGTTAACTTTTCGTCGGAGAGCCCAAATTCGGAAGCAGTTTTTGGGCCCAAAAGCAGGATTCTGCTTATAAAAATGTAAATACTGCATTCTTCTTGCCAATCTGATCACAGTGAATATATTTTCATGAACAGAATTTTTGTTTCAAACAAAAAAAACATTAATATTTTTTGAAACGATGGTTCTACAATTGATGAAGGGACGGTAGGGAAAGAAATGAAATTTTTTTGGTGAAGGTGGGGACCAGTGCTGTTAATATTCATCAGCATAACGTTCAAACTTCTGGATTATCAGTCTACCTTGCATTGAAAATCTGCTTGCTTTGATCAAACGTACATAATAACTATATACAGCAAGCATGAACTTCATGCATGAGAATATAGAATATCAGCGCCCTGTGATATTCACCCTTATTCTGCGAGGCGAGTGACGTGACTATTTGGAGTCACCGCGAATCAGGTGACATTTGTCACCTAGGTGACTCGCTTTGTCACCTAGGTGACACGGTCTGTCACTTAGGTGACAGGGGTTTCTTACCTAGGTGACTCGGCTGTCACCTAGGTGACTCGACTCGCCGTGGCGAGTCACGGCGAGTGACAATTGTCGTATTGAGTCACGTGACTCGCAGAATAAGGGCAATTGTAACAAACTGATATTCACTTTTGAGCAGTGAAAATCAATAAAAAAAATTATGTTGTTATTTAGCATCTATTGCGTTCAGCTGTTGGACATAAGATTTTTCTTTTCATTTACTGCATTTAAAATTGTTTTTTTCCTGAAGTGAATATCACCTTCTGGGTTTGAAAATCACTTTCTGCTGTTCTATTTTCACGATATACTGAACTTGTATACTATGATGAAAATCACTGTGCAGTTGTACATACGAAACTCAGAGGCATAAAAAACAATGTATGCTAAGAAAAAATATTTTCTGTTTCGTTTGAAATTCGGTGATAGTTAAAGGCCCTGATGGGGACTACTTGTCAAGCATAGCTACCAATACCCCCCCCCCCCCTTCCTTTCCGCTCTTCCCCACCTTCACCAAAAAAATTTCATTTCTTTCCCTACCGTCCCTTCATCAATTGTAGAACCATCGTTTCAAAAAATATTAATATATATGTATGACCGCATTTCAAGGTCAAGACTAAAAACTTGAAAAAAAAAACATGCTTTTGAAATTGGCAGAATCGATGACGACTAATTTCACCTTAAGCGAACGTTTGTCTGCTGCTTCACTGACAATGCTCAAACTGATGTCTGTGCTAGTAAAAACATTTAGCCTTTTTACTTACGTAACAACTATAGCTGAATTACAAGAGCAATTGCTGTCCACAAATTGTTTTAAGGCGATTAAAGCTGCATAAAATAAGCACTTAAATGGTGTTTGAACAAGTGATGTTTAAGCTTTTCAAACCAGCTTTCCTCCAAAGCTTAAAAAAGCTTCATAGCGGATTTTTCTGCTGAACCGTCATAAACATCAAGCCGTTTTACGGCTGCTCAACGATGTTAAAGTGGCTTTATAAACCAGTAGAGGTTTTCATTAACGTATGCAATAAAAATGTACTTTTTCGTATGGTGATAAAAAAAACTAAGACAGCTAATTGAATTTGACAAATTTCCCATGGAAGATAATTATATTAGCTTACCTGCAAAAAAAGTCTACACCTTTATCTTGGATTTATCAGTCGAACTCTAACCGTGATGGCGAAAACAGTGAAGCTACTCCATTCAGAAGTGTACGCGTTCAAAGAACGGTACCCGCGCGTCGAAAACGGACATCGTGCGGTACTTTGTGGGCGCCGGATACGCCCGTTCCGGCATCTACAACATCTTGGCACTATTGTACAACAATCAGAACATCGACAGAAAGCCCGGTTTCGGACGGCAGACTACCCTGAGCGACAAGAAGCTCCAAAGGATGCTGAAGAGGAAGACCGGGGGAAAAGTGGCTACATCGCTGCGTGCACTTGGCCGAGAGGCCGGTGCAACCGGTCAAACAGTAAAAAAGTACCTGGCGAACATAGACATACAAGTCAGGAAGCGGCAGTCCCGTCCACTGGTCTCGGAACTGCAGGCAATGACGCAGCGGTAGCAGCTGAATAAGATGGTCATGACGATTTTCCCGGCGAATCGCATGTGGCGATGGTGATGAACGACGACACCAATCACACCCTGGAAGGCAGCGACTGGCAGGGCACTTTGGATTTTGCTTCCCCCACGAAGGAAGTGAGCTCCGAGGTGAAGTTCATTTCACACGCCAGGTTCCCCAAGAAGATGCTGCTGTGGTTGATAATTAGCGAGAAGGGAATGTCAAAGCAGCTCTGCTTTCGCTCCGGACTGGCCATAAACGGGGAAATTTTTAGTACAAGGTGCCTGCCGGAAGTTGCGTCGTTCATCAAGAAATACCGTAAGGGCGAAGACACGGTGTCTGGCCGGATCTGGCGACGGCCCACAATTTGGGAGCGATCGTTGGAGAAGATAGAGCGGCTGAATATCGAAGTCGGCGAACCCACCCAACGTCCCCCAGCTTCGTCCCATCGAGAATTTCTGGGCAAACCTGAAGCGTAAGATCTACTCCAACAATTTTGTCACGAAAACTGAGGAGGAATTGATAAATAAAACGAAGAAAGAACTCAAAAATATTTTCATTCAGTCTGTTCCGCAGATGCAGATGGGGCGGATCATACAGTGAGTGCTTATGGATCAAAAGATGGCGAATCAATAGAGGTTTTCCGTCAGATCATACCCCTCCTTTTCTTATTTTTTCTCAAAAGTACTCCCAATACGAGTGACAATGGTGCAAAAATATATTTTTTTCGTTGACTCTAGAATTTATTACGATTTTTTAAACAATGCAAATTGCAAGAATGTTGAGTTTCTTTTCACCAAATCACGAATGTTGAGTTTTAAAAAATTCGTTTCGGCTGCACTGTTTATCAAAATTTTCAGATTTTCTGGCAGCATTGCATAATAGTTTTTGACATATGTGTATCAGCGGTAGAGTGAAAAGGATAAAACGAATGAAAAGCTAATGATTACCTTCTTTTTCATTTCGTTTGTTGCTTGCCACAAGAGTAAAGAGTGGCACAAATGGTTTCGAAGTGGTGAAAATAGAGGACACTGGTACAAAAAGGCATGTAAGACATCCGAGAAGTGACCGGTTGAAATATACGTATTTTAGTTTTTCATTTTTACAGTAGTTAGAGGCTTTAATAAAGAAAGTTTTATATGGGTATCATTTCTAAGAGTCAAAACCGAACATTTAGTGAAAAAAAAATTTTTGACGGAAAACCTCTATTCCCGAAAGAACACGACATGTATTTTTAATTTAGCTTGCATATACGAATAAAAATTATTCGAAATTAAAAATATAGCATATTGACGGCATAGCAAAATAAATATGACTGATCCATAAGCACTCACTGTATGATCCGCCCCATCTGCATCTGCAGAATAGACAGTGAAAATATCTTTACACTTGAAGCAGTCGATAACTGACATATATTTTTACTGCGACATTCTATGATCTGACAGTATGTGTGCTGTGAGCCAAGTGAAAGCTTGGTAGTAGTTTGAAAACTGTGAGCTTAGTGAAAGCTTTTACTGGTTTATAAAGCCATTTTAACACCGTTAAGCAGCCGTAAAACGGTTTGATGTTTATGGCTGTTTAGAAGCGGATTGTTTAGCAGAAAAATCCACTATTAAGCTTGTTCATCAGTTTTGAAGGAAAACTGGTTTGAAAAACAAGTAGCCTAAACATCGCTTGTTCAACCACTATTTAAGTGCTTAATTTATGCAGCTTTAACCGCCTTAAACCAACTCGTAAACAGCAATTGCTCTTGCAGTTCAGCTACGTTGTTACTTGATAAGAGACGTGAAACGATGAAACCACCCCATCGACATCTCTATAACGAACAACAGTGAACGTCAGCGACAGGATGTCCTGGGCTCAAAATTTGACAACGGGCCCAAATCAGACTGCTGGCAGTTGAGTGAAACGCAATGCTGACATGCTATCTCATTTTCGCACACACGAGATGTTGGCAGCGAAAACATGGTTGCCTGCCGATGGGGTGGATGAAACAAATGGTGAACCGGTTCAAAAACGCGAGCGCATTTTGTTCATTTTTACTTAGTTATTATTGAGCGTGTTGGTACTGTCATCCCTATTTGCGTTCAGTGTATTGAATTTTGACAGACCGGTGGCTGTCGTCATCGTTCACCAAGTCGTTGTCATCCTCTCGTTTGCGATTGGACAGCTAGGCTAGAGCAATCATCTGTAGTCCAACTCACCGCAAAATTCCTGGATTGAAATCAACGCTGAAATTAAAGAAAACTTTCTTTGCACAATAGTCGCCGCTCCATCAGTATATAAGGTATCAGTGTTGAGAAGACGGGGTCGAAAAAGTAGACATTCATGTAAGTTCACGAAAATATTGGAAATATTGCTTATCTAACGGTATTTTTTCCTAAATCGGCAGTGTGGTTTAGTTGGAGTTGGATTAGAGAACTCGCCGCTGTATCAAACCTAGGCATAGTCAAATTATATCTAGCATTTACACACAGCAAAAATGTATCGGTTAATTTTAATTACAAGTTTGCTTGCTTTGCTGTCGAAGCCAACGTATGCCCTAAAAAATGGAGACTGTGAAGTATGCGTAAAGACAGTCGAACATTTTGCCGCTTCGTTGGATGAAACAACCAAAACCGATACAAAGAAAATTGAGGACGAATTTAAAAAGTTCTGCAAAACAGCCAAGAACAAAGAGCAAAGGTTCTGCTACTACCTCGGGGGCTCGGAAGAATCCGCTACAGGAATACTTAACGAACTCTCCAAACCGCTGAGCTGGTCAATGCCCGCTGATAAAATTTGCGAGAAGCTCAAGAAGAAAGATGCCCAAATCTGCGATCTGCGGTTCGACAAAGAAATCGATCTCAACGCCGTAGACCTGAAAAAGCTAAAGGTAAAGGACCTGAAGAAAATCCTTTCCGACTGGAACGAGGACTGCGAGGGTTGCTTAGAAAAAACCGATTACATTAAGAGAATCGAAGCTCTTAAACATAAGTATGTGAAATCCGAGTTGTAATAATGATCTTGCTAGTAGATTTGCTGGCTTAACCCAACGTGTCTAGGTTTTTATCAAAAAATACACTAAGATCTAGGGTAGTTCAGAATGGAGGATTGTTTTGTTTTGTGAAAGAAACGAAGTTTTCACTAGTTCTAGCTTTATATAAGTAGAGTAAAAAACTTCTACGTAGTCTTTCGCGAATTCTCTCATATGTCATCCTTGAAATTCAATGAATAAAGTTACAAATATGTGTAATTATTTGTTTTGTATTTTCATTTTTGTGTAGCTTCTTGAGAATGGTTTGTTTTTCTCTTTTTCTGCTAGTTTTTTTTTCGATTTTTTCGTCAATAGTAATAACATTTTGTTTGTTCAAAGAATGCTTTATCCTTAGAGTGTTTTTTAGAAAGTACTTGTCATAGCACTTTTGCATCACCTTCTGTCTTATACAGACCATCACAGAAGTGCACTTATCATTCTACAACAGTACCTATATTCGTAAATTGTGTTCCGATTTTAAAAATGATTAAGGTACACATGTTTTATCTAATTCTATAATCGTCTAATCTAGTGGAACAAATATAAAACGAGTTGCATTTTAAAACCCGATCATTGAACGGTATACGAAAAATTGCACCGATCGGCAATAGAAAAATGAAGTGCAATGAAAAGAACAAGAAAATCTAGCTAATATTTGTAATCCTAGATCAGATAAAGACGTATGTATTGGCACATCGGGAAAAAATAGGAATTCAAAACATAGATAATTCGACAATGGTCGACAGATTTGATCTCAGAGGTAGCTTAAAATAAACGACGAAAACGTGGTTTCTCCCTATAACTATTTCCAGTCACGAAGGTACGTGTTATAAGCACTGGTATTTATATCAAGTAAGCTCTTTTAAGCAGTAGGTAAATGTAACTCTAAACGGTTATCAATGGGTTATTTAAAATGTATTACATTCAACATAATACTAGCTTTGTTTTAATGAATATTGATTATGCTCATAACCAATCGAACTACGTACTACAAACCTACATCTACGTGGATTTTTTGAAGAATTATAATATGTGAAATAACATTCCAGTACATGCAATTAATTTCGCTAATCGGAATCCGAGGAGCTATCGGAGCTGCTGGCAGTGTGGCCGCCTTTAAGGGTTTCTGTAAGTAAAAAGATTTAAACGGATGCTTAGAACTCATGGATAATTTTTCGCCACATTAGAGAAATGCTTCAGCTCCTTCTCCTAATCGAGCATTGTATGTTCTCTTCTGTAGCATCTGTCGAAGGCCACACGGTTACAGGTCCTCCTAATTACCTTTGTCACTTCATGATGAAAATGTTAACTACTCTGAACGTCACGTTGCCTCCGTGTTCACTTGGCCTTGCCCATTTTAGCCAGGTAACTTTCGTGACGTTGGGAATAGAATATAGCAGCGGTTCCCAACCTTTTTTCGGTTCGCGTACCCCCTGGCGGATTTCCCTATACTATTCTGCAGCGAACTAAAGTTTTGGCGAACCCCTGGGGGTTCGCGAACCCCCATTTGGGAACCGCTGGAATATAGGACAAGTGGCTAGCGCACGGCTAACGATTTTAATAGAATTTTGAGCATATACTGACTACTGCCCAAAACTGCATTTTTCATTCTCTCATGATTAATTTTTAAAGCAGGCCGAATGGCTGTTTATGCACTTACGACTCAATCCAAAAATCATTCCGGCCAGTCCGATAACGTTCTTTTGCAAACAGTTTTAAACCGACTAGCTGTGCGGTTTATGGATCGATCCGGCGAACCTCGGATATTGCTTGTTAATTTCTTGTTAGGGTTCTGTAGCACAAACTCAACGTAAATTCAATGATATGTTTGTTTGTATTCATGAACCACCATCCCTCTGGAATGTCTGCACAGTTGTTCGTTGCCAAACTTGAAACAAACAGATCAGCAAACAGGTTGTCAGCAGGTTGACAAAAGGAGGTTGATCCCTCCAAATAAGAAAAAAAGAGGGCAGGGAGTTCCAAATAAGAAAAAACAGTATTACAGTACAACAGTATAACAGTAACATTCGGACCAAAAAAGACGCAGAGCTGACTGGGAGACCAAAGATCAAGAGAACATTGACAAGGGAGGAGGTAAAAATGAAGAATAAAGGCTTTGTTTCTGCTTCGTTATAGCGATATCACAGAACAGGACAGAAAACAGGTACAAGTGGTTACGGATCAAAAACGAAGAGAGCTGACAAGGGATATCCAAATAACGAAAAAAGCTTTGTTTCTTGCATTACGGGAATTTCCGAAGCCAAATCAGACGTTCAAGTGGCCTAAAGAGAAAAGGAAGACGTCCAAATCTAAATACATAAAAGTGAATGCATTTTTGAATACAACGCCATAACTCTAGATCGTCTATAAAGGTTCTTCATCAAACTTGGCATATCTATTCCATGATATAAAGAAATTAGCATAATTGGGATGATGAAAGGGGATAGTTCCTGACCAGGGTGAGGAGCTCCAAATAAGGTAAAACAGTTTCGTTTATCTTGCATTGTGGGAGTTTCCGGAACAAAAACGAGAATATGGTGGCCTAGCAGATGGTGGGGTAAATGGGCGATAAAGTGACTGGGTGATAGAATGAGCGACTGGTAGGGTTTGGTGGGTGAAGAAGTGCTGGGTAAGTGGATATTTGATTAAAGGTTTGGAGAGGTAAGTGGTCAGGTGGTTGGGGTAAAGCACTGGCTTGGATGAGCATATGGCAGGGAGGGTTATAAGAGTGAAAGAGGGATAGAAGAAGTGATGAAATGATAGATGGATTAGGAAGGCGAGTAAGAGAAAATGTTAAAATGACTATCAACACCCATTTTTTTAGTTCTACCGGTTCATTCAGCGCATGAACTTCTGCTAATTTTAGCTCCCTAGCAAAATCAGGCACTCAGTATTTGTTAGCAGGCCCAATTATGTAAGTCACGTCGCCTGCCACTTTATCCGAGTGGTTTGCTTTTGGTATTATGTAAGTTACATGCGACACGGTTTTGTCGAGTAACTCGACTGAGCCGACCGCTTAAAAGATGGTAACTCAGCTGTCAGCAAATGACAAGTCTGTTTGCTTTGTTTTGGTCGTATATCAAGCCGTTTTGCCCGCACACGACACTCGAAACTCGACAGTCACTCCTATTCTGCATTTCGAACGGATCTTTATTCCGTTCGGCTTGTTTCGAACGAGTTGTTTTGCCCATTTGATTTGGCTGACGGAATGAAGAATACCATCCACTTTCGTTCGAAGTACAGAGTAGTGGTGAGTGACTGAGTAAAGTCGAGTTGCTCATAATAAGGCCCATAATACAAGAAATGGCCGTACCCTGAAGATTATTTCTTTCGCAACGTTGCTTAGGACAAAAACAAGTGAAGCAGGAAAAGAGGTAACACAATTGCTGGTCATATTTTCGGCTGGTAAATGGTTTAATAATGGTTACCATCAGTACATCGCGTACTAACAGGCATTAAAAGGGCTCACAGTGGTTCTCATCTTCTTATCCAGCAACAGCAACTGCAGACTGCAAACTTTCACGCGGTACCACCTAAGGGTACGAGCATTAAAGATCGGGCAACCAATCCATGTGCAGCTTGGTCGCATGCTGGGTAAAAACCGGCCTGTTTACTGCTTTTGAGCGTTTGTCCTATAAGTTAGGATTGGCACAAACTGGCGTCTGATCTCCTCGTGTCAGTGTGAGACTCTAAATAGTACTGTGTATCATGGTACCCAGTGACACAGGAGGCTGAGATAGACATTGGCGTAGCTAGAGGGGGTACCTGGGGGACCACCCCCCCCCCCTGAATTCTCCAAGCCCCTCAAGAAATGTTCCCCATTGGAATTTAAAAACCGGAAAAAATTCAGTGTATATGTTCCCACTGCGTAGATGTTTTCTTTTCCACTAAGCATCGCAAATGCGTACTGTCGTCGTCGTCAGTAGCCCAGTAGCCAACCAGGCTCATGCTGTTTCAAGACTGCAGTTGTCTCCATTCATCACGATCTTGGGCCACTCTTCACCAATTTCCCAGTCTCAGAAGTCGCAAATCACTATCGACACTGGTCGAGCAACCTTGCACGTTGAGCCTATCTGTTCCTGGTGCCGATGTTGAAGAGAACTGCTTTCATCACACTGTCGTCCGGCATCCTTACGACGTGTCCGGTCCACCATAGCCTACTGACTTACACCAGATGACAATAGGAATCTCTCCAAACAGTGCCTGTAGTTCGTGATTCATACGACTCCGTCTCTCTCTCTCTCTCTCTCTCTCTGCTTTCAGTTTGTTCTCCACCAAATATCGTCCGCAATACCTTCCACTCGAACACGGCAAGGGCGCATATGCCCTCCGTGAGCAATGTCACAGCTTCAAGTCCATAAAAAACTACTATTCTTCATACGGCTTCTTGATCGTAGCGTTTTGTGAAGGGCGAAATAGGCCCAATTTTCCGCTCATATGTGCCGCTGGATTTTCTTACTGGTGTGTTGTCCGTGGACACCAACGATCCCAAATACACGAACTCATCTGCCACTTCTAGTTCGTTGCCGTCAACAGTTACCCTCCGTGGGAGGCACGAGTTTATTTCCTTTGAACCTCTTTCTTTCATGTATTTGGTCTTCGACGCATTTATGTTTAGCCCAATCTTCCTAAACTCCGCTTTCGTCGGATCACCCCCTCACGCAAGATAAGCCGTCACCTTGTCACAAAGGGATTCAAAACTATCCCGAAATGCACACGAAATACATCACTCGATTCAATGTACCTCTGATCATTTACGTTAGTTTATTCTGAAAACCGTGTTCGTGCATTATCTGCTATAGCTGGTCGAGTGCATCGTATGCTGCTTTGAAATCAACAAAGATGCGATGCGTGGGAACGTAATACTCTTACGACATTACTGCAAGAGCTGACGGATGGTAAATATCTGCTCCGTAATTGCGCGGGCCCTCATGAACCCCGCCTAGTATTTCCCTACAAAACCCTGTACTATCGGTGACAGCCGACGTAACAGGATCATAATAAAAAAAAATTTGGAGGGCACCCCCTAGGGAAATTTTCTAGCTATGCCAATGAAATAGACTCAACGAGCCACCCTCCGAAAACGAAATGTTTCAAATAGCACGTAAGAAATTGCCGATGGAAATCTAGGGGATGAAATAAGAGCTACAGTTGGAAACCTAGAACATGGAGTAACTAGTGGTGCTTGACTTTCCGGGCCATGATAGGGTAATCTATAAAGAAATTTATATTCGTAACTTTTGGGGCGAACCAACCACTCGTTGAAAGCCCCAATAAAAAAAAGTGAATAAACAAGTAAATAAATATTCGTAACTTCGAATTTGTAAGTCGTAACAACTTTACTGGAAGGGCAGAAAGTATGGAAAAGCGAACATTAAGCGTCCCTAACTGTTCATACGAAGCTAGACCCAACGACGAGGACGAAGCGTTATAGGCACCACCAGAGTTGGACAGCAGAGTTGCCCAAGAATTCAATAGCAACTCGAAGCAGCGCTATCTACAAAAGAGCAGCTTAGAGTAGTTAATCTTAACCTTCTTCATCTTGAAAGCATACGAGCACCCATATGTTAGACTACTGAGTGGCATTTAATACAACGGCACCAAATCGAAGCAACGATAAGCCTAACGAAGAACGCAAACTCTTCACGATCACTACAATTCAAATACAAATTACAAGCGTGTACGAGACAGAAAAATCGTGTACGAGACAGAAAGATCGTGTACGAGAAGATCAGTACCGTAGCGATTAAACACGGAAGTTTTATGAAAAGTGATACAACTCGCGCGAGGAGTATGTGCTGCAAGTCGATATACCGATAGACCTTTCGATCCCAGTAAAGCCACTGGCGTTGACTTATTGGATAGAAGCCACTGCATGTTCAATCTACAAAAATGGTGACCAGTCGAATTGCTGCAACCATCACAGACACACACACACGCACACACACATACACACACACACACACACACACACACACCACACACACATGCACACACATGCACACACACACCACACACACATGCACACACACACCACACACACACACCACACACACACACCACACACACATGCACACACACACCACACACACATGCACACACACACCACACACACATGCACACACACACCACACACTCACCACAGACACATGCACACACACACACACCACACACACATGCACACACACACACACACCACACACACATGCACACACACACACACACACCACACACACATGCACACACACACACACACACCACACACACATGCACACACACACACTTCAGAACGCTGCTTACAATGTATTCTTCCTGAAACTATGCTTTGGCCTAGCACCGATTGCAAAGAAATTCTTGGGGCAATACCAGGGAAGATGTATGAGTGCCCGAGTTAGCATGGCTCAGATTTTCGCGATACGGCTTTTGCAATACATAGGGTTGCGGCACCAGTTCTACAGCCTGTTTTTATTTTGGGGCTACCCTCTGTTCTCCGCATCCTAGGGAGAAAATCATCACAAATTCTTTCCAATATACACTAGGGTAAGAGATCTAGTTTTTCGACTGTGCTAGTTTTCGTACCACTGCTGAAATATTCATCAAATAAGTGTTTATAACCATATTTTTTATAATTTTTGGAGGGAACGGTAGCAGAAAGCCGTTCTCAGGTACAGGTAACACGAAAACAGAGCAGGTCCAATAATTAGAAGCATGCCGAAAATATTATCCAGCATCCTAACTAATATAACGTAGGTATCCACTCATAATTTCTTTATCTCTGAACTACGGACTACGGATTTCTGGACAAACTGACGCGATTGGCGAAAGTGACGATGAATAAGGTGATGCGCGTACTTTGGGGAGTACTTTGAGTACTTTTAAATCTAGCAGATGATTACATCAAAGTGAGAGTACTTACAATATCGACCGATTTTCCTAAAATTTGCCCAGCTACTAGGTTTCGCCGATAACGCTGGCATAGCATAGAACTTTGAGAAGATGGCAACAACCAACATCATATCAAAAGACGTGTTGATTAGACAGGCCGTAATTGCGGCGAAGACATATATTGCGGAGTTTCCACCTATTTAGAGTCCCACGCGAAAATTATTAGCGTGGTTATTTTCTGCGTTTACCACGCATGTTTGCAATTTAGCAATTTGAACTGTCAGTTTTTCGTTATTGCCTCCCCACTGCATCCTTCCTTGCTTGACAAGCATATTTTCAATGTATTTAGTAAGTACATGATAATTATTATTAAAAAAAGAATTTGCGTAGGACTCGTTAAATTGCTGCCAGGTGTAATATATTTGAGAGGAAGAAGTTCGATAGAAATCAAGGCCATAAGCAGCGAAATACAACGGCGGGAAATCGATTCTACTTTGGACTCCGAAAAACGCTCCGATCGAACCAAATTTATTGTTTCTAGAACCGTTCGCAGAGCAGTGCTAGTGGCGACAGCTTCTATGTACAGCCCAGTAAACCATTTGGTTTGTATATCTCGATTGCAACTGAGATATACGAAATCATATCTGAACGAAAAAGTTATATTTCACGCCATATAAGAACATATATGTACCAAAGTGGAGGCGCTATACGTGCGAACATTTTGACAATTATTATTCACAATTCACTTTGACAATTATTCACTTCAATTTGACATACTCTAATCATTATACAATTCCAATGTGAAATTGACATGAAAACGATTTAATGTGAACTTTCTATTACGATTTTGTGTTATCTGGGAGCAAACGAAAACAGGTCATAGGCTGATCGGTTATGTAACTAAAAACGAGGTTGAAAGAAATTTAAAGCTTACGAAAGTAACAAATATTTTTAACAATTAACAGCACCAACTGTTGATGTATACCAATTTCTACCGCAGGGGGTCAAGTCATCCCTTCTCTGAACAGTCATGCAATTATTGCTGTAGCATGTTAAAAAAATTGTCGTTCAGATCAAATTTTGGTACAAAAACCAATAGCTAATGTTAAAAAAATAATTGCAAGCATCTAATATAAAAATGAGCGTATGTTTGTATGTTAGTATTCACCGCCACAACTTCGGAAGTTCAGGACTGTTTTTCGTCAAACTCGACATACATGTTGCTTGACATAAGTAATTCAGCGTGGGGGTTGATTAAAGGAAGAGTAGTCCCTTACTAGAAGTGAAGTTACAAATGAGGAAAAAGGCTTCGCTCATATACCCGATCTACAAGAAGGACCATTAATTTGAAAACAACAATTACCTAAATATTTCCTTAACTTTCCTCAACCCGGCAATACAACATTTTCTTCCGCATCTTGTTCCATAAACTGAGGCCACTACAAAAATCCTTTGCTGGCGAATATCACTTCGAGTGGCAATTGTTTAGCTTGTGACAGACCCTCAACAAATATCGACAATTCAACTTGCAGATCTGCTCATAGATTCAAGGTTGCATACGATACAGCAAAACGAAATTAGTTTTAGCCCTTCGGATTTCGATGCTGCTGCAGTGCTAGATGGAGATTCATTCGAAGTAATCGACAATTTTTTTTACCTTGGTGCAGTAGTGACGTGTAATGGCAAAGAATCACTAGTAACGGCACTTCACTGGATAATTTCAAGGATTTGGGAGGAGGAGAAATTACCGGAATAGTGGATGGAAAGTATAGTCTGTCCCATCTACAAAAAGGGCGACCGGATAGATTTCTGTAATTGCCGCGGCATCACCGCCTATAAGGTGCTCTCCCAGATTCTGTTGCATCGTCCATCCCCAATAGCAAGAGAATTCATAGGGCAGTATCAGGCGGACTTTATGGGGGCCCGTGCTACTACGGATCAAATTGTTACTCTCCGACAAATTCTCCAGAAATGTCGAGAGTACAACGTGCCATATTTTCGTGGATTTCAGAGCAGCATACGATACACTTTAACGCGAACAGCTTTGGCAGATAATGCACGGGTACGGTTTTCCGGACATATTGACGCTGATCAAAGCTACTCTGGAGCGAGTGATGTGCTACGTGCGCGTTTCGGGGACACTCTCGAGTTCTTTCGAATCGCGCAGAGGGTGGTGGCAAGGGGATGGATGTCCTGTATGTTATTCAATATCGTTATTGAAGGTGTGATCCGGTGAGACGACCCCGACATCATTACTAGAAACCCTGGGACGGCGGAGGCAATCTACGTCAGACTAAAAACGGAGGATAGGGTTACAAATCAATGCGTCGAAAACCAAATAGGAAAAGGCTCCAGGGAAAGCAACGCTTGCCTCCCACGGACAGTGACTATTGACGGCGATTAACTGGAAGAGGTATATGAGTTCATATATTTGATATCTCTGGTCAACACAGACAATACGAGTAAGGTGATTCTGGTAAATGGCTGGATAATGCGGAATATAGACCCCACAACAGTCGTTACCCAGCTAGCATTTTTATATGTATAAAAAAGTTAAAAATCAGCATTACGTATATATATATATATATATATACCTATAAAGAAGGATTTCTGTCTGTCTGTCTGTCTGTCTGTCTGTCTGTCCGTATGTTCCTTATAGAATCGAAAACTACTGAACCAATCGGCATGAAAATATGCATGTAGAGGTTTTTTGGGGCCAGGAAAGGTTTTAGTGATGGTTAGAAATCCCTCCCCCCACTAAGAGGGGGGGCTCCCATACAAATGAAACACAAATTTCTGCATAACTCGACAACTAATCAAGCAAATAGCACAAAATTTGGCATGTGGTTGTCTTCGGTGACAAGAAGTTATTCTATGGTAAATTGACACCCCTCCCCTCTTTATAAGGGGAATTATAACTCCTCTCCTCTTTAAAAGGGGGGGCTTCCATACAAATTTCCTCATAACTCGAGAACTAATCAAGCAAATGGAACCAAATTTGGCATGTGAAGGTTTTCGAGGGCAAGAATATTTTCTATAGTAAATTAGGACCCCTCCCCACTTTAAGAGGGGGGCTCCTGTACCAAAGAAACACAATTTTCCTCATAACTCGAGAAGTAATTAAGCAAATGGAACCAAATTTGGCACGTGGGTGTTTTTGGAGACAAAAATTTTTTCTATGATGAATTGGGACCCCTCTCCACTTTAGGAAGGGGGGCTCCTATACAAATGAAATGCAAATTTCCTCATAACTCGAGAATTACTCAAGCAAATGGAATCATATTTGGCATGTGAAAGTTTTCTAGGGCATGAATATTTTATATGGTGAATTGGGACCCCTCCCAACTTTAAGAGGGGGGGCTCCTATACAAACGAAATACAAATTTCCTCATAACTCAAGAACTAATCAAGCAAATTGAACCAAATTTGGCACGTGGGTGTTTTTGGAGACAAAAACTTTTTCTATGATGAACTGGGACCCCTCCTCACTTTAGGAGGGGGGGATCCTATACACATGAAATACAAATTTCCTCATAACTGAAGAACTAATCAAGCAAATGGAACAAAATTTGGCATGTGAAAGTTTTCGAGGGCAAGAATATTTTCTATGGTGAATAAGGACCCCTCCCCACTTTAAAAGGGGGGGCTCCTATACAAACGAAATACAAATTACCTCATAACTCGAGAACTAATCAAGCAAATGAAACAAAATTTGGCACGTGGGTGTTTTTGGAGACAAAATTTTTTTCTATGATGAATTGGGACCGCTCCCCACTTTAGGAAGGGGGGCTCCTATACAAATAAAATGCAAATTTCCTCATAACTCGAGAATTAATCAAGCAAATGGAACCATATTTGGCATGTGAAAGTTTTCTAGGGTATGAATATTTTCTATGGTGAATTAGAACCCCTCCCCACTATAAGAGGGGGGGCTCCTATACAAACGAAATACAAATTTTCTCATAACTCGAGAACTAATCAAGCAACTGGAACCAAATTTGACACGTGGGTGTTTTTGGAGACAAAATTTTTTTCTATGATGAATTGGGACCCCTCCCCACTTTAGGAGGGGGGGCTCCTATACAAATGAAAAACAAATTTCCTCATAACTCGAGAGCTAATCAAGCAAATGGAACCAAATTTGACATGTAAGTGGTTTTGGACGCAAGATTTTTTTCTATGGTGAATTGAGACCCCTCTCTACTTTAAAAAGCGAGTTATGGCCCATCTCCCCTTTAAGAGGGTGGGCTGCCATACAAATGAAATGCAAATTTCCGCTTATCTCGAGAACCAATCAATCAAATGGAACCAAATTTGGCATGTGGGAGTTTTACATGGCAGAAATTTTTTCTATGGTGAATTACAACCCCTTCCCCTTTTAAGAGGGGAGCTCCCATACAAATGAAATTTAAATTTCCTTATAACTTGAGAACTAATCAAGCAAATGGAACCAAATTTGGCATGTGGGAGATTTTGGAGTCTTGAATTTATTTTACGATAGTTAGAGACCTCTCACCCCTGTGGTAGGGGGATATGGACTCTCATACAAATAAAACAGAACTTTTTGCGAAACTCAAAAACTAATCGAACTCGAGAAATTCGAGACTCTTCCATAAAACATTAGTCAATACAAGACCACAAAAACTATCTATAGTAACACTAGATCATTCAGGACGAGACGGTCGCGAGTGTTGCCGGTGACCCGCCGTCGGAATTGCCGCCCACTGGGGGGCTTGCAAAACTCGAGATTGTGACAAAGATCATCCGAGATTCATGATTTATGTACAACACAGGTTAATTTGTGGCAATACGAAGTTTGTCGGGTCAGCTAGTATATATATATATATATATATATATATATATATATATATATATATATATATATATATATATATATATATATATATATATATACATGCTAATAAATCGTATTTGATGCGCAAAACTGGCATGTCCGTGGTATACGATATACGTGGAGGCGATATACGTGATAAGGAATAAACATACGCGTTTCGTCGATATAAGTAATTATATACGATAATATCCGATTAAGCCCGATCCGCTCCGTACTGCTATACGATTATGTGCTGAATATCGTATGCATGTCAGCTAATATCATTATATACGACTGAAAATCAACTTGGGCGGATTTTATTAAGCTTTAGTTACGATTCCGAATTTGTTAAGAGTTATTTACGATAATTTTCGGTTATTGATGTACGATTTGGTGCTAGCTGGGTAGCCTCTTATCCAGCAACTCCGATCCCGACCTCCTCGTGGTACCAGGCGGAGTACGAGCAACCTTAGCGGAGATCGGGTAACCAACCCCGGTGGAAACTAAGGTCGTATACTAACCGGGAAGAAGGTATAGTGTGTCTCGGCACTATAAGATGGCAGCCCCATCGCGAGACTCGGTAGTGTTGCCCCAGTACAGCTACACACATAAATTAAATCACACTTACAAAATTCAAGCAAATTCGGAGCGGAATATTCGGCATCGACCTAGGCAATGGAACAAGGACAACGAACGGAGACTCGGTACTTGGAATTGCAGATCGCTAAATTCCACAGGTTGCGAGCTGGTGCTGATTGAACAGCTTGAACCCCGCAAACTCGGCATCGTAGCTCTGAAGGAAATCTGTCGCAAAGGAGAGAAGGTACCCAGCTAGCACCAACTCGTATATCAATGTACGAAAACTATCATAAATATCTCCTAACAAACTCGAAATCGTAACTAAAGCTGGATAAAGTGGGATCAAGTTGATTTTCTGTCGTATATAATGATAATAACTGACCTACATACGAATTTCAACACAAAATCGTAGAGTAGTACGGAGCGACTCGCGCTTAATCGGATATTATCGTATATAAATACTTATATAGTCGTAACGCTCAAAATTATTCGTAATCACGTATATCGCCTCCAAAATAGTACGGATATGCCAATTTTGCACATGAAATACGATTTATTTAGCATGTATATCAGTACGTAACGCTGATTTTTACCTTTTTTATACATATGAAAATGCTAGCTGGGTATGGAAGATCCCTGACGGAAAGGCCCAGTTTTAGCACAGCGGTGGCACTACCAACGAACTGGGAATGGGCTTTGTAGTGTTGGGCGGAATGCAGGATCGCGTGATAGATTGGAAGGCGATCAACAAGAGAATGTGTGTATTGAGGATAAAGGGCCGTTTCTTCAATTATAGCATCATTAACGTGCACTGCCCGCACGGTAGACCCGACGATGAGAAAGAAGCGTTCTACGCGAGACTGGCGGCTACGTACGACAGCTGCTCGTCACGGGACATCAAGATCGGGGATCATCAATCATCGGGGATATTAACGCCCAGGTCGGTAGGGAAGAAATGTATAGACCGGTGGTAGGACCCCAAGACCTGCACACCGACACGAACGATAACGCCAACGATATATAAACTTCGCAGCTTACTGAGGTCTGGTGATCCGAAGCACCTTTTTTCCGCGCATGGATATCCACAAAGCCACGTGGAGATCACCTGACCAACGTACAATAAACCAAATTGACCACGTTTTCATAGAGCCGGGTTTTCTCTAACATCACGAACGTCCGCTCCCGACGGGGTGCGAATATTGATTCAGACCATTACCTAGTAGCAGTACATGTGCGCTCAAAGCTGTCCACCGTATACCGGACACGTCAAAACCGCCCTCCCCGGCTGAACATCAGGCAGATAGATAACCCGCAAGCTGCCGAGAACTACGTGCGAATACTGAATGAGACACTGCCTTCTTCCAGGAGTTAGGTGCTTCAAACCTAGAAGACGGTTGGGGCAGAATACACTCGGCGATCGGAGAGGCACTGGGTATTAAGCCTCGGAGTACACAAAATGATTGGTTTGATAGGGAATGCCAACAAGCGGTAGAGGGGAAAAAACAGCTTGAAAAAATTATCTAAGTATTGCCACTAGAGAGAACCTGGCCAAATACCGACAAGCTAGGAACCAGTTGACCACGATCCTGAGGAGGAAAAAGCGCCAAAAGGAGGACAGAGAGAAGAATTAGAACAACTATTCCGAGCTAATGACACGCGCAAGTTTTATGAGATGGTGAACAAAACTCGGAAGGGCTACACATCGAAACCTGACATGTGTCGGGACGAGAGAGGGAATCTAATCACAAACGAACGCAAGGTGGTCGACAGATGGAAGCAGTTCCTCGATGAACGCCTCAATAGCGAAGTCGCAGAAGGAGGCGGAACGGAAATTAACCTAGGAGCGCCCATGGAAGATAGTAATGTGCTAGCATCTGATCTCCAAGAAGTCAGGCGAGAAATCGGGCTGCTGAAGACCAATAAAACCGCTGGGAAGGACCACCTACCGGCAGAGCTTTATAAACATGGCGGAGAAACGCTAGCAAAGGCTGGGTTATTTCGAGGATTTGGGAGAAGGAAAAGCTACCGGAGGAATGGATAGAAGAAGTTGTTTGTCCCATCTACAAAAAGGGTGATCGGCTAGACTGCTGCAACTATCGCGGTATTACGCTGATAAACGCCGCCTACAAGGTACTTTCCCAGATCCTGTTACGCAGATTGTCACCGATAGCACAAGGTTTCGTAGGGAATTATCAGGCGGGTTTCATGGGGGCTGGCGCAACTGCAGACCAAATTTTTACTATCCGACAGATCTTGCAGGAATGTCGGGAGTACAACGTGCCCACGCATGACATCTTTATTAATTTCAAAGCAGCATACGATACAGTCGATCGAGACAAATTATGGCAGATAAATACACGAACACGGTTTTCCGGACAAACTGACGTGACTGATCAGAGCTACATTGGATCGAGTGATGTGTTTTGTACGCATCTCTGGGACACTCTCGAGTCCCTTCGAGACGCGGCGAGGGTTGAGACAAGGTGACGGTTTATCCTGTATGCTGTTCAACATCGCTCTTGAGGGGGTGATCCGACGAGCGGACATCAAAACGAGAGGCACGATTTTTACCAAGGGTAGCCAACTTCTAGGCTTTGCACATGACTTCGATATCATAGCCAGGAACTTTGCAACGGGGGAGACAATCTACGCCAGACTGAAAGCGGAGTCTAGGAAAATTGGGCTAAAAATAAATGCGTCGGAGACCAAATACATGAAAGGAAGAGGCTCAAAGGAAACAAACGCGCGTCTCCCACGGACGGTAACCATTGACGGCGATGAACTAGAAGTGGCAGAGGAGTTCGAGTATTTGGGATCGCTGGTGGCCGCGGACAACAATACTAGTAAGGAGATCCAGTGACGCATCCAAGCGGGGAATCAGGCCTACTTTTCCCTTCGTAAAACGATACGATCAGGTAGCATACGCCACCGCACGAAGCTAACAATGTACAAAACCCTTATTGGACCGGTAGTGCTTTATGGACTTGAAGCCGTGATGCTACTCATGGAGGACATACCCGCCCTTGCCGTGTTCGAGCGGAAAATGCTGCGGACGATATTTGGTGGAGTACAACCAATCACGAGCTACAGGAACTGCTTGGGGAGACTCCCATCGTACATCTAGCGAAAGTTAGCAGGCTACGGTGGGCCGGACACGTCGTAAGGATGCCGGACGACAGTGCAACGTAAATAGTTCTCTTCAACAACCCCACCGGCACCAGCAACAGGGGGGCCCAACGTGCACGATGGCTCGACCAGGTTGAAAGCGATTGGCGATTTCTGAGTCGACTAGGAAATTGGCGACGAGTGGCCCAAGACCGAGTTGAATGGAGACGAGTGCTTGAAACAGCACGAGCCACCCCGGCTCTATGCTAAAGAAGATTCAACGACGCGTTCAAGCTGGAAATCGAGTCTACTTTTCCCTCCGCAAGACGCTTCGGAGCATACGCCACCACACAAAGCTGACGATGTACAAAACGCTAATCAGACCGGTAGTCCTCTCCGAACCTGAGACAGTAACTTTGCTTACGAAAGGCATATGTGCACTAGCCGTATTTGAACGAAAAGAGTGTGTGGACTATTTCTGGCGGACTACAAAGCGTGAGTGGCGTAGGCATATGAACCACCAGTTGCAGGCACTACTTGGAGAGATTCCCATCGTACACCTGATAAAAGTTAGGAGACTACGGTGGGCCGGCCACGCCGCAACGATGCCAAACGACTGTGCAGTAAAATCCGTTTTCTTCAAGAACCCCACCGGCACCAGGGATAGAGGGGCTCAACGTGCTGGATGGCTCGACCAGGTTGAAGCCGACTTTCGTGTGTCGAGACGTTCAACGAATTCGCAACGAGTGGCTCAGGAAGGAGTACAGTGGGTAGGAATTTGTTATACGGCAAGAGCTACCCCGGCTCTCGGCTGGTGAAAGAACTAGTGACATGTAACAATAATATAGCGCAAAATAAAGGGAAAGATAGCGTCCGCAAACGAGACCTTTTATGGATTGCGTAGCCAGTTAACACCCCCCCTCCTCCCCCCAACCAATTTTAATTTTCAGACCCACCTTTAGAAAGCTGAGAAAAAAATGCTATAAGGAACATTCATCAAATTACATGTGTAGTGGCATTAATTGAACGAAACAATTAACTATCTGTATCAAGGTTTACAACTCTCATATAATGGAATAGCTACAGAAAATTAATTGTTTAACTTAGTTAATGCCATTGCACACCTAACTTGATGAATGTTTCTTATAGCATTTTTTCTCAGCTTTTCGATGGGCTTGAAATTAAAATCGGTTGGGGGGACCTTGGCGAAAACAATAAATTCGATAAAATCCAGCATGGCGGTAAATCCAAGATAGCCGCCAACTTTTGACGTAGGACTACGTCTTTGTTTACTATACTGGGACTGGGTAGCACTTTGTGAAAACGAAAATAGAACGTTTAAATAAAAGATTTCAAATGCTAATAACTACTAAACTACTAAACGAAACTGAACAATTTATATGTCGTTGGATAGATAAAATGACCAGCAATTTTATAGGGGGTAAGAGAGCAATTTTGTAGGGGGGTAAGAGAGCAATTTTAAGGGGGCGTAAGAGGGGAGGCTCCTATACAAATGAACCACAAATTTCCTCAAAATTCGAGAACTAATCAAGCAAAAGGAACCAAAATTGGCATATGGGGGTTTTAGAAGGCAGGAATTTTTTCTATGGTATGAGACCCATCCGTCTTTTAACAGGGAGGGGGGATTTTTTTCTATGGTGGACTAGAACCTTTGCTTTCTTTAAGAAGCGGAGATCCCTTACAAATGAAATACAAATTTCTTCATAACTCGAGAACTAATCATGCAAATGGCACCAATTTGGCATGTGGGGTTTTTTGGAGACATGAGTTTATTTTGAATTTATTTATTTTATGATGGTTTGAGACCTCTCAGCCCTGTGGTAGGAGGATAAGCACTCTCATACAAATAAGCAGAAATTGGTCATTCATTATTATTTCAATGTTTATCATGCACACACGTGATTTTTAAAAGAAATTTCTATGTCTCAAAGGTTGCAGGCATTGTACTTATGAACCCACGTCCACGACGTATACGTCACCCTTTCGTACAACCCTTAGGGCTGTATACCTTGTAGTTTTTTCACTTTGTTTATAAGCCCTATCTCTCCTTTTTACATAACTAAAGGATTCGAACGAACGCCTTGCGCTTAAAAAATCCTAAAGATTGTTGTTGTTAAACCGATAACAACAATCTTTACTTAACTGTGTCGTTTGTAGTTTGTTTCATAGCAAATTTTGGAAATATCACAATTATATGAAAATTATGAACCTTACTACAAATAACTGGTTGTTTTATTCAGTTAATGCCATTACACACCTAATTTTATGAACGTTTCTTGTAGCATTTTGTCTCAGCTTTCCAATGGTGGTCTTAAAATGAAAATCGGCTGGGGGCTCATGGTGAAAACGCAAGCAAAAGAGTGGAGCAAAAAAGTGCTTGAAAAAAATTTTAAGTGCGGAATCAGTGGATACGAGGAAAGAATCCTACTAACAAATGAACTCGAGATGTCCGGATCCTACTGGGATGAGAGGGAACGTCAATCCAATAGGGTAACCAACCTATTTTGGACCCCATCAGCAGCTGTACATAATTTGGACACAGCAAAATCAAATAGATGTGTCCAAATTATGTACAGCTGCTGATGGGGTCCAAAATATGTTGGTTACCCTACTTGTTGCTACTAAAAAGCCAGGGCGGTCCTGCTCTTTGTGTGCCTATTTTACTTAGTTTTACTTATTTGACCGTATCACCTCAGCCAAGTAAAATTTGAAAAACTAATATACGGAGCACTTACACAGCTTATTATTATCTACTAAATTCCTGAAAAAGCTTTGCTATATCTTTTGTATTTACGGCACACTGCCGGATTATATGGAGTGGTACACAAAGAGTGCTTTTTGCCGTGAAGTGTAGTTTTCGTTGAATGCTGCCGGGAGTAGGACCTTTCCGGCGGCACTATTATTCTGACCGATTTCTCGCCGGTTCTCTTCAAGATCGGGTGCCGGGATATTGTTATTGTTTGTAGGCACTTCTAGATTAACGTGCGTTTTGCCTCCTTCTGTTATAAAGTCATTGATAGCACATCGAAAAACTGTTTCCACTTGTCGACCACCTCGCGCTCGTTTGTGACCAGGTTTCCCTCCTATTCCCTACATATATCAGGCTTTGGTGTGTATCCTTTTCGAGATTGGTTTACCTTCTCATAAAATTTGCGCGTCTCGTTGGCCCGGAATAGTTGTCTTAGTTCTACACGATCTCTGGCCTCTTTATAGCGGTTTTTCTTCCTCAGCATCGTGATCAACCCATTCCGCGCTTGTTGATACTTGACCAAATTCTACCTCATAGAAATGTTTAGATAGTTTTACCAAGCTCTTTTTTCTTCTTCATCGCTTGCTGACATTCCCCATTAAATCAGTCATTTCGTGTACTCGAGGTTCCTTCACCTAACGCTGGCCGTAATCATTCGTATCGGTATGCAAGCTACGGAGCCCTTCTATACACCTGGCCACGACACCTATTGTCGTTAGTAAGAAGGGAAATAGATCAGGATTCATCTTAATGGATGATATGATCTGTCGACGAAAGCTAAGCGTAGATTCGATGTGGTTTCGTTAAAACACGCGAAAGACTCTTGGCACGCTGCCAGTGACTAACTAGTTTCTCTTGGATGTACGTCTTGTTTATCCCGGTAAGTAAATGAATTGCCTTTTCGTGTCAGTACATGTATAATATAGGACATATTGAAATACCCGACTCTTCTTTCATGAACCCTAAATTTTGTTCGGAAAACCAAAATAATTTCAATAAATTACGCGCATAAGATCGTGAATTCGTCGTATATAAGAACATACATGACATGCCGAAGGTGGGAACGTAGAGTGGACTTCGCTAGACTTAAAGCGAAATAGAACCCCCACTCTAAGCTCCTAAGAAAGGAAGAAGGAAGCTATTGGAGCACTGTATACACGATTTTTCATGCGGGATAAAAATGGGATTGCGAATTCTACCGGCAGACAAAAAATTTTAATTTGCTGAAAACCATTAAAAATTTGAAATGGAGATAATTGCTAGATATTTCTTATTTCTACTGTGTTGCCTAAGTGAATATTTTAGATCAGTTCATAATAACATATGTCATAAAAATATCTCGATGATTGAAACATTGTTACCTCCACTCCAGCGACTTGTAGTATAGTCTCCCATAAACCAACTAATTTAAATCCCTCGTGCTAAAACATAAAAGATAATAAAACATTATTTCTATTGATATTTATAGAAAATTTGCTGTCTCTGTAAGCATTTTTATATATTAGGGGACCTACCTATCACACACACATAACAATCATACACACCAACCATGCGGATATATTGCTATATCCTCATTTTACCACTTTCCCCACAAATATAGTCGCCTCGATCCTACATTCATGATCGAATCTATTCTGATTTCTGATTGCACCCATATCGAGTTTTTGAATTCGTCATAAGGCTCCAGATCCTGCTTTTTCAAAATTTTGTGGATATTAAAAAGTTTACTTAAAAACTATAATATTTATTACCAGGTGTTCCGGTTAGTCGTAGTTTCGGTCATGCAATCTAGGGTTAAAGCATACGGTTTGATCAAAATTCAGAATAGAAATTCTGATCAGAATGGGGTTGATTTGAATGTATAATCGAGTGTAAGCGTAATCATTAGTGTCTCCCATTTTTCCGACTAATTTTAAACACGTGCTGCACGGTGCACGTGATATATGAATCCCGTTAACCGCTCATCCTAGTACTTTGCTTCTAGGGTTTATCTTTATTTTTTCTTGCTCCATGTATTCCTTCAACTACGTTTATAAGTTTCAGAAATTGGAAAATATTTAAACAAATTTAATAACCCGTTTAAGCCTTTATTTGTTTAAGTGTTATTGCATTGATTTTTAATATTTTTTAAATTTTCTGACGCTGAAATATATTAATTACTTTTGCACTATAGCATTACGTATCCTATCCAGCATTACGGGGCCAGTTCCAAGCTCGCTGGTGGTGCCATAAATCTAGTCGATGATTATACTATCACAAGCTACGAAGCAGAACAATTTACAGTTCCATGTTTCGAGTTTCTAATCGTAGTTTTCATTTCATTGCTTAGGTTTTGACCAATCGTTGCGATTTGCAATGTCTTCTGTGTTATTTACAATTTTATGTTTTTATAGAGCGGCTTGTTGGCTCTGTCCCAACCCCGTGTCTCGCCGGAGCTCAGACGCCGTTTTGAGCCGCTCCCAACATGGAGGGCAAACACCCAAAAGCTCGAAATAATCAGCTCATTTTTTAGATTTCCATTTTTATTCGATCGAAAGAACGATCTGACATTTATTATTATCGTATTAAGATTATTATTGATTAAAGTTTCATTGTTAAGAGTCTTAGTAGGATCCGAAAATGGAGAAAGATAAAACTTCATCTTTTAATTTTTTAAATGTTATTATTTCTTATTCTGACAGATACGTATTTAACATCCGACTTGCAGACTTCATCGTGTCTAGTTCGAAATAAATACGAAGTAGAATTAAAAGGAAAAGTTTTATCTTTCAAATAACGTCAAAACTTGTAGAAATTTTACAAGTTTGAAACGATTACAGTTGCTTTCTTATCAATTAAAAAATAAGGTAACTGTAGTACCGTGTTGTGGATAGTTGCAGATTATTCTTAAATATTAAAAAAAATCTAGCTATCAAGACAATTTTATTAAAATAAAATCAGCTGATGTAGTGATTACATTGTTTACGTAGCTAGAATTTAGTTAATGTTTAAAAAAATCAACGATTGTATGTTTACAAAATTAGGGAACAAAGCATTTCAGTGTATTTTTTAATATTCCGTGAGCAATTAAAGGTTATCCTTTATCACACATGTGATTTTGGGGATTTTTTTATTACTCATATTTTTTTCACGGCATGATTTGTCAAAATGAGCTTTTTAAGCAGCATTCATGATTAGCGCAAAATGATTATGTTATATTTCAGATCCACATAGTTCGAGCTGCGACAGTTTAGATAATAACTTGAGTTTTATTACACTTTTTAAGATCAGTTTCGATAATTAGAACTACGGTGTGGAATAAAACCCAAATCGCGTTGTCCCAAAACATCTATTCTTAACTTTTTTAAGTCTTGCATATTTTTATATTATTATAACCGACCGACATTTTCGTTTTAAAATAATATTAGTTAATTTTAAACCTTACAATATGGAAGACCAAAGTGTGTGGTTTTTGTTTAAGTTAAAAATACGTTTCAATTTCCTATAATAAATATATGTTCATCATATTTTTTTGAACAATGTACGATTTAATTTGAATGTTGCTGTTTTAGACGGTATATCCTTTTATTAGATTTCTAATATATTTAATTGTTTATAAATGCATTTTTATTTTATTATAATAGAATACTTTAGTTAACGTCAGTTAACATTTTAATGTAATATTAAACAGATGAATTCTGTTGAATATTATAAAATATTCCCACATGGCATTGATACTGAAACGAAAAAACAAATCGAATTTGAAGGGACATTTTCACTAGTGGCGGGATCTTCGGATATTTCGGGTCTCTGAAACAAATAATTTCGGTCTATTCTTTATTTTAATCCACTCTGACTGCACATTGCATGTCGATGAGTCTACTCGCAGTTTAGTTGTTAATTTGGCTGTGCAACGAATCTTCAGCAGTCGTTTGATTATAATCTTTACGTGTAATGTTTCCTATCTTCAGCACAATGCTTTGTTATCATAAGTGCTGTATCTGCATTATCCCTAATAAGATTTGAGAGCCGCTAGTCCGATTGCTCCTTTGATTTAGAACCAATCCACCCACTTCATCCTCCGAAATCAGTGTTCCCGGTTTACATTCTACATGCTAGAATATCCATTCACACATATTCTTTCAAGCAATTATCGCCTTGTTCCCAAGAGTTGCTGTATTGCTTAAAGCATCTTTGTTGAAGTATATCTTCATTTTGAAAATAATAAATTGTTCTATTTAACGTAGGAACCACATTTCTGACTTTATTGAAAAAAAAAACACCGGAAAAATATTGTAACCTCTAGAAAACCATTCGGATATTTTGCATTTTATTAAGACACACCTTTTCATAAGACTTGTTTTTAACAGCCCGTTTTTCTTTTTTCCGTTTTTTTATGGGACGTGAGCTTTCTCTTCTTGCACAGTAGCTCTTATTTCAAAACCAAATATAACATTAGTTATTTTGGAAAATTACCACATCTTACATAGTCATTTACAAATAAAATGTAAAAAGATTTCATGACATTACGTGCTCTGTCTTTTTTCGAAGCACATGCGTAGTTTTATATTTTACGAAATTTACATACTGTTTGTATACTATATTCTAATCCAGCTCACAACTTACATTACACAATATATATTTATTTATTACGTTTATACTGTTATTTTTTGTACATTTACGGATTGAATTGACATTCATAAACCACTGTTTTGTTTTTACCATCAATATAAGGCAACATTCTCATCAATATCTATTTGGTAAAAATACTTTTCATGAGTTTTTTGTACTTTTATTCTTTTGCTGATTGAACTCTTTTGTTAACTCAGTTTGTTAACATATCTTTTTTTTTTGCTGTAAACAATAGAAATAACATTTCGCTCTAGAACTTTTCTGTACTTTTTTTTACTGAATGATAATAGATTTACAATTCAATTATCAATGTAACTCAGTGGCAACGGAATGTTCTCGGGCTAATGATCATTTTTGACCAACTTATGTTTTAAAAGTATAAAACACAAAATATCAAGTGGATAAAGCATTCGGGCAACATGTTTTCGGATGGATGAAGTGTTCGAGCAAATGGATGTGACTTGAGGTACGAATAACTAGATTGAAGATCTACAGGCAAATAGCTCAACCGTAGCGAAAAACCTTAACTGACTATATCGAATTCTTGAACTTCCTTTCGAAAATAGGATAAACGCCAATGTTTCCAATGTTAACGCTGGATTGTCTTCTGGTCGTGTGAAACAACTTTTTTATCCCGAAATGTTTAAGATAACAAAAAACTTAACTATCAAATATGTTTTTGTGTAAAAAAATTACAGTTTCTTTATAAAACCCATCTTAAAGCATTGAATTGACGAGCTTATAAAGCATAATTAAAACTAAGTTTTGCTTTATTAACGGATTCTTCATTTATTTGCAACTCTTCAACCTTTATCGTTTAAGATAAATTTCTGGATGACAACTAAATGAAATCTCGCTAAATTTGACTAAGCAAAAGATAAAATAAAAATAATTGCTAACGTCGACTGGAATAATGCTAAGTAAAACACAAGTAAATCTTAACATAATAAACCTTATTTAAGTCGAACATGACTATTGATAAACAATTCTCGCGTCACTTTTGATTTCGTCCAATGTAACAATTCCACCATATTGGGAAAAACGAGATCGAAGTTCTTCGAATTGAACTTTAAATTGTTTCAAAATGAAATAATTTTCAGTCATTCACTCAACGTGGTTGATGAATAATAACATTCAATATTTAACGGAGATTTTAAAAATCTAATTAAAACTAAGCAGTTTTGGTTTATTATGGAAAAAGTTACATTGGACTGTTTACCATCTCATGCTGTACTTTGGACGGTTTTATTTTTCCAGGCTCTTGCACATAAATTAAGCGAGATCACCGTAAAATACGTGCGTTGCCGTGCTACGCTATTTTCGAGGTTATTTTTCAATATTAGACCGCTTGTTTCACTTAAAATGCATAAATAATGCGAAAAAAAACTTTCACTTGCTAAACGTCCAATGTACAGATTGGGTTTGTTTTGATTTTTTTTGCACTTTGGACATCAGATGAGAACGACCGAAGTAACAGTCAGTCATTCGTAATTCGAATGTGCACATTGGACATTTTGATAATGCTAATTTTTTCACCTCAAAATAATTCTATTTGGGCAGGTGTTTTTGTATAACATAGAGTTTAAAAAGAGCAATAATTTGTTGTGATAAACCGGATTTGTTTACAATTGTTACATTGGACGAAATGAAAAGTGACGCGAGAATTGCTTATCGGATACTATAACAGATTAAGTAGCTACTTTATATATTTTGATAATAATCAAAAAGTTCGACAATAAATAGGGATCACATTCGGAATATGATTCCGTTTGAAATCTAAAGTGGACCACGAGATACTAGTATATAGGAAGACTGTTAGCCCTCCATAAAAGTACCCGGAAGGCTTATAAACAAAAAATACGTTGTTTTCGCAACGCTACCGCTTAGGAAATCTCACAACAATTCTTGCGAAGCATTTAGCGTAAATTTCAAGGTTTCGTGACAATCAAGCTTAATGCGATGCACCAAATTGATATCACGTTTTCCAATTTAATTGTACCATAGCCCATGGGCTGGAATTTTGCTCATTATTGTTGAATTAACATGTGCCATGCGACTTCGAAAAGTCGGTTTTCGATCTACTATAGCTGTTTTTAATATTTTTATGGCACTTCATATCGATGCCAAATTTTATCGCGCTGTCATTCGCATTAAATTCGGTATTATGCGAAAAGCATCACTTGCCGCAAAAGTTTCACCTTGAAACTCTTACCTTATTCGATTCGACTCGTGTAATAAATTACAAGGTGGCGTGTCGTATCCCTCGCTTCGCAGAATAGGCTCCATGGAAACAATTTCTCTACAGCACCTATAACAGCAGGGCTTAAGGTTCATCATGATGAGACATTGAATGTAGCAAATATTATTCTTCTATTGATTCAAGTGACACGATCTTGCTCCTAAAAGCATTTCATTAGCAGGCCACTGTTCAAAAACGTACGTACGTACGGGTTTGATCCACTTATTGCCTTAAATGTGTCGTATGTCTATTACAACACTTTTTTATTAATATTCGGTACACTCGGCTACAAGCAGCACCAGGACTTTAGACCAAAGTATATTGCAGTCTCGATCGACTAGTGACTAAAGTAGGAGAGTTCCGGTACCGTTTCTACGCATACGCCTTTTGTGAAATGAGTAAAACGATACATCCTAGTGGCCAGTGCTAATCGAGAAAATCTCGAAACCGAAAGGATCCTACCGATATGATCGGAAATCGATTCTGATCATACTACCGGTAGGAATAACTTTACGACCAACATTGCCACTCTAAAATCCCTGAGCATCGTGTGCAATGTAGTGTACTTACCATTCATATTCCTTCGATATCTGCGCATGACTGGAATTGTTATCTAATACTAATTGGCAATCGATCCTGTGCTTTGTGTTGTTATTAAACGTACGACATAAAAATTGCAGCTGTCAGAACTTTATTGTGTTTTTCTTCTGGATGGCGTGACTGCACAATACATGCTAATGTGAAACAGAAATGGATTAGGTGGAACTACATATGCGAATGTTACAGTTATTACAAAACGGGCCTAGAATATGAGAATATTTTCATTAAAATCAGGGGTAGAGTATTAAGTATTTTATCCCAGCATTAAACAACTAAGCTTTTATCATTATGTATTGCAAATCAATACAATATTAAGTGTGATCTCGATCAATATTTCAAAAACAAACTTTTAGCGCAAGAACGTTTCCAGCTTGTCAACTTGTTCTTGCATATAACTCGACTATTCATATGCAATTGCAACAGTTGGGTTTTCACGGTTTGTGCTAGACAAGTCTAATGGCACTTATCATCTTTAAAATTTTGATACTTTCATTTGCACTAAACATCACATATGATTTCGTTGTTCCAAAAAGGCAATTATGGCAATATTCAGCTTTTCAAAAAGTTTTGTTGATAAACAGGAAAATGTATGAACAATAGATGATCCACTTCAGAACAAGTGTTGTGCTTTTCTTCGAATATCGAATGGAAGAATGAATCTTTAGTTTCTAACCTAGATAACAGCTTGCATAAGTAGTAAGCTTGTAAAAACGACCAGATCCAACTCAGGGATAGTTTTTTAAAGATACTGCTCGTACTTACTCTGCAGCCGGCGGATTTGAGTCAGGTATGCGGCAAGGTTTTTACGTTCGTCCTCACCACCGCATCGCACCAGTTCCCCAGCGACAACCTGGAATGCGTATTCGGCAACCTTAACAGCCGCTTGTACACTCGGCATCGGCACACTGATGGTGGTAGCCGTTTGATCGACCAGCTCTTGGCTGCTGTATGGAGTTAGTGATCGTGCACGACGAGTGTGATGACGACGGTGATGATGCTTTCTTCCAGTCGGTGAAGATTCGGGTGATCTTTCTTTTTTAATAGAAGCCAGTTTTTCCAGTAAAATCTGCTTCGAGCCAGATGGATGGCGATGTGCACTGGACGTTTTGGCTACTTTGGTCTCTGGTGCGACCTGCAACGCATCAGCTGCTGGGAAAAAAGGATTTTTTTATTTTTTGCTTATCGAGAATGCTTTCAATGGTACTTACAGCTCTTGCGTTTAGTCGGAACTAGCCCTTGTTCTTCCTTTTGCTTATCGCGTTTCGGACAGCTACACACTTTCAAATGTAATGCTTTTCTTCCAAGTATACGTCCATTGATATCCTCCAGAGTAAAAACGATAGCGGTCGGACGGCGATTGATAATTCGACACGAATTCTGACAGACGAAACCTAGTGAAACACTAAGCGACGTATGATCTACTGTTGACGATGCGAGCGGTATCAATATCGCCAAGCGATCTTTATAGGCTATGCCACTTTCAACACCGACGTACTGGGCAGACGGATTATAACAACGCATCACGTGAGTCTGTAACTCTTCAGGAAGCTCTGCAAAAAAACAGAAATAATAAAACTACAAACTCGAACCTTGCATCTTAAATACGTACTAGGAATTGTGTTATCACTGCGCCGGTGGTTCTCACATCGAAACACAGGATGATGCATATCTTCCGGAGATGAGCAGACCAGCATAGCCCGCACGAAAAGATCTTGATAGTTTAGCGACTGGTACGAGACATTGAACGTGCATGTCTGGCCCATCTTAACGTATACTTTGTTGAGCGGTGAGGAGAACATCCAGCTGGATTTGCTACTGCTTTCTCCGTTCAAATCCACTTGGAAATCAAACGCTGGCTCATGGTACTCCTCCAATGTAGGCGTTTTGTTCATATGGTCTAACATATACATCGGAGTTGCTGGTGGCAGCACCAGTTGCTCGCATTGCTCCATGTCTTCTTTGAGCAACTCCTGGGAAAACATACCATCTATAACCATCAGATCGTTGGTCTGCGGATAAAAATTAAATGGAAAATAACCCAATATTAGCCACATGCCACACGCTGAATCACACACTTCTGTGAAATCTTTACTTAATTGGGATGCTTCCAACTCCAACAGCTAATCCGGTTCACACCGGTAAGGTGAGCTGATATTTTTTTGTTAATTACTGCGGTTTATCGAACAACAAGTGCTAATGAAGGATACAAACTGAGCGTGGAACATTGCAGTCTCGGTTTGGTTTCAGTCGGCTCTTGGTAACTGTCTGATTTACAAATGGCACAGTCAGGCCCAAGCTAAATTAACAAACAAATAGCGCAATTTTCTGCTTGTGTTAACATCGGACACACGGACCGTACTTGATGCCTGGTATATTAGAATTTTCCACAACGTCTACTACAGCCCTAACCTGAATCACGAGAAATCATGTAGGCATATTGCATATGTTGGTTCCAAACATAAAAATAAATCGCAATTATTACTTACTATATTCTTGTTAACCTTTTTCACTATAAATGGTGATAAGATTCAGCAAATAATTTAGATATAATAAAATGATTTTGTAAATAACGTCTCTTTTCATGTTCGTTTCTAGGACAAAGATCAAGCTCCTCTTCTTTCTGTTAACATTTTTTTAAATTTTTTCACTGGTTCTGTGCTCCTGTCTTTTTCGATATGTACTTTTAGTTCTCTGCTTACATTACCGACTTCCTTTTTTTATTTTCGGTACCTAAAATATTTTGCAGCTTGAACACAGTTCATTTTCTATCATAACGTGATCTTTAATAATGAGAATAAGGACCTAGGCTGACAAAGTTCTTTCGCCTTTCACTGCTCCGTCATCGGAATGTATTCTTGCAGGCATTAAAAATCCATGCTCGACAATTAAATTTCCATAAAATAAAGAAAGTTGCTTTCCCATGATTGTGGACTGACTGTACACAATCTCTGTTAGAATTGGTGTTTGTATGCCTATAGCGTACTATCATGTGTCACATCCACGTGCCTCGTATTCCATCCTTAAAAATTGTTTTACAAATACTAAATCAGAAACTTTTCTAAGCATTGATTGATATAGAGAACATAATTGACCTTAGTCAAGTGACTATTGAAATAAGTATAAATATATGACACTATCAAGAAACAACGAATCAACCAGTTACATGTAAACACGCGTTTGCTTCCCAGACCCGGTACGACTATCTTATACACCTGCTATTTCGTTTACTTCGATTCTAGAAAAAAAGTGACATAATCTGTCAGTCCCAACAGGTCTGAAACTATTTATTTCGTTTAAACCTAGACCCAGTTGATATCCTGAAAGTATGTAAAACTTAAATCCATCTCTTCCTTTCAATCGATTTTCTCATTTAAACATCGAATCTAGACCAACATGATGTACTAAAAGTAAACTATTTAAGAAAAGACATGATGTAAGAATTGCCTTAAAACTGAAGACTTGTATGAAAATATCTACCTCATTTTCAAACACACTTTGAAATACACTCAAAGAAAACATGCAGTGAACGATAAAACCGACAATAATAATCTTTTAATCGATATAATTTTTAGCTAGCATTCCACATGCTAGTTGAAAGACAATTGGTCGGTGTTAAGTCAGACCGAACCAAGTGACAAAATTCTGATTTCGAGAAAAACGCGCTCAAAGTTGGCTGCTCTGTATGGTTTATAGCTATCAGCTGTTCGAAATCGTCTCATAGCTCTGGCTGTTTGCAACATTTATGTAGTCTGATTAGAGTTAAATGTAGCTTAGAAAATTCTTGGTCGTATGCTGTCATTACCCTTTTTTTTTAATTTTGCGACTTGGTCTGGTTTAATTTAACAACGACCAATTATACTTCAAATCATTCTATCATAATAAATAAATGGTGCTTTCGACTATTTTCGAAGAATTTAACGATGGCGAAACAGTGTTGTAGATGATATTTATGTTTTGCACTAGTTCCTTGACCCTCCGTTACTCGCGCTGTTGTATTTTGTACGACGCCTGTGAACCGTTAACTTTATCTCGGTATATCTCGGGATTCCCGCAATAAAGAAAATTACTGTTTTCAGCAAAGTTGATCCGCAGACCAAGACTTTTCAAATGGTGGTAAAAGTTTCATAAGTTTTTCACCAAGTGGCATTAGTATTCGAGTGAATTCTGTTAGCTTTTAGCATGCCTATAAATCAAAATTGGCGCGAGTAACGAAAGGTTAAGCCAATCAACGTACATCGTCTTTTAGCTTGTGTATACTGCAAATAATCGAATATCAGTCCCATGTGCATTTTCATCGATTTTGAGTTAAATATCAGATTCTCTCTTTTTCATCCATCCAAAAATAATCGCATATCGGTCCCACCAAATGTTTTTCCTGGGTATTGCGATATTTTTCTTCAATCCATATAAACAATATTTGTTGTTACTTTTACGCTTTTTAATTAGGCCATTACAAATCTTTTATAAAGTTTTTGTCCCTCCGGTGTTCGGCCACTGAAGGGGGGGGCGAAAAAAAACAAAGTGAATTTTTTAATCGAGCAAAAAAAACATGGATTTTAAGAATTTTTATTTAAGGTTTAAACGTGAAAACTGAATCTATTCTTGCTTATAATATATACGTTATTATTTTCTATGCAAAAATATACGAAAAAAGACAAAAACGAAGGAAAATTTTTTTGGACGATTTTCGGAAATTCCATTGTTCGAATTTCCATTTCTGTTTCGTGCTAGAAGTGTTAATTCAACTCGGAGACTCATTTTTCGAGTTTTTCAGACTGTAGAGACAATTGGGTATTTTAATTTTCCCAAAAAAGTTGCTTTTTTTAACTCATTTGATAGCCCGTCGTTTTCTGAATCTAACAGTTCTTTTTTTATTTTAATTAAGTGAATATTTGATGAAAAAATTAATAAAAATCAAAAATAGAATGATTTGCTGTTTGACAGATATCCACCAAGCCGATTGATTGAAATGATGTCAGAAGTTCTCTTCCTCTCTTCTATCTTTCTAATAGAGCTCTTCATTTTGACCGAGCTTTTGACAGCTCCCATATGAAACCTGTATCGGCTGATGACCATAGTTTATCTATCCACTGTGTTGTCTAAGGCGAGCTGAGAAGAAAAATGGTTTACTTATAAGCTATCGTCTTATCCAAAAAAAAATTTTTAAATGAAAAAAATGCTTTTTTTATTACTTTCACTCATCAAATTTAAAAAAGTCTTCATGTGACTTTACAGTGACATCATATATTATCATAATATGCGAGAATTTAAATACCGCTAAAATACCCAATTGATTTTATAAAAAGAAATTTGACTCATATCCTAAAAATTATTTTTTTGCCCCCCGATTTTCCAAGCCAATTTCCAAGGGGGGGGGGGGGGTGACAAAAACTTTTAATATGATTTGCAATGGCCTTATTAAAAATGATCAGTTAATTAATACAGAATTGTTTCAAAGAAATTCCATACAAAAGTTGAGTAATTTTCGTTGAAACGGAGCCACTCATGATACGTGAGGTCTTCAAATATTGGAACTTTTGTACTTAATTGGTTGGAAATGGTTAAAATATGAGAATTCTTAATACCTCGAAACCGTGGACCTCACGTTCACAAAGGGGTCCTATGCTTTAGAAAAAAAGTTAAATTTTTTTGCAAAACATTGAACATATCATGAGATGTTTCCTAAATTTGCAACTAACAAATGGCACATTTCTCTAAAGAAGAAGAATAGGATGAAATTCCTGAAGTAAAAATTGAATTTTTTGGTGGTCATCTTGGATTTAGCCACTTTATTGGATTTTATCGCCGTTTTCAACATAAGCACCCCAACCGATTTTCAGTTTTTAACCACCATTGGAAAGCTGAGAAAAAATGCTATTCGTAGCATAACTATTTCTATTACAGAACGGTTGCGATTGAGAAGAGCTAATATGCGATTATTTAGCTACTCGATGGCCTAAGTAATCGCATATCACTCTCTACCTTATTTTTCACTTACAATTTTCACAAAAAATGCAATGTTATAATAAAGAAGTTATGTTAAAGGTCTATTTCATTATATTATGTCGAAAAATTAGGAATAAACTAGGCTCAACAGGTGAAATAACCAAAACAAGAAAAATAGCTTCAAACGCTGTTTTCTCAACTCGATGATATTGCAGATGGGACTTATAGGCTCTTATAGGCAGTCTTCCAGCTATATAGTTTATACGGCAGTATAGTTTCAGATTGCGAGCAACGTTAGCGTAAAAGTTGCACGTTCTAGGAATGGTAATCGTTTTTATAGTATCGTTTTTCCGTAAAATTTTAAAAAACAAGCGTTCCTTAAATGTATTTACCACAATGCAGTGAAATCTATATCCCTATTCTCTATTCCGACGGAACTTAATCTAGTACGACTTATTTCGAACGAGTTCTTTCGCCAATTTGATTTTGCTGGAGAATACCATCCAGTTTCGTTCGACAATCCAATCCATCAACATATGGTTGATAAATTTCAAGTATTATCGTGTTGTACATATTAGGACACCAGACGAATCTTTGCTTTCCAAGAGAAGGCGCTTTTCTAGCGGTAGTAAATTCTCAGTTATATATGTGACCTACCTAAAAAATCATTAATCACATTTTACATTTTACTTGATTTTTGATAAAAAACAAATTTTGATGAAAAACAAACTACATCTTACATCTAACAACCATTTTTCCGTGAGCCCGGGAAGGTGATTTTGATACCGTGCGAGCCGAGAGCTGAATATTTTTGCGACAATTTCAAATCAAAGAAATTAAAATTCGTGACATAGACGCTTATCGCGTCTACACGTAAAAACTACGTAAAAACAATGTTTACGAATTATTTGTTGCTTCAGGTTTCAAACGTTATATTGCCTTTAGCGATAGACACACAAAGAAACTGAGATGCACGAGAGTGCTGTTGCTACGCCGAGTAAATTTATTGTCGCGCAAAATTGGGTTGGTTTCAATATGTACATAAAATATGCGTTTCCAAGTAACGACATCTGCTGTATTCAACAGGGAAACATTGATGATTTCAAGCATACTCTCACGCATAGTGCATGATGAAACGCTAGCGTCAACTTGTTTTTTATGATCAGAAACTAGAATCGGTGTCCTGCGTAATTCTATGTCGACCTCTATATTCATGCTCCTACACTACACACAGTCACTTGTTACTTTTTGTATGCCAGCACAGCAAATTGAACCCTTACATGGATTGTTTGCATGTTGGAATTGTTGTTCTTTATTCTTCATTGCCATTTCTTCCAAAAATTTCGATGAATAAACACAAAAAATCAGTGTAAGTCAGGGTATATTTGGCGTGAACACGTGCTCAAATCAGTTGTTCTGATTATATCATCCCCTCCATAAATTTTGAGCTAATATAATGGATTTTTTTGCTTAAAATTTGCCATGTTTAATCATAGTCATATTTTCTATCTTTTTACATCATTAGGGTGATCATGTTTTCACACATTAATGTGAATCAAAATTTTGGTAATAAGTACAAAAAATAGTGTCTACAAAAATTACACAGCACACTAAAATAAGAAAATTGGTCGAATTCTGGTTGATCAATTATGATTTGTTTGAAAAAAAAAAGGCGCATGGAAATCAATTTTTTATCAATTGACAAAATTTTTAGTGCTTTCCAATCTATATATATAAAAGGGAGCCACCATAACTCCAAAGTGCCTGGACGGTTCTTTATCAAACTTGGCATACATGTTCCTTGACATAAGAGAATCAGCACTAAAGGGTTGACAAGAATAGGGGGAGGCCATAACTCCGAAACACCTGGACGGTTCTTCATCAAAATTGGCACACATGTTCCTTAGCCTAAGGGAATCAGAACTCAGGGGGTTGACAAAGAACAAAGGGGGTTCATTACAGGGGGAGGCCTTAACTCCGAAATGCCTGGACAATTCTTCATCAAGCTTGGCACACATGATCCTTGACATTAAGGAATCAGCACTGGGAAGTTGACACAAGGGGAGAATCCCTAACAAGGGTGAGCGAGATCAAAATAAGTAAAAGGGGTTGCGTTTCTCTTGCATTTAAACCATTACATTACATCTTGCATTACAACGATTTTCATCCAACCCGATGCCCGAGCAAACCGATGCATACTTAGCTACGTGACAGAAGGGGGAGCTGACTTTGACTCAATTCACATTCATTTGACAGTACCGTCTCAGTTATGCAGAATTTGAAAAAGTTATATATATGACGATTGAAGTACTAGTTATTATCCACAACTTTTCTGAACAAAGTATTGCTGTATCTTTTGTATTTACGGTGCTACAATGCTAGTACCTCTTTAGTGACTAAGTGAACGTTCATTTCGCCACTCGCTCGCTATATTAGGTAGTCTATCTATTTTTTCTAATTTTTAATTAATCACTCTTCGCATTACAAATTAGACACTTCCTCCCTTTCCAAAAATAGTTTACGTCATGACGTATGTACCATCCTCCCGGGATACTTGCAACACTTCTGCGCATCGCGCTTTTGACAGCTCTAACGCATTTTTGTGGTAACATAACCATTTGTAATCAATGCCGTTTTAAAGAAGGGACGTTTATCTATTGTTTAGTTAAGTTAAATCTATTATATCATTGTTTTGATTGTTTTTATATGATCGAAAAGTAATTTCACTTTTAGAGTAGGAAAAATGGATTTGCAAAGTTGCGTCAGTTCATTGACATGAAATTATTTTTTATCGTTTGGTTCATGTACACAGTTAGTGCATCTTATAAGCTAACAAATAGCAACTTTGAGCTTTGTTTATACAGCGTGTTGCCTATGTTGCCAAAAACGAAACCGTGCCAAAATCGAGACCCTTTTTCGATATGAACAAATTTAATGATAGTCGAGGCTAGGTATAATCGGGAGCTGATACAACGCCGTGATAACTACCCTGCAAAGATGATGTTTGATTAAAATCCGATAGGAACAAGACGACCAAGAGCGCAGCCATTAAGACGACTCAAGGAATTGGAGAGCGGTCGCCGACAACCAAGTAAATTGAAGAAACTTTGTTCAGTAATCTATGTCTTGGGACGGTAAGTAGCCAACAAAGAAAGTAAATATCAATCTAAATTCGCTAAGATCGACGAAAATATCACCCAGTGCGCAGCTACTGGTACTTTCGCGATAATATAGGTATTAGAAGTGCGACCGCACATTTGGGAATAATTTCAAGTATCTTTTTGTTTAACATTAGACTAAAACAAAGGAATAATTAACGATATACAGTAAAGATTTGTATAACGCGGTGGGTGGTACTGTACGCCCATCGCGATATCTCAGCAGTCCATCAACCAATAGAGTTGATTTTTGGTAGTTGACTAGGTTATACCACATGCTAACAATGTTTCTAAAATCAGCTTTATTGGTTAATGGACAGCTGAGATATCGCGATGGGCGTACAGCACCATTCACCGCGTTATACAAATCTTTACTGTACGTTCAAAACACACAGCGCTTTGTTGGAAGATAAAAAACTATATTTCATCAAGTCACAAAGTGAAAAAAGAAGTAGTCATTTGCGTCTATTTCCTGGAGAAAGGCAAAAACCTCAAAACAATATTAATATTTTTTGAAACGGAGGTTCTACAATTGATGAAGGGACAGTAGGGAAATGCCCTGGCGGGTGTTGTGGGTTCGAATCCGGTTATAATCTCAGATTATAACTTGGTTCGACCCATGCACCTTCCAGCATTGCACAAAAGGTAGGAGTCACAACGACAACTTGTTAAGCGTAGCACCGCATTTCGAGGTCAAGACTAAAAAACGCGAGGTTTGGTCAAAATATGTAGTCGCGGTAATTCAGTAAAATACTACAAATCTACAAATTTTCGATTTCGCGAAGCTGCATTTCTCTTAAGTAAAAGTGAATAAACTATTTAATCAGCAATTCTCGTGGAACGCCTCTTGCTTAAAATTGATGCCTTGCTGAGTTGGAAACATGCCTATTATTTTTCATGAAATTAGAAATGTTAATTAGATTTGTGTTAATGTTTGTACTCACCGGAATCTGTGCCAGTAATACTGCATCGCTATCATCACTAAAGAAAAAGAAATAAAAAATATAATTAACGCATGATCTACTTATTTACATTTGAAGGAAATTTTCTAAGCAGTAGCAGCCAAGATTTAAGAGCTTACAATTTCGACGCATTGATTTACATGTAAATATGAAAGAGTCAGTTTATAACATTTTAAGAAATAATTCAAATAATCTGAAAAGTCCATCGAGTAGCCTAACAGAATGGTAGAGCTTCACTTTTAAGTAAATGGTTTTTTCTTCTGTTTACTCAGTAAACTGGACAACTGGCGCTACGTCGAGAAACAAATAACTATACGTGCCGTTCGTGCGCTTCAAAGTTCATTTTTTGTTCCAATTAACAGATCGGATTCTCGTGATTCTTTCGTGTTATTGAGCAAATTTTTTTGACGGAGCCAAACCATATGGACTTACACCCTAATGTTTTGTATATTTCTATATCATAGTTTGCGCTATTTATCACAAAAAGCTACGAATTTGATTTTTGTGCAGTTATTATATAAGAGGTATTGTTGATTGCAATATAAATATTTTTCAGAAGTGCTCAATCGCTCATAAAAGAGCTATTTTAGATTGAATCGTTTCGGTGTCTTTGGCGCACTTATAGCCTGGAATATAACGAAAAACTGCGCCGAAGAGCTGAAACGATTAAAACTAAAATAACACTTTAATGAGCGATTGGGCACTTATCAATGTAAAATTTTTCTTGCAATCAATAATAAAATGAACGACTTGAATTGTACAGTTATGTATGTAGATCGTCTTAACAACAGCATTATCCGAATCATAATTTGAAATTTATAAATAAAATCCTGTTCTGATTACATAAGTTAGCAGCCATTTTATTTTAATAATGACACGCATATCAGAACTGGAAGAATAAAATGACATAGGTATGCATAAGTGTGTAGGTCCTAAGTGATCGTGTGATCACGTTTTTTCATGTAGTGGATAGCATGTGTAGACCTTACATATAAGATTATAAGAAATTGAATACCTATTGAAGCTGACACATAATTTGATTTCGCTAACAATTTGTACAACAAAATTCGTGCTACTCTAGATAATTTATCTAGATATTATTTTTATAATTCAGACTGACGTTCAGACTGATCAGATTCACTGACGTCTGATTATAACTAAACATTTTTTATTAAAGAACTGTTTGCGAAACATTTGACTGAATAAATAACGACGTAGCAGAAATATATTTAAATTAGGGTTTTTATTTCCTAGAAAAATCACAAATTTGAGAGAAAAGATAGAAGAGAGACAAATTACTCATTACAAACACTCAACGTAAGATCTATATTCCTATATATAAAACAAACCCTAGAAATAATTTATCGATCGACACTCCTAAGTGTTGCTTTTTTTTGCAGAATAATGGAAGCAATATAAAAACTAAATAATTAAAAACAGGGAATTTACTGATAGATTCGTATGGGAAAATATATTTCGACAGTTTGTCGAATTTAAAAATAGTGATAAACAAAATATACTTACGGGATCTGCTGGCCATAAAACTGGGAGGTCCCCTGCGAACCAACCATATCGAAAGTTTTCCGCACTGTTAGAAAACAGTTTTGTTGACTGAAATATACAAGAAAGTTGTTAGAATATAATATTTCCCATGGAAAAAATAAATCAAAAATTGCATGATGATGCAATCTTATTCGAAGTTGATCAAATTTATGTCTTACTAGATAATTAAAATTCACCTTCGCATTATATTTACCTAGTAACAGTACAGTCTGGAAAATACATTTTAACTTTACACTGGTTTGTTAAGAGGTAAAAGTTACAAAACAGAGTCTTGACAAAAGTTTGTAATAAGTAATTCGACCATACCGCGCACGGTGCTGGCTACAATCAAACTGAATCTATCCATTCGAGCAGGATCCATCGTATGTTTTACGATATGGACAAAGAAGAGCTTTCTTCACGTGTTATTATTTTTACTTCTAACTGGAGAGCTGCTTGTTCGTTGAAAGAAGGCACGACCTGTTTTTCAAAGCTCATTGGCCGTGCGTTTTTAAATTTTGCACTGACCTCTATCCTCTCGTATCATTCTGTTTTGCACTACAATCCTTGGCTATGTATGTTGCATGAATCATCAACAAATACATAATCCCATTGCGTAGTTATGCATCGAGAAAAACGAATCAAATTCAAATAGATCATGGCGAACATGTGCAAAACTCGATGATTGTATTGTGATCTCACAACACAATACTTGAAAAACTTTCATTTAGGATATACGGCGCGTAGTGAGTTCATATTTCATTTTCATCTACCTACTTCTTCTTGGTCTTAAGGATTCTTTTAAATCTTGCTATTGAAAGCGGCAACGAATTTTATGTGTCTATGAATGTGTAGGTGAATCGCTGCAATATTAAGAAACAAGTTTTTTATGCTTTTCTTCACATCGGTACAAAGCAGAATCGCGAGAATCACCGACTTAGGTACCTATGCTCTACGAAACACGGGAATCAAAAGAACTTGCTTTGAAAAGAAGAAGTACCTGATTCTCAGAAGGCGTTCGCGGGCCCTTTCTTTAACGCAAATGAATAACAAGTGAAATACCTAGTACTAAATTATTGTATTATTTTGCTTGATAAAATGTTTCTTCTGGTTGAAAAACTGAAACCCAGATACCGGTTCAGCCAAAGTTCCTAGTACTTTTTATGAATACAGTCATAACCTCACTTTTTCAGAACATCCTGTATTAGTAATCTTAAACGTATATTATGTATTTCAGAATACATAGAAATTTTCTTACCACAATATATAACTCTACTAACCGGAAACGGTACAAATATTTCACTTGCTTACGGGTTGGTTTTCAGTCCAACTTTTAAACGCCGTTTTCACTTAAAACAAAACCACTTTTCGACACACAATGACAAATAGACAAAATAGATCTGAATCTGACAAATTACACTATGTACTATATACTGTTTTTCAGTGAATTTTCTTTTTCAACAGACAAACGGCTAAATACCAACCGGCTAGTACACGGCCGCAGACGAAACGAACGAAATACGAAACAAGAAATCTGTGTGTGCCTGCGTGCTGTGCGCAAACCAGAGATGCCAGTATTTTCGAATGTTTCGAACATAGAACCAGTAATGCCAGAAAAAATAGTATACGAACATTATAAACATTAGAAATACTCACAGTAAGAGATACGCGAAAACTAAAGCCAACGATTTGGCATCAGTGTACGAAAACTACCAGCACTTGCTGCGGAGCAAAATGCTGTACCAGTGTGACTTGATTGTTTTCAACATGATTCGCTTCTGTTTTGTTTACATCAATTTTGCACAATAGAGCGATATATCTTTCAACTTAATCAGTGTAAAATGCATTGCAAAGCTTTATACACACTTAAACGATTCGGTAAAATTTACCGAAATCTAAACAGCTGAACGTTTGGTAAAATTTTTATTGCACCAAACATTACTAATGATCTGTAAACGTCGATTGGCACCATCGAAATTTTTACCGAACGTACAGCTGTTTTACCGAATTCGGTGCTTTTTGTTAAGTGTGTACACACTGTGTCCGAATATAATATTCAAGGTGCGTGACAATAGCTTAAGAAGATTTCATAACTATTTCAATACTTGTTAATCGAACATTTAAGCAAACAGTATGCGTGTTCGATTGGCTCCCTTTTGACAATTCGCGCTGCTCGATTGGCTCCCAAGATGGCTGCTTCCGCGTATCTCTTACCTCTGAGTATTTATATATAACATGTATTTATTGTATATTTTTAACATGTAATGTACCGTGGACCCCCGTTCGTTTGACCATTTTTAATCTGAACACTTTTTAATTTGAACCCCGTTGGTTTGCACGTGCAAATTAAAAATGGTTCAAATGTCATTCTCAACATGACATCATTTGTTTATGCAGACAATGCACATAAACACGATTTGTTTATACTGACCTAGCGTGTTTAATCGGTTTTACAATTCGTTTTCCTAACGATTAAGATAGAAATCCGATCGGAAAATGCAATATTCGCACTTGCAACTGCCAACTAAAACAAACCACCAAAACAATAACAAAGAGTAAGGCGGTCAGTTCACACAGGTTTCAGCATATTTCGGGTTACCAGTTGTTCAAATTAAAAAGTAACCCCGTTAGTTTGCATGAGGAATCGTTCAAACGAACGGGGGTCCACTGTATATGGTATAGGTGAACAAAAGCTCCATTCGACAAGTAGTTGGCGCCGCAGTAAAAATGATGATATTTTTATTTCAAGCTGTCAAAACACAGAAAACTAAAATCATCAGAAGCGATTTTGAATTTTTTTAAAAACACGCGCTTTGGAATCAGTCAAATGTTATGGTTGGATTAGAAAATAACATATATACTTACTATAATTTTTATTTGCCTGCATTTTATTTAAAACTATTAAAATTTTTTTACATAATAAATACTAAACAATAAGGACATTGATTCAGCATGCCTTGGATGAAATATTGTTTTAATTTCGCTTAAAACCATTAAAATTACCTTAAACAATTAAGTAGAACACTTTCATGAATATATCTGGATTTAAATTTTTCGGTCCCGCACCTATAAACATAACCATAATACACACCTAAACTAAATCCGGATCTCAATTTACTTGTCCTAAGTACACATTTCATTTGCAACCACCAGTGCGCTAGCTAGTAAATAAGATTTCTAACCCACTGCAGAAAATTTAATGTTCGCAATATTCATTTTACTGAGATTTAAATAAAAAATGTTTTGATTTCTATATCCGTCCAGCGAAAAATTGTAACTGATCATTTTCCTAGTTCGGACAGCCAAATGTAGAAGCCGCATGGGCTTCATTAGTTTTGCGTTTATTCGCCTATAGGCGAATCAATGTCCTTATTGTTTAGTATTTATTATGTAATAAAACTTTAATCCAGCTTTTTACGCGCTATAATGGCGGACGCTATAAATTGCGTTCGTAATATGCGAACAATCTTTTTGACAACTCTGCATACATCAAATCTGGCACTCTTCTCTTGCAACACTACCATGCTCTTTCTTTCGTTTACGCCAAAGAGGGAAAGCAAAAATGTGCGAAATGTAAACAAAACAATTGCTCTCCTTCTTTTACGTAAACGAAAGAAAGAGTAACACTGCCGTACAGGAGAAGAGTGCCCAGTTTTGATGGATGCAGAGTTGTCAAAAAGATTGTTCGCATATTACGAACACAATTTATAGCGTCCGCCATTATAGCGCGTAAAAAGCTGGATAGTTTTAAATAAAATGCAGGCAAATAAAAATTATAGTAAGTATATATGTTTTCTAACCCAACCATAACATTTGATTGATTCCAGTGTGCGTATTTTTAAAAAAATTCAAAATCGCTTCTATGATTTTAGTTTTCTATGTGTTTTGACAGCTTGAAATAAAAATAACATCATTTTTACCGCGGCGCCAACTACTTGTCGAATGGAGCTTTTGTTCACCTATATTGAACAGGAGGAGGAGGCAGAAAATAGCATCGTCTTGTCGGAGTTCCTTCTTCCTTGCGTGTGTCGAACTGGCTAGACAGCGCACCCGATATAGAGCTTTCCAGTTATGTGTGTATTGGTGCTTGAAAATGAGGCAAACAACAACAGTAAACAAAAGAGATGCATTCCTTTGTCACCAAGGTATAGAATGAATTTCGTCTCCGCTGGCTTAAATACCAGCAAATTTTCAAAATATGTGCTTGAATTTGGAACAGGATGAAAATTTTGAGCGAAATATGTGAAATATGTGTGAGGATGAATCATGCGGCGTTTGAAGTGCTGAGGATGATTTACTACGTATAGTACAACCAGAAAGGGAAGCCATATGAATCACGTAGGGTAACCAACCTATTTTGGACCCCATCAGCAGCTGTACATAATTTGGACACTTGCATTTGATTTTGCTGTAAGTGTCCAAATTATGTACAGCTGCTGAGGGGGTCCAAAATACGTTGGTTACCCTACATGTCCTTTAATAAAAAACTGCAAATTGTATCGGTTAGCGAATTAGCGGTGCCCAAAACTGAGGGTAGCGTTTGGCCACAGTAAGAATAGGAACGAGTAGTGGCTAGCGATCTGCTCACTTTGCTGGCATACACTTTTCGCTTTGATTTTGCTCTTTCGATTACTGCTCCTCAGCCAAGCAGAATTTCAGAAAGTGATATATGGGGCATTTGTAGAGCTTGTAATTATCTATAATAAAGCTGAAGCATGTGAAGTTGTATCTTTAGTATTGATGGCGCTGTTGGGCAGCAATGCCGTTGGTAGCAAAAAGAGCGCTCTTTTTGCTACCAAGAGGGTAGCAGCCTTATAGCGCCATAAATACCAAATGCACAGTAATGCTTACTTCAGCAATATTGAAGATAATAATAAATTCTACAAATGCCCCATACATCACTTTTTCAAATTTTGCTTAGCTGAGATGCAGTAACCAATAAAGGGAACCAATAAATGAGCGAATAATCGTTGCCAGATTTAGAACACGGGTTAGGAACCTTACGGCAATCCAGTGCTATGCGCCAACAGATGCTGCCGACCTGCAGGAGAAAGAGAGCTTTTACAGCCAGCTGAACAGCGTGGTTGAGAAAATCCCGAAGGGGGACATCCAAATTCACATGGGCGACTTCAACGCGAAGATTGGCTCAAACAACGCGGACCTTGAACGCGTCATGGGACGCCATGGCCTAGGAGAGATGAGCGAAAACGGGGAGCTGTTTACAGAATTCTGTGGTAATAACGACATGGTCATTGGTGGATCGCTCTTCCCCCATAGACCAGTACATAAAGTCACGTGGGTTTCCCGCGACGGCCGAACAGAAAACCAAATCGACCACATCTGCATCAGCCGGAAATGGAGAAGGAGCCTTCTTGATGTACGCAACAAACGCAGCGCTGACATTGCATCCGACCATCATCTTGTTATCGCTGAAATACGTCTGCGCGTCGCACGTGTCCAACGACGGGAGGAGAAAGTTGGGTGCCGCTACGACGTCCGCCGATTGGAGAATCCTGAGGTGAAAAGGGCCTTTGTTGAACAACTTGAATCTCGAGCCTCGGAGTTGCCATCTGGTGGAACCGTCGAAGAGCAATGGACCGGCATCAAGAACGCCTTCATCACGACCAGTGATGAAACCCTCGGCAAAGCGCGCAGTGGGCGGAGGGAGTGGATTTCGGATGAAACTTGGAGGAAGATCGACGAGCGGAGAGAGGCGAAAGCCGGCATTGAGCGAGCGCGGACCAGATCGGCTAAGACAGCTGCCCGTCAACGATACGCCGAACTGGAGAGGGCTGTTAAACGTGCTTGTAGGCGGGACAAGAGAGCCTGGACTAACTCCCTAGCCGAACAAGGAGAAACCGCCGCCGCCAATGGTGATATCCGTTTGTTGTACGATATTTCTCGCCGCCTTAGTGGTGCCAGGATGAATACAAAGATGCCGCTAAAGGACAGAGCTGGTCAGCTATTGACTGACCGTACAGAACAGCTTAAGCGATGGACTGAACATTTTGAACAACTCTTCCGAGTTTCAAATGTCAGAGACCAACAAAACCAGCAGCGTACGACGCCTACAGTTCGTCGAATAAATCGCGTGAACTCGGAGGCGCCATCGCTGGATGAAATTGTAGCAGCCATCAAGAGTATGAAATCCAATAGAGCGCCAGGGATAGATCGTATTTCAGCCGAAATGCTCAAAGCTGACCCATCTTTGTCAGCCCAGATGATGCATCAGCTTTTCAGCAATATTTGGGAAACCGCAACGTTTCCGGTGGACTGGATGCAGGGCATATTGGTCAAAGTCCCTAAGAAAGGAGACCTAACGGAATGCGGTAACTGGCGTGGCATCACGTTGCTCTGTATTACTCTCAAAGTACTCTGTAAGGTAATCCTCAACCGGATCCAGGAGAAGATCGACGCTACTCTCCGGCGGCAGCAAGCTGGATTCCGTGCTGGCCGATCATGTGTAGACCATATCACAACGCTCCGCATTATATTGGAGCAGATCAACGAATTCCAGGACTCTCTTCTGCTGGTGTTCGTTGACTTCGAAAAGGCGTTCGACCGACTCAATCACGAAAACATCTGGGGCGCACTTAGGCGTAGAGGAGTTCCAGATAAGCTAGTCCATCTCATCGAGGCTCAGTACGAGGCGTTCTCGTGCAAGGTTTTGCACGACGGCGTCTTGTCCGACCCCATAAGGGTTACTGCTGGCGTGAGACAGGGCTGCATTTTATCACCGCTTCTGTTTCTCATCGTTATGGATGAGATATTAGTTGGAGCAATTGACAGTAGACCAAATCGAGGATTGCCTTGGAATCCTCTAACGATGGAGCAGCTAAATGACCTCGACCTAGCCGACGACATTGTCTTGCTCGCACAACGCCGAAACGATATGCAGAGCAAGTTAGATGACCTCTCCGAGAGCTCCCAGGCAGCAGGTCTCACAGTCAATGTAGCGAAAACTAAGTCTATGGTAGTGAACACTGACAATTCCACCAACTTTACAGTAGCGGGACAACAAGTTGAGCAGGTAGCCGTCTTTCAATATCTTGGTAGCCAAACAACGCCCGATGGTGGTACCAAGACTGATATAGCCACACGGATCAGGAAGGCCAGGGGTGCCTTTGCAGGTCTGCGAAACATTTGGCGCTCAAACCAGATCACTCTACGTACGAAAACCCGAATCTTTAATTCAAACGTTAAATCCGTACTGCTGTATGCCTGCGAAACGTGGTGCGTCTCAGCGGAGACAACGCAAAAACTGCAGGTATTCATTAACCGGTGCCTGCGATATATTATTCGTGCCTGGTGGCCTGATAATTGGATATCCAATGAGGAACTCCATCGTCGGTGTCATCAACGGCCGATAGCCACAGAAATTCGTGAGCGTAGGTGGAAGTGGATCGGACACACCTTGAGGAAAGGAGCGAACGAGGTTTGCAGAGCAGCACTCGACTGGAATCCACAAGGACAGCGTAGAAGAGGCAGACCCAGAGGCTCATGGAGACGGAGCTTAGCCAACGACATCCGGGCTGTAGACGAGAACCTGTCCTGGCGACAGGTAAAAGCCATGGCGGGTAACCGTCAGCAGTGGAGATCTCTAATTTCATCCCTTTGTTCTGCCGGACCGGCGGACATGGACTCATAAGTAAGTAAGTAAGTGAGATGCAGTAATCAAAAGAGCAAAATCGAGGCGAAAAGTGTATGCCAAGCCTGTACCTTAAAGAAACTGACTAAAGAAGTGACAGGTAACTCATTTTCGGTTCGTCGAAACCAAGTGCGCATGAATCTCGATGAAACCTTCTGAATCTTTTGCTCGAAAATTTGCGGAGTATCAGTCGATGAACGCGACAGAAAATAATGACTGCAAGCAAACAGCAACAAATATCATCGTATCATCACGAAATCGATCCGTGTTGTCTAACGAAAACACCAGGCAATCAAATTTGTATCGTACAGTTCATAAAATCGCCTAAATGTTGAACTCGAAAAAATATTGTTCGAACTTTTCCTAGCAACTTTAAACAGAGTCACGCACAACAATCATCGTTGAGCAAATCAGGTTTAATGATGACAGGAGGCCGCGAGTGACTGAGCTGTGAGCTCCAATGTCTTTTCTTTAGTCAGTTTCTTTACTGTACCTCTTTCCCATACGAAAAGAAACAGAATCGAGTCACTGTTGTTGTCCCTTTTTGACCTTTTTGATCATCGCTATCGCATAGCATAGCATAAACGACCGTACACACCATGGGTGGCAGATACAGTGTACCCTCTAAGTACACCGTACACCTGGCCATGTTCTTACGATTGTGAAAATGGGTACGTTACATCGCGGAATCTTCATAGATGTTCATATACTCAATAAATATACGATTTACCAAAATATATCGACCTTTTCGCGTGCGTAATGGCGGCTAGTGGGTACAATTTTCGGAGAACGTTAGCATGCCTTTGGCAACTTTATTCACGTCAAGTTGATATTTCCAGCCTTAATTATCGCACGGAGAAAAATGTGGCTAGTTTAAAATAACCAAAAATTTGGTTGAAGCTCAAACAAAAATTTTGGTTACGGTAACATCGAAATTTGTTTGATATAAATCCACTAATCTAGTTGAAAGAAACAACTTTGCTACATTATTTTAACTTGATTAAGTCGCGTTGTTTTTAAATTAAATATCAGTTGATCGGACCTAAAAGTTTGCCTTTTCCAACCATAAACTTGTTTATTTTAACCAAAATTTAGATTGCAAAATGCAGTTAATTTTACCCAATTTCAAATTGTGCTGTTAGTTTGAATCAACGTAGAATGTTGGTATAAATAAACTAAATTTATCGTTACGCAAATACCAACCTTAAAAATAAGTTAAAACAAACTTGTTCTTAGATTGCGTTTACCAACGGTGAAAAAATTAGGCTAGTTTAAAACAGCCATAAATATAGTTGAAGCAAAACTAAAATTTTGATTATGTTGTTGACACTTCACTTCACTTGCATTTGCATCGCGACTAGATCGAGATCAATCGAACCAGGTAGCAATTAAGAAAATGATGAATCGTTGAAAAAAAACTCGACGCTTTGAAAACTATTAATGGTTGGAAGTTGTAGTGAGTGCATTGATCAACCGTAAATATATAACGTTTGAAAAATGGCAAACGTCTTACGGAGAAGTATCTGTTCGCGTTTCGTCCCTACGATCGGTCGCATTTCCAACAGTCACCACACGGTTGCGTCTCAGTGCTAACAGCCGACAATCGGCGTCCGTTCCGGTGATTCCGGTAAGTTCAAGTACGACTAGTAAAGAGCAATTACATGACAGCAATTTTGGTTTGAACCGTATCTGTTTTAGGTATTAGAATCACCAAACTACACCACCGTTAGCTTTCCAGTTGTATTGCAGCCCAGATGCATCAAGGATAGCACTGGCAGATCAGTATTAGATAAGCCAAAGTCAACAGAAGGTTCGTAGGCTATTTGTTTTAGAAAATGGGAATTCAAATTTAATATGATTTGAAACATTTTTAGGAAGCCACTTCTCAGTCGAATGGCAATGGACCATCGGAAGAGCAGTTACGCGGATGTTCGATGTGCTAAAGCTATTCATTGAATCGCTGGACTACTCCATTTATAATCCCGAACTCATTTTCTAGAATACGGACAGAGTAGGTTTTGCTCCGGTTGAAATATCCCTAAAAATTGAAGGTTTTTGTTCTGCTTTTTACAAGGGATTGTACCATTACGTTAAGCAGATTGCGCTGTTGCGAATTTCCGGTAGAAAACGCCAGTGTTCCCTTGAATCCGTATCCGGACTGGACCTTTCACACCACTTCCCAGAATTCGGGCTGAAGCAAGTTGGTTCCAGTGTACCGAATTGACGTCGATGAATGCGATCGACTGTGGATTCTGGACGCCGGACTTATTAACACACTAACGGTTCTGCAGCAAATATTTACTCCCAAAATGCTCGCCTTCGACCTTCATACCGATAAGCTACAGCTAACGTTCGTTCTGCCATCGGAGCAAATCAAGCTGGACTCGCTGCATACGAAATTGCTGGTGGACACCAAGAACGGTCAGTGTAACGATGCCTTTGCCGACGTGTGGCGTTTCGGCATTCCTGTTTTCAATTTGCATGAGTTCGAGGATTGCCAACTATTTATAGAATTTCAAAATCAATTCGGGAGTGTTTACAATTATATTTAGGTGATTTTTTATAATTTATTTTCATGAAATTATCTCGTCTTCCGAAAATATTGCCGATGCAGTTGAAAACCGTATAGTAATCGGCGGCGGCGTTTCTGGTTCGTTCTGTGTGTCGAAAGTACGCCAGTAGTGGTGCGCTGTAATCGATGCGCTAAATAGCGCACAACTTACGACACACAGAACAAAAATAAAACCGAATGTCGCACGTCGATTATTATGGGTTTCAACTGCAACAGCAATACCTATGCTGCTTAAAAAAAATTGTTTCAATAAATTTGTTGGTTGTTTCAAACAACATTATTTGTTTACATCTAACGTTGCAAGGTTCATTTTCAACAACAATATTAGTGTGTTCCAATGTTTAACTTAAAAAATGAATCAGTTTGTTTAAAACTAAAATCTGTTTCGATTAAACTATAAAGTTGGTTAATATTACCTAAAAGACATCAGCTGTCAAAATTAAACAACCAAAAATCTGGTTACTTCAACCAAATATTTATTGAATCGAAGTTAATTCATTCAGCAAAAACAACCTAATATTTATGTTAGTTTCAAGCAGCGCGGTTCGTCAAAGTAACCAAATATATATTTATGCATATTTCAATTCGAAAATCTGGTTGAAGAAACCTAAAATATGGTTGTTTTTACCATACATTTTTCTCCGTGCGGGTAAATTTTCAAATAGACCTAAGCGACAATGAGAGATTGTCTTCGCGTCTCCTCTCTTCCGTCTTTCTCGGCTACATAAATGCATAGAAAAGGAAATTTTCAAAACATTTAGCTAACTAGTGACTCCGGCAACCGTTTTATGCAAAGCTGATGTGTTAAAATGCATTAGGATCGCCGTAAAAAGCGGAAGAGAGGAGACAATTATTGTTATTGTAGAACTTTCAAGCATACGTGAGCGGAATTCCCAAAAGCAAATAAACATTGTCGAAAACTATACCCACTAGCTGCCATTAAGCGCGCGAAGGTGGTGGATAGTATTCCAAATAAAATAGAGTAGGGCGGGGCATAAGTGCGATGTTTGAAGTTGTCATCAATTTTCGTGAGATATAAAGGACAACAACATAATATATTTTATAGCGTATAGTGTCTTTATATTCAACTATAAGTCATCTGCGGTAATAGTGTTTTGCAAAATAAATTCTTTCTTCTGATCAAGTACCGATTTGCACTTTTACCCCACTAGTGGAGCAAAAGTGCGAAGCTCGAATCCATGAAATTAGCACAACAGTAGCTAACAAAACCATATTATCTCCAATCTGCGGTATGTTTTGGTAAGGAATATTCTCAATTTTCACCTTTTCTATTTTGCGCTGGTGTATTGCCTCCGTCAGAACGAAACTTTTCCAAAGTGTGTTTTTTGTTTCAGCTTCGGAAAAACATTGTTTACCTACGGCCAACATCTGAAGAGCACACAGTTTTCTGCAGATCTTCCATTTCTAGTACCTGTAATATAGTGCCTAAAGTTGTATATAATTGGCTATACAGTACCGCCCCGCTAATCCGACAAATTTATAGCTGGATTAGCGAATTTTGACTCGATAATCCGACAGTCAAACTGACGTCAGCGTGAGTTTGAAATGTGGTTTTGTTTACATCCATACGTAAACAACTCCGGAAATTTTTGAAAATATTTGTCGTAAGTACGCAATAACTATGTTTTATACTCGGTAATACTCAATTTCGTCAAAAAAATAGTTTAAAATTCTTAGTGTCGAAATAAGCGCAAGCACATACGTAAACAACTCCGGAAATTTTTGAAAATATTTTTCGTAAGTACGCAATAACTATGTTTTATACTCGGTAATACTCAATTTCGTCAACAAAATAGTTTAAAATTCTTAGTTAGTGTCGAAATAAGCGCAAGCACATCAGTCTATTGTGAATAGCAATGAAAATATTATAGCCATGGCAAAAGTGAACGTAGTTAGAAGCAGCACCATGTACCATTTCCATTTAGTTAGAAAGAGTGCCATTCTGACTTTAACGAATACGCCAAACGAAGGTAGTGTTCGATTGAAAGAAGTCAAGTACAATACGTTTTAATTCGGAATTTTCTGGATTAGCGAGATCCGGACTATCGAGTCGTCGGATTATTGGGTGTCGGATTAGCGGGGGGATACTGTACATTTTTGCCTCGTCCATAAATCTCACTTTTGCCACGTCCGTGAATCGCACTTTTACCCCGCTAAGCGCTTGACGGGGTTAGATTAAATTACGGAAAAGCGAAATATATTTTGTAAATTTTTTTCACCGTATTTTCAAAACAGATATGTGAGTGATGTAAAACGCTGCTACATATTTTCAACAAGTAATATCCTCCTGTTGATATCGTATTTGCCGTATGACGAAAAATTACATCAAAATCGCCCTAAAATAACATTTGCACATAACTCAGCAACTATGCTTCGTAAGCAACCAAAGTTTGCGTTAGATGCAAGCTGTCAAAGTAGTCACCCATCCATGCCAATGTAGTTAATGTACTCGCAATCTGCACCGATAAATCATTGAATCGCACTTTTAGCCCCATCGCACTTTTACCCCTCCTTAACTCTATATAGGTACAGGTCGGACTCGATTATATAGTCGCCAAAATTTTTTCACTGCTTATAATATAGTTGTAGTAAATATTTTCATTGTTTTATATACATCATTTTGACTTTTTTTAAATGTGAAAGAAAAATTTTATTTTTGGCTTTCACCTTAAAGGCAGAAAATACCTTTCTTACATTAAAAATGAATATGAATATAGGTACAATTCCGCAGAAAAGTACTTTAAAAAAAAGTTACCCGATTTTCTTCAAACTCGCTGTACTTTTTTCTTTTAGAAAATAATAATAAGACTAATAGTTTTTATTTGAAACCTGGGGTGGCCCGCGATTCTGAACTACCTTCTTACCTCAATATTTTTTTTCTAGAAAGCTCATTCAAATACCTTTCATTTACTGCATCAACGCTTTAAATCGGAGCAGTGGTTCAAAAGTTATGAAGAAACCACCATAATTCAGAAAGAGCAACGCTAAGAGCCAAATAAAAAATAACGGGTTTATACTCAAAAAAAAAAGAAAAAATAGAGCGAGCTCTAACAAAATCGGAGCAATTATTTTTTGGCTATATATTGTCAATTTCAAGGAAAATCGTACTATCGAAAGTGCGATATCGCTCATAAAAGTGCTATTTTGCATTAAATCGTTTCGGTATCTTCGGCGCACTTTTTCGTTATCTTCCAAGCAATAAGCGCGCCGAAGAGACCGAAACGATTTAAGCTAAAATAGCACTTTTATGAGCGATTGCACACTTATTGATTGGGCAATTTTCCTTGCAATTGACAATATAATCGAGTTTAAAATTGAATATAATCGAATCATTTATAATCGAGTCTGTTTATAATCGCGTCCGACCTGTAGTACCAAAATAGTATGTTAATAATATGAGTAACATGAGTGAAAATAACAATAAATTTAAATTTATCATATAGAGCATATAATGAATTTATCACGATATATAATGAAATGAAACACATATGATGAAGTTGTTAGAGTTAAGTTGAATTCAGCACGGTACTACTGGATCAAGAATGGCCTTGATATGGTAGAGAAAGCAATCAATAGAAATGAATCATTTCTTGCAAATCGCTTTTATAGACGCTTAGAACAGAAGTGGAAGTTCTAGCAACTCGACGTTCAAAAATTAGTAAGAGTAAGAGATTCTCAGAGACGATTTTCTGTCTTTTGGAATATTTTCGCATAGAAAGAAATAACAGAAATATGAACAAAACGCACGCTTTGAGTGCGATCGTGTGTTTCCTTGAAAGAAAGTCTAATATCTGTAGATTTATTCTTCCATTTCTGTTCTGTGATGAATGGTATGGTTGAGTTAGAAAACAAAATAGATTTGTAGATAAACAGCAATCTTATAAATGAAAATGGACATTTCTTTGGTTAAGTCCTTGGGATTTTGGAGTTCCATTCGATTTTCTAAATCAACATAATATAAACGCAGCCAAAAATATTTTTAAGTAAGTTTTTATTATAAAAATTAACTTCGGTAATGTTGTAATCCTGTTCACTATTGTTCAGACCGTTATCGGTTTTTATTGCAGTTGTGCAGTATGTTGCAGCTTACAGCTCGTTTTTGTATGATTATGCTGCATCCTTTTATTATTGTATTGAATGATTTAGTAATTTTGAATATGTAATCAATCTATTTAGTCCTGCTTATCGTGCAAATGAAGTCATACTAAACTAATAAAGCTTGTCCAAGAACTTTTGCGACTTTTTAATATTGATTTCGTCGCTAATCTATGCAAGATAGTTGGCATTTTCAATTTAACATGTGTCATGTGTTTAGTTGAACTTTTCGAAGTAGTAGGTTTAGCTGGTAAGCATTAATTGTACAAAAACACAGTTGCGTTCTGCTCTAAACTATAACACAACGATTATCGAATTTTTGTTAATTTACGTTTCAGTTGTCACAGAGCTATGCCGCTTATGTCTGATCCGAAGAATTATTTATTACTTTATATAGGTAATCTATATTTTACGAAGGTACATGCAGATTTCGATTAATTTTATCACCTGCCTGACTATAGAGCTTATTTATTTACAACAACCACGAATATGATTAGCAACTGCCAGTGGAAATTTTTCTATACACTTACCTATGCCCGTTCACACAAACTGTAGTTTTTTTCGAAACGAGTTGTTTTACTATTGGCATGTAACGGTGACCTCTTCTTCATCAGGTATATTAAATTTCTTTCAATAAATACGCACATCAATACTCTTACAGCATGAACATAACACTAAGACCACTTAAATGAAGAGTAAAGCTTTGTCGAGAAAAAAAGAACGTTTTTAAAAATATGCCAATATTATCAATAAAAGATTTGGTTTCACGCGTATCTTAAACAAAAACTAAAGCTTGCAGTTTATTTGACAATATAAAATTAAGCTATAATCTAAGCTCAAACATCGATGATTAGATGATCTTAAAAAGGGGTTTGTAAAAAACCAGGTATTTTTTTGTTTGTGTCATAAATTTTCATTAGTATAATCTCTATATCTCCTAGTATCTTGGATATTTCTAGATATTGACGTTATTAAGTTATAGCATGTGATAACAAGAATAGTACTCCATGCGTATTTAGAATTTCCAAGAACAGCACTCCATATTTCAGAAAGTGATAAGAAATAAAAATTACTAGACAGGTATAACAAATATTACCGAACAATAGACACTTAAGAAATAGTTACTTGTTTTGATGCAAAATTAATATTAGCTCGTTTGGTCTTATTTTTGTTTAATATTTTTTACTTTGTTTTCCTGTATCATGGTGTCTCTATAAAGATAAGCATAAACTCAAATCAATTCAAAATAATATTTGTATCCTTGTTATATGCGTCTTATTGTTTCGACAATAATCAGTTTTACATTAATGTGGTCCAATTGTCTTTTTGTCATTATACCTGTAGATATAGAGATTGATTCAATCTGAACTAAGTTGAAAAAATCTAAACTATATATTTAAACTGTTAAGAATTATAATTATAATATAAATATTACAAATTAAAAAAGTGAAAAGCAAAAAATATTTAAAGTAGGTAGTCAAGTACTTTAATTCATAACTTAGCTATCTAGTGTTAATAGCTTACACTACCTATAAGACCGGCGTTAAGTCAAACTAAACCAAGTGACATATCTGATTTCGAAAAAAATTAATTCAAAGCTCGAAGCTTTGTAACTTTCAATCGATCTTCTCGATTACTTTTCCACAACGCATTCTCTTCAATAAAGTCGTTAAAACTATTATTCCAGACACATCATATTTCAAGATAAAAAAGAGAGGTTTACGACTGGCTATGTGTATTTGGTCCACTGTGACTGAACAATTCAATGATAAAATTCTATCATATATCCTTTGAGCAATCGACGTAACTTTTTAAATTTCTTAAATTAAATCCATACAGCCGAAGAAATGGTTTCGAAACTATGCATGGGTACCGTTCACAAATTATATTTAACAAAATGTCTAAATCAGATTCTCCGGATTTTTTTTCTTGAGTGGACTAATCACTGCGACCAGTATTTACTATATCTGTTGTGATATCGTCCGGGTGTTTTGATGTAAGTCATGTAATCTGCGCTGAATTTCATATTGCTATCGCTTTGAGTGAGCGATATGGGTGATATGCTTAATATAATTTTTTATACGTGCTCGTGTAATTTGGGTTTGTGTATCTTTTACCCACCTCGACCCTCATGTCAGCACTGTCTCCCAATATTGCCATCGCTAGCTTTGCTGACCAATATATACATTTAAAATATAAGACTGACTTTTGCACTGCCTAGCAGGTTTCTTCTGGGCAATATAGAATTCAGCACGAAGGAAGGATAATGAACGGCCGGAGACCCATGCTAAAAACTCACTTGACTTCGAGTAGCCTGATTGTACTAAGATTCCAACCCACGATCACTCGCTCTTCAAAGCAGACTCGGTAACCTTTGCGGTTACAGAACATTTTGAGAATTCTCCAGATACCCAGCATCTGTTTCTTCTTTTGCTTCGGTAAAACCGCATGCTTCAAGAAGATCGCCAATTTCGAAAACAGAGTCACTGCTTTATTTTGAAAAAGTATTAATTTCATAACTTACGTTGAAAACTTAAAACTTTCAATTATATGTTCAGTCAAAGGGAACCAAAAACATTTTTTACGATTAACAGGTTAATAAGAGACATTACAGTTAACGAAAAATCATAATTTGATTTGAGATTGATTTTGAAAAGTTCAGTAAACACAACTTTTAACTTGCTTTGTATGCCAAGATTTGAACCTGCATATGTATTTATTTGTAAGTTTGTATTCGTATCATTAGCGTGTACGTCTACTAAAAGTGAATATGGCACGTCACGTCACGTCACGTATACATGATTCCGTGTAAAGTAAGGCTGGATTGAGTAGGTAACTCAATATATATAACATGAATCAACTAAAATGTTATGTCAAGAAAACCGTAATGAGGACTTAAAATTGGCGCTAGCAACGAATAATCCATGCACACAAATACAGTTAAAGCTGTGAATAATAGAATAAACAAAGTTTTTCTATGGTCTCTTCTTCATACTCCCAATTCACGTAACAAATACTACCAAATTAGCACGGATGGATGCTTCTGCGCACAATTCTTGTCGGGCCGACAAGAAATACAAGACATGTATTTGATATTCTGAATGAATTTTTTTCACTTCGCCAATAAGCGGTTTGCATGCCAATTTAAAGCAGTTAGGCAGTCAAAAAGCTTATAAACAGCAACGTACAGTATAAAATGCCAGATATACTAACAAATGGCTAATTTACTGCTTACGTTAAAGCTTATTGGTTACCTAGATAGTCGATTCATTTATTCAAAATTGTTAAAAAATTGCTCGGTTTGATAATCGCAATCTAATCGCTAATAACGTACCCATCCAGCTCATGAAAAGTTGACTATGTGTAAGTAATTAAAAAAAACTACTAATATGTTTTGAGATAATAATTATAATAATAGATTATAATAATTATAATAAGAGATTATAATAATTATAATAATAGATTATAATAATTATAATAATAGCAATATTCTAAAGTTTGTCCATATTACCCATGCAGTCATCAGAAAAATTTTCACTTTAATTACGCCCTTACGATTACGATCACGATCACGAACGAAAGTGAAAAAGACACGCAAATGGACTGGAAATAGAAAGGAACTCAGTCAAACGTATAAGGGAATTTTCAAACTAGCATACTGTGAGAAGTGAGCACAGTAAATGATTACTTCTCTGTCACTAATTCAACATAGACTGCGTATTCTCGGAAAGGGCGTTCCAACGCCTGGCGAGATATGGTCTGCTGAAGCAAAAAAGGTAGAGAATTTCATTAAGGAAGTGATACCTTCTTGGGGGGAAATGCAATTTCATAGGACGACCAACGCTCTGACTCATAGTGATGGAACGAACTGATTATGCAAACAGCAAATCGGAGTATACCACAGTAGATATAACTAATGGTCGCAGTGGTTCAGGCTCCTATAAAAAAAATACTTCACTGTCAACGTAAAATAACGACGATATTAGAGGTCAAAGTAAAGCTAACAGAATTCGGATAAAATCAGAAACACAAAACAAAACCTGTTGCGCTAAATATGGATAAATGTTATTAGTGTTTCAAATGAAGGAATTATGATTGTAGTATTGACCGCACATGTTTGACCGCTTGAATGTATGGAACCTAGAAAAACAACTTTAATTGCGCAATAGTTAGTATAACTTATGGCCTACTTACAAATAATAGCAAACTACGTTAGGTGTAATGAAAAACAAATTCACAGAATCCGTTTTGTCGATTTTTGTTTGCTTGTTGCAAAGCGTATTCAGTGTCCGATAAGGTTCTTTTGTTACTTTTACTCGATAAGAGTTTAGTAGAAATTTGTTTAAAGCATTTTATTGAAAACTCCAATCTACAATTTCGAACTATTTTTTGCCTTTAAACGTTTGTATATTGTTTCGTTGGCGAAAAGAGAACGCAAAATAAACTAAGCCTCACTTTGAACGTTTATAATCTTACATAAAAGGAGCAGACAAAAAGCTGGGTAAATTCGATCAATTAACTTAATAGGAATATACAAGGGTCTCTTCTGGACCCTTTCCTTAAAACTGTACAAACCTTTCCAATCCAAACCGGCCTATCTTCCTTATTCCATGATAGCTAAACGTTACATATTCTCCCATTATGGAATATAGCAAATGCAGCATACAGGCCCCTATTATAATCACTACTTACACGTCACTTTACCTGTTTTCGCCTATTACCAACGTCACGTACGGGAACCGGCTTAAATGAATTTGGCTGGGTGATTGTGAAGATAATGTGTTATACAAAATAGCTCACTTCACTTCACTTCCACCCTTAAATGACGATGGCAATAGGGGCTACAGTTTGTGCCTTAGATGATAATTAATGGTTTACCTAAACCGATAATGCTTACGTGTGCACTAAACCGCGAATATCATTCGTACTCGGCGACTGGAGCATCTGATCCGAGCAGATATCCGATCCGTCTAACATTTCGTCGTCCACATTGTCCAAAAAGTCACCCAAGAAGTTAGCCGATTCGACAGTCATATCCTCAAGAGACTTGACGTGCTCGCCGACTACCTCCAGTGCTCGCTCCAAGTCCTCTTCCTCCTCCTGAGTGGATTCAAATGTGGGAGCATTTTGTTCTTGCTCTGAAGTGATAAGGAAAGATGTTTAGTGAATCGTGACGTGTAGCGTATGCTATGTTTAGGATGCTATGTATTGCAAAAGAATTATTATTAACACTTATTTGTCATATCATTTCTCCCTGGCCATTAATTGCATTATAGAATATCATTTAGTAGTTGGTGTTATATTCTCTAATACTACCTGAATTTTGAAATATCTTCAACTCGATTCATCAATTATGTGCTCTTCAATTCGAAATAAATTATCATTCCAGTGAGTAATATTTCAGATTCAGGCATCCACTGGTAGCTTCCGACCTCGATGGAAACCAATGCAAGTATCAACTACTCTTTACAGTAGCATAATACAGAGTTAGGGGTCCCAAGTAATAATTTAGGTATCATGCACTAACAATGCCTTATATAATCAAAATAAACATGAAAGCCGCGATAACAGTACAATAAAACTCAAGTTGTTACTTGGGGTGTCAGCTGAGCTTCAAGATTCCTCAAAGTTTCAAAACAATTCCAGAAGAGAAGAGAAAATTCCCGGATATTAAATTTATGTTAAAATTCAGTAAACTTGCGTTAAGTACTATTTTCGAAACGGTAACAGCAACCTGCGTAACCATTCCCATCATTCCCGCTTGAGTAATTCTGTTCTCTACGAAACGAATCAGGATCGTCATCGCGCATATGAACGCCCAGGCCCAGATCGCTAGAAAAGTGCCAAAAAGAAACTAAATCGACCATATTTTAATCGTTGGTTGGGGTTGCACGAATATCGTTAACATACGCTCCCTATGGGGTGCGGATATCGACTCGAATCATTACCTAGCAGCAATATAGATGCGTTCGAAACTAGCGATAGTGTATAGGGGTAATAGGGGCATAATGAGCATACGGGGCAAAATGGGCCACCGTTCGTTTGGGCATATTGGACAATCAATTTCGCTAATTTGATTAATGAACTTGTTGATAATGTTCTTAATAAGCCTCTCAACAAAAACAGCATCCAAATTCGCTGACATGTCTGAGATATTGAGAAAAAACTCGACCCGACTCAGGATTGTAAAAATACTATAAGAATTGCAACCCTCAAAATAAGCTCTATAGCTATTTGTTGCGTGCTCTGGACTTCTCCACTCCATATATGGTTACTATTACCATATATGAACAATCGCTATGTATAATTGAGATATTTTTTTGTTTTATCGCGTTATTATAATTATTTTTGATTAACATAGCTGTAAGGGGCATAATGAGCACACCTGGCAATGTATTTGTACATAACCAATAAACGCTGGAAAGTAATATAAACATTAAAATGACACAGTCAAGTATAATGCTGCGTGATTGCACGCAACAATCAGCCCGAAAATAGCGGTTACAGAGCAAAAGTGGTGTCTTTCATCTACCTGCTACTTAAACCACCATGTTGCCTATGTTGTTCAACTGAAAAAAATCGGGAAATAAAAACAATCATAAAACAACCGCTAAATGAAATGAAAATAGTCACCATTTCTCTTTTCTTTGTATTGATATAATCTTTTATGTTATTTTCTATTAAAAACTGGCTAAAATGGTAACTTCAACTGAAGTGCCCATATTGCCCCGTATAGTGGCCCATTGTGCCCCGTATGGTTTTTGAACGAAGCAAAAAGTATCATTTTTTAAACATTCCAATTTGATGGCTGTTTATAGTTAATCAATATTCTAACATTGTTAATTTATCAAAGACATATCAAATCGTAAGTTTATGGCAATTACCAGAATTTTGATTACGCGCTACATGTTTTATGACGCGTTTTGCTTAGGTGGCCCATATTGCCCCTACCACCCCTATAACTGAATTCGAAATGAGATAAGCAACATCTTATGTAACATTAGTAAATCGTATACCATGTGCGAAAATGGCTGATACATACAAAAGAGGAGGCCATATACATAAATCTGTTCTTCAAAACAAATGAAACGCTGATTTAACAAACTAGTTTTTACGAATAACGTTGTGATTGGTCCGATTGACTACATCGAAATCAAAAACTTAGTTTCACCTGCTTAAGGATTGCGTTTCTATCCAATTACGAAATCATTTCGACGTCTTCTCTACAGTGACGTATGCGATCTCGTGTATTCTAGTATTTACATGATCTTCTACGTGGTGTCACATGAAAACGTTAATTTTGCATTTCTTAAATCAAAGTCATCGTATAGGTTAACAACGCGATCGCATTTGATACATCAAGCATGTATCTCATGGGTTGGGTTTATTCTCATCCTACATACTATTTAGTGTAGATTGTGATTATCTCAGTGCCATGTGACAGTGTCTGCATTCCATCGTTTAGAGATTGATGGTAACATTTTGATTTCATGGAAGGCAAGTAATAGTTATTGCACTGCCATAATTATAACTTTCTTGAATTAAAGCACTCTGTGTTAGAAGCAGTAGCCAGTCAGATCATCTATAAACTTAGCAACCTATGCAAAACTATATAGAATAAATCAATTTCTTCACTTCAGTTTTATCCACTAACCGGTGTAGACTCCATATTCGATTTTGCAGGTGGATAGGGGAACCAGTGTAGTAGTTCGTTGACGGTTGTTACTATTAGGTTTTAGGCTCAGTACCAAAAATGGCCAATGGAGGTGGAAATGGTCAAGCTGTTCAGCAACAAATTCAATAAAACACGATGAGAAGGGAAATGTAATACGTTATAAAGCGCAATTATAAAACGCATTGTAAAACATGTCGATGTGAAGACTGCATTTTTGAATGGTGTACTTGAAGAAACTATTTATATGAGACAACCTGAAGGATACGCTACCGGTGATGAACGAACCGTATGCCGTTTAAGGTGAAATTAGTCGTCATCGATTCTGCCAATTTCAAAAGCAGTTTTTTTGTTTGAAACAGAAATTCTGTCTATGAAAATATATTCGCTGTGTTGGCAAGAAGAATGCAATATATACATTTTTATAAACAGAATCCCGCTTTTGGGCCGAAAAACTGCTTCCGAAATTGGGTTTCCGACGAAAAGTTAATGCGACTTCTAGTTTCCCGTTAAGGAGGAGTTTATGTGGGCTTAAACAATCAGCGCGAATATGGAATCACACCATAGATTTTATATTCAAAGCTCACACTAAAAAAGCACCGAAATCGGCAAAATTTTGCCGAGATTTGGACAGCTGAGCATTCGGCAATTTTTTGTTGATACCAACGATACCAACAAACGTTAGTAAAGGCCGTAAAGGCCCGTAAACGTCGATATGCACCACCGAAATTTTCACCGAACGCTCGGCTGTCCAAATCTCGGCAAATTTTGCCGAGGTTTATAAACGTGTATGACATTTCAACCTACGAAAAATAATCCATGTTTATATGTACGTCGAATCAAAGATGTGTTCGCATTGTAAAATAATTTATGTAGATGATATGGTTATTATAACCCAGACGGAAAATGAATTTGCAGCCATATATGAACACCTGCAGAGTAATTAAATCTTAACGAATCTTCACGATATTCATAGTTTTCTTGGTATGAACGTTGAAAGGTCCGAGAATGGATTTATGTTGAGTCAAGCTGCATACATCCGGAAACTAGCGAAACGTTGCTGTCTTAAAAACGCCAAATCTTGCAAGATACCGATCGATCCAAGCTACTTACAGCAGAAGGAGGAGATATCGCTTTTACCGAATAACCAAGACTATTTAAGTTTGATAGATTCTGTATGTAGCGGTTTACACAAGACCTGATATTGCAGTAAGTATGTCAATTTTGACGCAAAAATCGAGCTGTCCGAATCAGTGTGATTGGAATGAAGCGAAGAGGATTTTACGTTACTTGTGTGGTACATGCGAAACCCAGTTTCAGGTAGGTGCAAAAAGTGATAGCCTGCCGATGTTCGTCGATGCGGATTGGGCAGGCGATTGTCGTAACAGGAAATCAATCTCTGGATATCTTATTTTGTACGGTGAAGGTGTAATTACATGGGGATCGCATAAACAAATTCGTGTAGTCTTGAGTTTAACAGAAGCCGAGTTTATCGTACTTGCAGAAGGATGTCAAGAGCTGATCTGGTAGAGACGATTGGTGAAAGAAGTCGGAGAAGTGTTAATTAATTGATCCAACAACGGTGTACGAAGATAAACAAACCTGCATAATAACGGTGGAAAGCGACCGAATAGAAAGAAGGAGCAAGCATATTGACACAAGGTTTTACTTTGTTCGGGATTTGAACGAAAAACGTCTGCAGTACTGTCCTACTGAGTACAGTCAGTCCACAACACAACTATGGGTCATTTCGACTTTATCTGCTGATTATTGCGTAAATATAACACTAATTGATTAATAAAATTTTTACCCATAAGTAGCACGAATAATTTGATCAATCGTGAGATGATATTTAAACGGAAATTAGCAGCTAAAGCAGCTATTGTTGTGTGTGACCCATGATTGTGGACTGACTATATATGCTTGCTGATCTACTCACAACACCACTACAGCGGGTGAAGTTAGAAATCCTGCGTAGGAATATAGGAGTTTGTCCGATGCTGTCTGAGGAGGAGTGTTAGAAGTAGTAGCTAATCAGATAATCTATAAACTTAGCAACCTTGGAAGAGCTTGGAAAAATGATATGCAAACTATACTGAAATAATTAACTATCCAGGTGCAAACTTTGAAAAATAATTAACTGTTCAGGTGGGACTTGAATCCACAACCCTCAATCTCGCGTCGAGTGCAATACCATTACACTACCGGTCAGTTTATCAACAGGGAGTCTGATATCAGTTTTCTTTTCGCACTTCCAGTTCGTTCGATCCTCACTCACATGTTACCCAGCGCAGAGTATTGTTTTGAATGACTTATAGTAACCGCAGCACGTTACGTAGGCATATAAGCACAGGTACTGTATTTGGTACGGTTAAGGCCCACACAGAATAAGTACTTTATGGTAGCGGTTGCGTGGATTTGACAGATTGTCTGTCAAATTGTATGAGTGAACTGTCAGATTAACGCAAACGCAACCGCAAAGTGCCAATTCTGTGCGGGCCTTTAGTCTGAACCAAGTATCAACCTATGTAAAATTATATAGAATAAATTTTCTACACTTCAGTTTTATCCACTAACCAGTGATAAGTCGTTTACGGCTGTTATTATTACGCTGATTACATCTTTTCAGAGTATTGAACATAATTTTTTATGGTAATGGTAGTTGTATATAAATTTAAAACGGTGTAAAACAAGACATTTTGCTAAGCATAATTCGATACAGACTGAAATTAAATATGATGACATCTTCGCAATAATCATTGTTGGATCGGCTGGATTACTGTAATTACCGCGGCATTACGCTGATCAACGCCGTATACAAAGTGCTCTCCCAGATTTTGTTACGTCGTCTATCTCCAATAGCCAAGTGCAGTAAAACCCCGGATCTGATTAAATCTTAGTAAAAAAGATCTTCGGGTAATTACTGGTCTGTTGACTGGTCACTGCCCGAGCAGATATCACTTAAACAAAATAGGCAAAAATGATACTACTGAATGTCGTTTTTGCCTGTTAGATATAGAAGCTGCTGAACATATACTCTGCAACTGGTGAGCATTATTCAATCAAAGGATGTTAATATTTGGAAAGGGTTTATTAGAGCCTTTCGAAAATTGGCAAAACGACCCTGGTAGGGTATTAGGCTTTATAAAACGAGTCGAGCCTAACTGGGACCGTGTGCTATGTTAACCATTGTTCATCACACCTTAATTGTGATAGGATATCTACCTAGCACCAAATCAAATATGGGTCATACAACAATATTCCTGATCAATGGACGCAGTTGTAATATGGGTCTACAGGAGAGGAAAAAAAATCTCCAATAGCAAAAGATTTCTGAGGGCAATATCAGGCGGGCTATACGGGGCCTGGATCAAATTTTTACTCTCCGACAAGTTCTCCTGAAATATCGGAAGTACAACGTGCCCACCCATCATATTTTAGTGGATTTCAGGGTAGCATATGATACAATCGAATGCAAGCAGCTTCGGCAGATAATGACTAGAACAGCTTACCAGACAAACTGACACGCCTGATGAAAGCTACCTTGAAGCGAGTGATGTGCTACGTGCTTGTTTCGAGGGCACTCTCGAGCCCCTTTGAATTGCAAAGAGGGTTGAGACAAGGGTCAACAAACAAACATACAAACAAAGGTAATAGGAGATAGACCGGTGATCGGGCCCATAATCTGCACACTAACACCAACTAGGAAGATTTTGTTACAAATTAATGCATCGGAAACTAAATGACAGGAAAGATGCTCCAGAGAAAACAACGTTCCCAACCCACGGACAGTGACTATTCACAGCGATGAACTGGAAATGGTTGATGAGTTCGTATATTTGGGATCTTTGGTCACCGCCGACAATAATACGAGGAGGACGTAAGGAGATCTAACGACGCATTCAAGCTAGAAATCGAGCCTCCTTTTCCATCCGCAAGACGTTTTGATCAAGGATCAAAATCAAGTGATATGTCAAGGTTTGGGTCAACTTTTTTGAAAACATCCTGGCTTCTTGGCGAATGAGGAGTCCATTCAAGGTATCGAGTAAAATTCTTATTTTAAAAAGCTCACCTCATCTTTAAATTCTCACCCCAGTTGACAGGTTGGCTGATAATATTTAAATATTATTAAAACCAGCGAATGATATGCTATCATTATTCAAGCATCTATCTGATCTGTCCGGTTGCTTCAATCACTGAATTTAGATTATTCATTATACCCACCCATATGGTTGTTATTCCAATCATAATCACGAAAAAATATCGCCGTTTGTCACCACTAGCACTAAATCAATACATACCGTTAAATAGCAACTCGTTAAATGCATCGGGTGGCAAGTGGCTCAGCACGTTGTTCAGACTGCCGATCTCGAAAGGAATCTCCTCTGCAAAGGTAAAATAGATGCTTAATTTTATTATCATACGAAACCAAGCAGTCAAAGCTTACCGATGACGTCTTGGGCAGCCATTAGTTCCGACTCTGACAAACCGCCTACGCCGGTATCCTCAGAACTAGCATATGCCGAACTGTTTTCGCAAATATTTAGTAAGTCTTGCGTGCTACTATTACCTAATATTTGATGTACAGGTTGTGGCTGTTGAACTGCGTAATTCAACATTAGATCTTCATTTCGATTAACTATACGATGTTGCAAAAATTGTTGCTGTTGTTGTTGATGAAGATTAAGGTGGGTTTGAGTAACGGCTGTTATTGGTTGTTGTTGTTGTTGTTGTTGTTGATAGGGTTGGACAATTTGACGCTGATGTAAGGCAATATTTACCCCACGAGCGCTGGTGACAGGAGCCGTGTGAACCGAATTCCCAGTTGCAATATGTGGCTGTATCTTAAACTGCTGCTGCGGTTGTTGATTTAAATAATTACCCCCTTGACGGGATAGGATGGTTTGCATTTTCTGATCACTGCCGACTGTAGATGTTGTTCCATATGCTGGTGGATGAGTACCCGGTTTTGAGTTGATAATACTTGAATATTGTTGTTTGTAATGCAGTTGATGCAAAGCCAGTTGTTGCTGAAGAGGCGTTAGCTTCTTTTTGTTTTTCTTTTTGTTGACCTTAGCGGACGTTACACTGGTCGGGGCAATTTTTATGACAGGCGCTGGCGACGAAGCCGTTACAGGCTTCGGCATTTTCTTTTTGGCAGCAGTGCTTGATGTTGGTTTTTTCTGAAGTTTAACTTCAGCTGACATCTTGTCATGGTTGTCGTGCTTCCAAGCGTGCTCTCGACACAAAATCAATTCGTGTTTAATATCAAATACCGGCACTCGGCATTGACTATTGTCGGAGAACTTAGCCGTGCATTGCTGGAAAAGGCGTTGCTCGTGATTATCTGTGATATGCTGGTAGCAATGTGTGGTTGCCAATAGAGCTACTTGATTACATTCTGGCCGCTGGCAAATGGATTGTTCAGTACCTCTGAAATAGGAAAAGAAGAGCTTTATCGTATACAAGTCACACACTTTTTTATATGAGTTGCTGCGCTGCAACATGTTGCTACTTGAATCTCGAGTCGACATGCGAGCCTACCCAGAGCAAAATGAACCGACCTAACTAACCGACGTCGGTCAATTGAAGGTAGGACACAGCTGATTGTTTCACCCATCTAAAATTATTACACCCATTTTTACCTTGTGTGAACAATACAACTTAATGTTGGTTTCAAATACTTTGCATACTGTATAGCTAACTCAACACAAACCCTCCTAACCAGGAATGGTTCGATCACTTTGCCTAAATTTTGATTCATTTGAGAGTACCGCCTCAGCCGAACAAAACTTGACAGTGATATATGGGACATTTATAAAACTGGTTATTATCTACAATTTTGCTGAATAAAGTGTTGCTGTACTTTTGTAGTAACAGCGCTACAATACTAGTAACTCATTAGTGATAAAATAAACGTTCATTTAGTTACTAAAGAGATACTAACATTGTAGAACCGTAACTACAGAAGATACAGCAAAACTTTATTCAGCAAAATTGTAGATCATAACTAGTTCTACAAATGTCCAATACATCACTTTAACAAATTTTGCTCGGCTGAGACGGTACTGTAAAATGAATCAAAATTGAGTCAAAATGATCGAACCATCCTTGCTCCTAACTCTGTCTGTCCCATAGTACCACAGGTGCTCTATGACTTCCGATGCTAAAATCGGCCGATAAAATTCGAATATGGATATTTTGATTTTATAACGTAGTAAAAAAATTGTTTTACAAGCCTGGTATTTCGAACCAGTAACTGCGAAGTGTGCAGGATTTGGCTTCAATTTTACTGTATATGCACTGTGTATACCTACAAACATCTGAAGTTGTTGCATCACGACAAATACACAAGCATTGCCGCTCCCTTTCTATTCACCAGGTCAAACCTGAAGTCAACCCTGCTCAATTTCGCTAAGCTAAATTATACAATACTACCTTCTATACATATAACTAAATTAGTCCAGATTACATCCTGCTCACGGAACCAAAAAAGCAGTTGTTTAACCCTCAATTGACCAAAAATTCAACGCAATCTGATCATCGGGGTATAGGTGTACCCATTTAGTAGTTCCATAATAAAAAGTACTGCGAAGTTATTCAAATTTTGTGTATTTGCTCCTTCCTTTTCTGAAAACTTCTGACCTATATTTTTTTATTTTGCACTTAGGGTACCCCCTCACAGTCCTAAAAATAATTGACGATGCTTTAAATTTTGTTTAAAGATAATGTTCAAAAGAGAAATCAAAACATTAAAATTTGATGCATCGCGATCTATTTGATACAATTTGTATGATGGGTTATCTGTAAATATTCAAGCTATAATCTATTAAAATCAAAAAATATAGCTCGAATTTAGCTTTTGAAATAATACCTAATATTGAAACAGTGCATTTTACAGGTTAGTTAATTTAAATGTTTCCTTCTACTTACCCACTCTTCTTTAAATTTGCTTCCCGCTCTCCATCCCATCGAGCAAGAATTTTACGCACTAGCTTGAGCCGTTTTCGGGCAGGAACTGAACTACGCAACCTCTGCCCATTCCAGTATTGTACCGCCTTACGTCGAAGGTATGCTCTCTTAAGCTCCAACCGCTCATCGCGACTGAGTTTCTTCAACTCTCCTTCTGCGTCTGTAGTACTCCAAAGTAATTTATTTTGAGCTTCCTCGTTCATTAATGCTTTCCGACCCTTACGAGATCTCATAGCCAGTGGATTTGCAGCTTCAGCTGCGCCCAGCTCGTTACCAGCATAAAATTCCTCGAACCAATAATCTTGGGTTAGGGTGGAATGCTCCAGCGAACTTGAAGTAGTTGAACCTGGCGCACAAATGTCATAAACGTACGAGCCAGGAGCATGCCATTCTTGATTTAAAGGAACAGCGACGGCACCTGGTGGTTTCCATTTAGGAAAACGAACTGCGGGAACGGGTTTTCCGGAATCAGCAACGGACTCATTGTGGTCGCTTTTGCTCGCTCGTTTTCCCGAAGTGGAAGATATCCTTTCCAGAGTTTCATGGTGAGATGAACGACTATATGACCGTTTGGTACGCTTAGTTCCCTGTGGTTGTGGTTGTGATTGGCTGGATTTACTAGATTTACTAGAATGCTTACCACTGGACGGAATACTATTGCCAGTGGACGACGTAGAAGCAATTACCGGCACCGGCGTTGTTGGCTGTAACTGCTTAGCAGCAGCCGGGATTTCACTTTTGGGAGATTGTTTCGGGATTACAAACGAAGGAATTGTGAAACCAACATCATCTTGCAGATTTGGAGACGCCTTTGGTGGTTGTGGCTGTGGCTGTTGTTGAGTTTGTGGTTTCAAAATAGATGTCGTTGGTGTTTTAGATCGTGATATTAACTGTAAATTTGACGGATTTGGAGTGATCGTTCTAGTGGGTGTTGTCGTCAAGATAGTTGACGAAATAGTCGGTGATTTAGTTGTAGCTACTATGGGTAGAGCTACAGTCGGAGCAACTATAGTAGCTACCGGCTGAGGAATAGGTTGGTTTGCGGTCGGTGGTGAAGTCCGGCGGATGCTTATTGCCGCTGGCTTAGGTGCTGTTATCGTCGGTGACGGTTTAAACGCTGGAAGAACTGTATTATTGTTTATTTGCAGAGTTGTAGCTGCTTGCGGTGATGTAACCGTATGTGGAATCTTGTTTAACAGTGAAGGATTCTGCTTCACCAAAGTGCTTCGAAGTGCTGCTATGCTAACCGGGTTAGAAATATGCGTTGCTGCTGCCAAGCTGTTCGTACTGTTGGGAGTATGAAGAAAAATTTTTCCTTGGGGCTGCGGCTGGATTAGTCGAATTTTTGTTGGTGAAATCGCTTGAAGCGGAACAGAAACAGGTTGCCCAACTGCCTTTCCGGCTACTACTGCAGGGGATGCTGGTAGCGTTAGAGGACTTCCTAAAACGCTGGTACTGGAATGATTGAGATATCTTCTTGCGTCTGGTGTAATAGTTGGTCTTCCACCAATAGGTTGTTGCTGCTGTTGTGGATTTGCACTCTTTACTATTCGGAGCGTCTGAATGGTGGTACCAACCGGAGAAACATTGGGCGACTTGCTAGCTAGAATACGCCGGGAAAATTTTCCTATCTGCTGCGGTGATATCTGAACCTGAAAAGGTTTCGTAAATACTGTTGTGGGTGTAGCTTTCGCAGTAGTGATTGCAGCTGTAGTCATCATCGTCTGAGGCGACACAGCGCTAGCCAGTGGTCTTTGAACAATTGTTGTAGCTTGTGGAACAGATACAGAAACGGTTCGAAAGACCGTTCCAGTTGGGTTTCCCACAACAGATGCGCCATTAATACGGTTTTTAGCCAATGTCACTGTTGGGGACTGTACAAGCGTTACTTTAAGGGGTGCCACTTTGGGTGATCCAGCAGATACACGCTGTTTAAAAAAGATAACGAAAACATCAACAAGCACAGCAAATGTTCAATACTAACCTGCACGACATGATTAACCCCACTGTTGTTTGTGAGCAAGCTGGTTCCAGCTTGTATTACGGTTGGAGTGCCACTAGAATTCGAATTACTATTGTTTGGGTGCGGATGCTTGTAAATTGATGTATTTGCTTGCAAAGGAGCCGGCTCTGAGAAAGCATATGGATCTTCCTGAACCCGAGATGCCTGCTGGCAGGACATGACCACCCGTTTTCTGTTAATTTTAACGCTTTGTTGTCTACAAATGAATTAACTACACGCTGCTACTGAAATTCAATATTTGTGATTGTGGTTGCTGAAAATAAAACAAAAACAAACATTAGTTAGCAGAAGCTAACTGAATTTATAATTATTTAAAACACAGAAATATATTTTTAATGTCTGTTGTTGAGGAAGAAGTTACGAATCTACCATTAAACGTATATTGATATAATTTTTGCCTCTTTGATCAAGATTAAACAAATTTAATAAATGCTGATGTATTTTTATTTTTGAGGACTTTTGTGACTAATATCACAGTTGTGACTCTAGCGCGTCCCAAGATAAAAATAAATTGTTCTGCTGTTTTTCCAAACGACATCTGAGAATCTAAATTGCTTTAACTAAAATTCTTATAACTAAAAAAAAGCGGTATTGGCTTCGGATCAACTTCTGCAAATACAGGTTCAAATATTGATTAATCAGAAAACGAACGGGACAGGAGAGGGAATTTATTAAAATAAATCTTTCCTTCCGCAAAGCCCCAATTTGTAAACGCAAATTTATACTTTTTCATAAATAGTGCAATAGATTAATCACTGCCATAAGTTTTTTGGCTTAATTTATAGCTTTTTGAAATGTTTTTTTTTTTCATCCCAAACATGAAATTAAAAAAATAAACAAGAGATATAATACCTATACTTCAAAATTAATATTGTTTGCATAACTCACGCTAAGCTTCCCGCGCACTATGCTGCCCACTGGATCTGAGTGCAGAATGCCAGACTGATCAAGCAGTATACGAAAATAAATAGATCAAGAACTGGAAAGTAGTCGATCAGCCTGAGAATGGTGATGCTTGATTTATGCCGCAAACACGCTCTGCAAAACCGACATAGAATGTCTAGACACTGAATTCATTCGCAGCACACGCATGGCCCATGGAAATGTATTGTGTCGGGAATGGGGAATGATTCAGCTTTTCGCTCAACGAAATTGTTATTTTGTCAACAATTGTTGATAGGAACAGTAAGAAATGTTTTTATTGGCTAATGACTAACCTTTCAGATAGAAGAAAATTATAATTTTTGTGTAATTACGAGCAAATCATTGATGTAGTCAACCGAGAACCGGAAAGATCACGGATAAATGAGAGGAAGCTCTTCCGGGAAGAACGTAGATTCTTCCGGACACATATAATGGAAAGCTATTTGAATTCGCTTTTTCACTCACAATGCAATTCCTAGCCAAGTACTTCTCGGATAGCCACGACGCGGTGTATAATTTTTTGCGTTTCGTTTGCTATTTTTTTGTTGTTGCTAGTGCTGTTATACCTCTTCCTCCGCAGTTCAGCAGAATAATCGTGTATGACGATTGCCGTTCGTTTGCTTGCCTGCCTAGTTGCGATGAAGAGCAGAAACTGGAATTCGTCCGGACAAACTAGCACGTTCACAGATCTGTCGATTTTCACTATCAAACGTTACACAGACATGCACTGCATCGGACATGCACAAATTCACTCCATTTTAGGAAAGTTTTAAACGCAAATTTAACTAAAATTTATGCTCGGTTCCAAAATTTTCCTTACGAGCTGTCAAAACTTTGAAGACACAACGTGAGTGTCAAAATTAGCAATAGCACTCATATTTGACATCAAATTGACATTTGAAAAATGAGTTACCTTATCGGGACAAAAAGCTATTTCAACAGAACACAACGCTGTACACTCAAAAAAATAATCACTTACGTTTCAGGTGCAAAACCATATAAATATTTTCCATAATACTTTTCACCTAAATACTGTCGTGCTTGTCGAACCGTTTCGTAGCCATTTTCAATCTTTTGCTTCCTACGCGTTTATACAAGGGATAGCGCGAACTAAAACGCAGCATTCAATCTAAACTTCGCTAACAGAATGATCTTCGTCTCCTTTTTAGTTTTTAGCAACCCTTAGCTGCTCATCTAACTGAGAGCCGAATTGCTTCTCTTTTTCGCCCGAATCCCCGAAAGCTCAAAAGAACAAACGATACAGACCGATTCTCTTCCGATCGTGCCATTATTCTCTCGACAATAAAATCGTAAGAGAATATTCAGTTATCGGGCGGGCAAGCCATGTCTGTTGGCGGCAATACGGTGCTGGCTTCAACCGTTTATTATATGGGTGAAGTCAGAATGGCACTTTCCAAGAAGCGCTTGAGACAAACCCAGCTTGCGCTCACACTCACACATGCGCAGCTCTGTAAGTGGACAAGAGATCGCTCAATACCGTCAACGCGAAAGCTACGGCTAACGCAATTTATGCTCACATATCATGTTTGATGGGTTTCCACTTTTTCATACCTAGCAAGGCAGCCGTCTGCCAGTGTGCGTGTATGCGCTTGAGGTCTATAACTGGAAGAATATAGCGAACAAACATATTTGGCGAATGCCAACTTTTATTAATACCAGGCTTATCTACTACAATATCCTTCACCTCTACTCTGGGCTGTAAATTTTTGAATATTTATTTGGTATTTTAAAATTCATTATAAAACGCAAAAAAAATAATTAAAAAATAAACGCTCAATTTCCGCGTCCTAGAGTCCTATTACTCCATAATAACACTATAATAGTTCAATATCAAAATGCACCGTTTCTACTTCTTGGAGTCCAATTGCTTCATACTAATTTTAAAATCAGTGTCTAAATGCACCGTTTCTATATCTTGGAGTCCAATCGCTCCGTAATATCTTTAAAATCATAGTGTCCAAATGCACTATTTCCATGTCTCGGAGTCCAATTGCTCTAATCATAGTGTCCAAATGCACCCTTTCCACTCCTTGGAGTCCAATTGCTCCGTGATTTCAAAATCAGTGTCCAAATGCACCGTTTCTACATCTTGGAGTCCAATCTCTCCGTAATATCTTTGAAATCATAGTGTCCAAATGCACTATTTCCATGTCTCAGAGTCCAATTGCTCTAATCATAGTGTCCAAATGCACCCTTTCCACTCCTTGGAGTCCAATTGCTCCGTGATTTCAAAATCAGTGTCCAAATGCACCGTTTCTACATCTTGGAGTCCAATCGCTCCGTAATATCTTTGAAATCATAGTGTCCAAATGCACTATTTCCATGTCTCAGAGTCCAATTGCTCTAATCATAGTGTCCAAATGCACCCTTTCCACTCCTTGGAGTCCAATTGCTCCGTAATAACTCTAAAATAATTCAGTGTCCAATTGCACCGTTTCTACATCTTGGAGTCCAATCGCTCCGTAATATCTTTAAAATCATAGTGTCCAAATGCACTATTTCCATGTCTCGGAGTTCAATTGCTCTAATCATAGTGTCCAAATGCACCCTTTCCACTCCTTGGAGTCCAATTGCTCCGTAATTTCAAAATCAGTGTCCAAATGCACCGTGTCTACATCTTGGAGTCAGATTGCTCCGTACCAATTTCAAAATCAGTGTCCAAATGCACCGTTTCTACATCTTGGAGTTTAATCGCTTCATAATAATTTCAAAACCAGTGTCCAATTGCACCGTTTCTACATCTTGGAGTCCAATGGATCATTGAAAAAGCCGAAAAATCTTACAGATGGCTCCAGCATAGACATGTTCTGTCAAACACACTCGACGAACGTCTATGAACGACTGTCAAACTGCATTGCAATCTGATTGGTCCACCCAAAAAAGAGCGATTCAGATTAACCGTTATCAACCGTCAACAACAACGGAACGGCAAGAAATTATGACGTGCAATCTGTATCAGCCTTAGAGTTTACTCTAAATATGCCACGTGGGGCTTTAGTGTCCATCTAGCGGTAAGCACGAGCAAAAGCAACCTACAATGATCCATTGCTCCGTAATAATTTCAAAATCAGTGTCCAATTGCACCGGTTCTACATCTTCCAATTCAGTCCGATCGCTTTGTAATATCTTGACAATCAATGTCCAAATACACGTCCTGGAGTCCTATCGATTGGTAATAACTCTAAAACCATACAGTGTCCAATCGCAGTTTTTACGTCTTCAGATCAATCGCTCCGTATAGAGATGGTGAATGACTCACGAGCCGTTCAAATGAACCGGTTCACAGAAAGAAATGTTCAAACGAACGACTCTTGAAAAGGAACCACGGTTTTTCAAACGTACGCGAAGGGAACACGAAGACACGACCGCAGCAAATGAACGGTTTAGAGCCGCTCACACAAAAGAGCCGTTTGGCCCACCTCTAGCTCCGTAATATCTATAAAATTATACAGTGTCCAAATGCACTATTTCCGCATTTTGTTTTCTTATTGCTCCGTAACAACTCTAAACTTATACAGCATTAAATTTCACCATTACTACATACCAGAGTCCAATTGCTTTGTAATAACTCAACTCATAAAACTCTGAACAATTTTACCGTTATTGTTTCTTGAAGTTTTCGTTTCATTTAACTTTTTCGGAATTCTACATTCCGTATTAACCAAAAAAACTTATATATATATGGTTGTCAATCCATCGTGTGAGCAATACGACAAATAACAATCGAACACTACTAATACGAATAATTTCCTTGGTCGATTGTTTTTTTTTCTTCCTCGTCTTTCATCATCTCTCACCAGCAAAATTAATCAAAAAAACTCACTGATCATACAGTTGCGCGCCCCAACTAACCATACATCGTCGAACCAATCGACAGCATTGCAACATTCAGAAACACATCATTCAGTTTGAACGATGTTTTTAAGAACGGAAAATTTTCTTCGTCCGGAGCTTCTGAAATTGACTTTGTGTGCTTGAAAACTTCCAAAAGAACTGGGCCTGACTTAACTTTGTACGCTCATCCTCTATACTAGCTCGATCTAGATAATCTGATAGTAGATCGATCGCAAAATTAATAGTCTGGACAGCCCACCTACTCTCCCACAACGGCAGGCTTGCATTTTGGGATATTAATTGAGGAAATCGACATTTTGTTCATCGAAGACATAAATCGTGATAATTGCATACCTGTTTCGTTACGTTTATGCTTAGCGCTAGAAGGACCCGCATCTCTCAAAAATTCTACACTATTCACGCTTTCGCTATGGGTAAATGTCAATCTAGCCTGCAGAGCCAAGAAAGTCCCGTTTACTATTCTCAGTTCCTTGCTTAACTGGATTCTGGCGGATCTCTCTTCAGCCTTTTATTTTTTTTTATTTAAACAAGTAGAATCAAAACCTCAAATATTCAACACGAGTTGTATTCAATATCAAAATTGTAAAAATGTATGTATACAATCAATAATCTATAATTTCTGCGCTTTTTATTACTATCATACCCATAACAGTTAATATATTAAATATTTATGTTTCATCATACCTCATACCTTTAATATTTCAATATTTATACTTATACTATGCGGAAAATGCACCTTCTTAGAGTCCCATGCAAAAATTATTTGCGTGGTTTTTTTGCGTCTAATTCACACATTTGCAATTTAGCAATTTTTGTCTCTGTTTACCCCCGATTTGACACCTCTGTACTCCCCTTTGTTTGCAAACATATCTTCTATGTATGGTTAAGTGTATAATAATTAACGTCCAAATATAAGTTTGCATAGAACTCGGAAAATTACTGCAAAGCACAATACATATTCTTCGCATTTTATATTCATAAGAAGATAAAATAATAGGCAATTTGAAAGCATACAGTGTCCAATCGCACTTATACTACAAATCCGACTTGCTTTTTTTTTGCTTCATTTATCCAGTGGGAGACCAAATGCTCCTGTATCTACTTTTTTTAATGTTTCCTCTTTATTTTCCATTCGTAAAAATATGTATAGCCAAATATATGGGACCATCCCCTGCCCATAAAACACTCCGTTTTTATTTTCGTTTACTTATATGTATTAGCTCTGAAATAATATAAAAAGTTATGTGTTCGATTGCCACTAATGCCACATATTGTGTATTCATCCCCTAGGAGTTTAAATGTTTCTTATTTCGAGCAATTTTGCTTTATTTACCTTTTTCATAACAATAAATATTATGTAAGCCCATGAACTAAGCAGGTATATTGCAAGTATCCGCTTTTTTTACTTCGTATTAATTTACTTACAATATTTATCACCCCGTAAGGTGTCAGTGCATCCTGCAAAAACCGTTTCTTGCTCCGCATGCAAACCATATCAATTTTACCTGATATTTGACGCCATACTTTTTTTTTTTTTAATCCCACACTTTAGTCGATCCTAAATCCTTTATTGTTTCCTGCATTCAACCAGAAATTTCTATTCCGTCCTTTGTACCTTTACCTCCATCATAAATAATTTTCTATGCAATTGCATCTTGTTTCACATCACTAAATCCATAAACACGTGTGTGCCTCACTAAATTATTGTTTGCCTCGTTTACCGTTTAAATCTGAAACCCACACCTTCCAATTTGAAAAATATTTCACTCTACCTCACTTAGATTCGGCAATTCCACTCAATCGCCAACAAATAAAACGCGCACCACCCACCATCGGGCTTTTCGTAGCACCGTCTTTCTTCTCTAAGTATATCTTTATATGAAACTTTCCCCCCGAAACTAACATATCACTATCATCCACTTTTTTCAAATATCCAATGGCAGCTTCACTAAGAATCATCGATTGCTCCGTTTACCACTTAATCATTAACCCAAATCTTCAAAAAAAAACCAAATTGATTACACTCTGTCCCCCTTGAACTTCAAAATTCCAATCGTTTGGCACCAACAAATCTGCGCGACTCGTCTATTCAAACAGCTTTTCACGCACGATGTTTTTTTTTTATGGGTGTAATTTTCTTCCACAATTTCCACCCGCAACTAACAAATAGCTATCTGCTATCATTCACTTTACTTCCAAATGCTTGTGGCCGCTGTCGCAGTTACCAGCCGGGAGCCTGTTCTGCGCCAATGTCGTGCTTGTCGAACCGTTTCGTAGCCATTTTCAATCTTTTGCTTCCTACGCGTTTATACAAGGGATAGCGCGAACTAAAACGCAGCATTCAATCTAAACTTCGCTAACAGAATGATCTTCGTCTCCTTTTTAGTTTTTAGCAACCCTTAGCTGCTCATCTAACTGAGAGCCGAATTGCTTCTCTTTTTCGCCCGAATCCCCGAAAGCTCAAAAGAACAAACGATACAGACCGATTCTCTTCCGATCGTGCCATTATTCTCTCGACAATAAAATCGTAAGAGAATATTCAGTTATCGGGCGGGCAAGCCATGTCTGTTGGCGGCAATACGGTGCTGGCTTCAACCGTTTATTATATGGGTGAAGTCAGAATGGCACTTTCCAAGAAGCGCTTGAGACAAACCCAGCTTGCGCTCACACTCACACATGCGCAGCTCTGTAAGTGGACAAGAGATCGCTCAATACCGTCAACGCGAAAGCTACGGCTAACGCAATTTATGCTCACATATCATGTTTGATGGGTTTCCACTTTTTCATACCTAGCAAGGCAGCCGTCTGCCAGTGTGCGTGTATGCGCTTGAGGTCTATAACTGGAAGAATATAGCGAACAAACATATTTGGCGAATGCCAACTTTTATTAATACCAGGCTTATCTACTACAAATACCATATGTTTTTCACGTAAATAATTACATTAATATGATCTATGGGTGCACATACAAGTTACGTGAAATGCAGATACCTTGTGTCAGAACTTCATTTAACTTTTAGTTGAACGTCACATATATCTTATCTGCTTCATGCGAAACGGACAATTCCATAAATAATGATATTAAAAGTTGTTTTTTGCGCATATTAAAAAAACGAATTTTTCATGACGATATAAAGTTTATTTAAAATTGTATATATAAGCACTATATACCTACATTCCATGTTTACATTGTGATTGTTTTATTCCTAATTTTTGCCTCAGCATTAGTCTGAAACCACTTGTTCTACAGATGAATAGTTTGTATCTGGATTCGATCTGGATGCTGCAAGCGTTGGTGGTAATACGGTGCTTAGGAGAAGCAGGAGAAGTAACGCGATACAAAGTTTCGTATCTGGAAAATACAAAATAATATGTAACATAATATCTTTAAATTGTTGATGAATTTATACCTTGGCTTGTATTCCTTGTGTTCAAACTTTTCAACAAATCAGCAGCTCCAATCGCTTTTTAGCTGCAAACGTCGCAACTTAGAAATTCATTATCAGGGCCAAGAAAGCAGAAATGGATATCCTTTTACGGAGCGGATTTCCACCTTGTAATAATATATTGTTTTTTCCTAAAAAGATAACTATTTTATAAATTGATTACTGAAATATGAGAACAGTTACCTTTTTCCTAAAGCCTAAAGAGTGTCGGGACTGTGATCGCAAGGACCTGCAGAAATTCGCAGTCTACCTTCTTTCCTGGCTCCAAATAATATTGTGCGACAACTCCAATAAGAAAAACGAAATCCTGAAATCATTGATATAAATGTATTTTATTGCTTATTTGAATAATAATTTATATTTACCTTTGAAAAAGTGCAGTAAGTTACCTGCGAAACACCAATTTAAAGACAATTTGCCTCACTGTCACTTGACGCGATCTTGAATGTTTTTTTCGTCGCTGTTTATTTTGCATACATGACAATCACGTGATAACTATGTGAACGGCACATGGAAAATACGTTAATCATCTATTTATTTTGCATACCTGACAGTCATGTGACAGTTATATGAATGGCACATGAAAATCAAGTTACATAATCTGTATTGCATACCTGACTATCACATGACATCAATGTGCACGGCATATGAAAAATATGTTACATCATCTATTTATTTTGCATACCTGAAGGTCACGTGACAACTATGTGAACGGCACATGAAAATTACTTTATATCAACTATTTATTTTGCACACCTGACAATCACGTGACAGTTATGTGAAAGGCATATGACAATGAAGTATATGTATATAAAATGTATATGTTGTCTACTTGAATATTAATATTTTACTATTTGAATATTAGATGGTCGTGATAAAACTCATATGAATGCTGATATTTTAAAAGTATGTGCATTTACACGTAAAATGTATGTGGTCTTTTGGTTGAGTGTATATATTGGCGACCCTATACACTCAAAATAATTTTCCGGTCAAAATTACTTGAAAAAACGCATCAACATAATGAAAACCACACGATGTAAAATCACAGAGAACAGATTAACAGGCTCGAAGGAAGTAATCGATTTTTTGAGTGTAAAATCTATCGGTGGTGCTCTCCAGAAATAGTTTGTCAAACGCCTCAAAATATATCCATGCACCTTTATCAATATTTCTTTGTGCAGGAGTTACATAGCAGCAATGGCAGCGACGGCAGCGACATCAAGATTTAGTTTGCCACTTGCTGCTCGAGGGGTGCTCTATTGAAGGATTACTTGTAGATTACATAAAAACCTTTTACACACTTTTTGTCGATTACCTGGTAGTATGTTCTCTGTGGTAAAATCTCAGTAAATGAATATTGCGAACATTAAATTTTCTGCAGCGGGTTAGGAATCTTATTTACTAGCTAGCGCACTGGTGGTTGCAAATGAAATGTGTACTTAGGACCTAGGACAGGACATGACACGTTGTATCGCAAAAGAGCCAATTTGCTGTCAAAAAAGAGCCAGATTCCTGATTGGCTGATTTCATGCGTGCAATTGTAGAAACAAAAATTCACAAGGGAAGCGCAAAAGTGTTGCTGGAAACCACAGCAAACCCTGTAACAATCAAGTTTTTCACGTTACTAGGTTTTTAAGAGTTTGTTTATCGCGGCGTGTTAACATAAAACACATTAAATCGAAATGTAAGTATTATTCGATCAGATTGGATCTATTTTTGTGTAATTAGTGTTCAACTAGGACAAGTGGCTTCTATCATAAACTGCAGCTGCATTCTTGGAAACAATTTTCGCTTGCCGTAGTAAATTTTGAAAGGAAATCGCCAAAACAAAAACAAGAAGAAGAAGTCACAGTCCTACTGTTTTACCTGACTCACTGCGAATATGCGTATTATTGAAATAAAACGTAACCATACGTTTTATTCGTTTATAACGCAAATGCAGTTAATATCGATAACAAAAGATTTTTTATAAGTTGTGCTTTTGTTATTACATTTAATTTGTAAAAAGTTGCATCCATAACAATTCAGTTTCACAATACAATTATTGCGTACTACCCAGTAAACCATTTGGTTTGTATATCTCGATTGCAACTGAGATATACGAAATCATATCTGAACGAAAAAGTTATATTTCACGCCATATAAGAACATATATGTACCAAAGTGGAGGCGATATACGTGCGAAAATGTTGACAATTATTTGTAATTCTATTTTGCGTAGTTTTTATAACACGCAACTAAATACTTCTGAATATATGATTAAGATATAATCAAATATTGCAATCGTCTATACTGCTTTATAATTCACAGTCATGAATTGTATACACTGAGGCAAATTTCCGTATACTCTTTATGTGTGAAACTACATAAATTTTTGCAATTTGATCTGACAAATAATATTTATGTTTGAGGCAAATAAAAATCATGTGTTCTCGCTAATAACATTTATCTTCAAAAAGAGATAAAATTCATTTCCTTTAGCAAATAAAAATTATGTGTGAGCTTTTAACACTTATTTTTGGTGGTACATAAAAGCTATGTAATTCAAATGAAAATTATGGGCTAAACCTTAATGTTTATAGGCAAATTGCGTATAGCTTTTACATGCATTAAAATGTTCTTTAGAAGTTCAAACAAGAAAAGCGTTACTTGTAATATTGTAAATTATATATTGTTACATTATATTAATTAATTAAATACCTATGCCGCATCGATCACTGCATTCCTTGCGATTTGATTACCGAAAAAGCCTGGCTGCAACTCCTGCAATTATCAATCCGGACCGGACCTCTTATAGCGTCGCTGGCCTTCTGATATGTCGTTCGCTGCGGGACAGTGTTCCTTAGTCTTTGCTGAAACATTAAACTTTATAATTAAAATGTTAATTAACAATTTTTGCTATTGAGACTTACGTTGTACGTTGAGGTTTTAAGACCTGACGCCATCTTAATTGCCCGCGCACTCAATCAATGTGGCACATTTAAAGTATGTGTAAAAGCACATGATTTTCAACTATACGATATGAAACATAATCTTTATGGCAGTTCACACATAAATGTAATTTGTAAGCCATATACCTTTTATGGACTGACTCATAATAAATAAGAGATTTTCTTTTGATGTTTATGTTCAAACATTTAAATATAATGTTTCAAGTAACATGAAAAGTATGTGTTCAGCTCCTATAATTGTTAAGTTTAAATTTTTTTAAGTGTATGAAGACACGCACGACTGCAAAACAACTTATTGTTCACTTCGATTTGACATACTCTAATCATTATACAATTCCAATGTCAAATTGACATGAAAACGATTTAATGTGAACTTTCTATTACGATTTTGTGTTATCTGGGTAGTGGCACTTGAAATATAACGTTTAAGTACGTACGCAAAAAGATAGGCCAAGAAATGCTAAAGAAAAGATTTTCCGTTTACGATTTCTTTACCAGTATGCACCTCACAAGAAATAATCGAAAGAAATCGAACAAAACTAGTCAAACATCAACAGTAATAATAATGATAATTAGCATAACAACACGATAACATCAAAAGAAGACCGAATTTTGCCACGTGTGTTTCACAAATCGCAAATCATTTCTAACAATGAAGTTTGACGATACTATCATACCACACTAGTTTCGATAGTATTAACAAACCTTTGTATCATTCCCATCGTTCGGTTTGTTTACTGATGAGCTTTTGATGTTTTTTGGTCTTTGCATAAGTAAAAAAGGGAAAGAAATATATTGGATTTCAGTTTTGACAGATGCTTGCGGGTGGCGCCGCCATCAAACGAATCGCCAAACTAACAAAATGCGAGGGATAACTTCGGGTAACTTTAACATGAACGAGGGGTTATTTCGAAATGGTCGTTACAAAAATTTACACAGGTTGGGTATGTCAGCCTGGATATCTGTTCTCTGTGGTGAAACTGAATTGTTATTTATGCAACTTTTTACAAATTAAATCGTTTATAACGCATATGCAGTTAATATCGATAACAAACGATTTTTTATAAGTTGTGCTTTTGTTATTGCATTTAATTTGTAAAAAGTTGCATAAATAACAATTTTGTTTCACATTACAATTATTGCGTACTACTGGCACATGAAATATAACGTTTAAGTGCGTTATTTTTAGTAATCAAAATTAACGATATTTTCGATACAAGGGCGATATTTTTTGAAACCTTTCGAACCAACACGATCCCGCGAACACAACGCATATTCGCAGTGAGTCAGGTAACACAGTACTGTTACAGGGAATACAGCTAATATGAGCTACGAACATATATCACAGAGAACAGACATTCATCTTGAACTCGCCACGTGTGTAAAAGCTCAGCTGCCATTTTGTAAGTATGTGGTAATGCTTCCACTACGTGGCGCTCACATCGCTGACAGAATGAGCTTTTGTTGTTAATGTCTGTCAACGCGTATCAAAGCTCTCGTCATTATTTTAACTAAAGCATTCAGCAGTTGCTATAGTAACTAACGCGATGTTTACCGCTTAAAATAAAAGTAAACATTTATTAAAAATAGTAACGATTAAATATCTTTTTAATTTAGCTGAATGGCTAGCCCATAACTTTGGCCAATTGAATTTAAAACAGAGTTCATGGCGACAAAGGTGATTTCGATTACGAATTCAGTGTTTCGAGCCATGAACAGACCAAGAATACGCTGTGGTTTTAGCGGCCGCCGCCTTCGAGGTCGATGAAACAAAGCCAAACGCTGCACTAACGGTGGACCTCGATGAAGTAGTACCTACAGGTTTTCCGGTCCTAAAAGACGAAAAGGCTACTGCTAGTACCACGGCACCCCAGTAAACCATTTGGTTTGTATATCTCGATTGCAACTGAGGTATACGACATCATATCTGAACGAAAAAGTTATATTTCACGCCATATAAGAACATATATGTACCAAAGTGGAGGCGATATACGTGCGAAAATTTTGACAACTATTTGTAATTCTATTTTGCGCAGTTTTTATAACACGCAACTAAATACTACTGAATATATGATATAGATATAATCAAATATTGCAATTGTCTATCCTGCTTTATAATTCACAGTCATGAATTGTATATGAAGACACGCACGACTGCAAAACAACTTATTGTTCACTTCGATTTGACATACTCTAATTATTATACAACTCCAATATGAAATTGACATGAAAACGATTTAATGTGAACTTTCTATTACGATTTTGTGTTATCTGGGACTTTATGTAAAACCATGAAATACAATCCGACGCGAAAAAACTAAATAAGATGCCTATTTCACATTTACATTTAGTAAAATCAAAGAAAAATTTGAAATGCCGTTCGATTTCTGTTTTCCATGTTTAGCCGTGTTCAACAAATAACATAAACAAATTCGAGCCGTTGCTACAACCGTTGCTACAGAAACTGATAATAGAGTTGCTAGTATTTCGAATATGCTGTTTATGTCAAGAATATATAATAAATTTGGCAACTTGGATTTTGGGCAACTGGTGCACCATAAGAGAGATGTCGCTAGTGTCTTGTTCAAAAGTTTACACACCATTTGCATGAAATTTTATATGAACATAATTATCTGTTCTCTGTGCATATATTGCCCCTTTTATGACTATTTAGACTACTGTGATAATCATTTAATGCAACATACCGCATTTTGCACTGTTAATCTGACACTAGAGTGACTTTTAGTTTAATCAACTTATGAGTTTGACTTCTTTTTCCTTCTTACCCTCGTTTTCCACTCCATTTTCCTTGAGCGAAATCGCGTGCGAGATTCGACTGTGATAATCGTTTAATCGGGATAGTCTAAATAGGCGAATACACGCAAAACTAATGAAGCCCATGCGACTCCTACATTTGGCTGTCCGAACTAGGAAAATAATGATCAATTACAATTTTTCGCTGGACGGATATAAAAATCAAAACATTTTTTATTTAAATCTCAGTAAAATGAATATTGCGAACATTAAATTTTCTGCAGCGGGTTAGAAATCTTATTTACTAGCTAGCGCACTGGTGGTTGCAAATGAAATGTGTACTTAGCACAAGTAAATTAAGATCCGGATTTAGTTTAGGTGTGTATGGTTATGTTTATAGGTGCGGAACTGAAAAATTTAGATCCAGTTATCTGGATGAAAGTGTTCTACTTAACTGTTTAAGGTAATTTTAATGGTTGTAAGCAAACTTATAACAATGTTTTATCCAAGGCATGCTGAATCAATGTCCTTATTGTTTAGTATTTATCATGTAACAAAATTTTAATAGTTTTAGATAAAATGCAGGCAAATAAAAATTATAGTAAGTATATATGTTATTTTCTAACCCAACCATAACATTTGATTGATTCCAAAGCGCGTATTTAAAAAAAAAATTCAAACTCGCTTCTGATGATTTTAGTTTTCTACATGTTTTGACAGCTTGAAATAAAAATATCATCATTTTTACCGCGGCGCCAACTACTTGTCGAATGAAGCTTTTGTTCACTTATAGTAGCAACTCTAGTGCTGCTTCTGTGACTTTTCTGTTATTCAATTTTTCGCTCTTTCTCCTTCAAGTTTTGTCCGCCCTGGGGAAACTATAAAACACTTACGATTTATTACTTTCCTTATTTAAAAATTTATTATTTTTTGAAACTGTTTTGAAGCTGAAGTGTTCAATAACTATTTTGACATCCTGAAGTAAGGCGTAGTCCTACGTCAATATAAAAATGTTTTTGGAAACATTGACTACCAGAATGTTTTGCATTTTATATACTCACCAATTTTTCGTCATTTGGAACATATATACGAAAATTGATTGATGTTTAAGCATATTTCTGAAAGTAAAAAATATTTTGTGTTGCCACCAAAATCGAATACCAATTTGCCAAAATCGGACCGTACCAAAAACGAAATTCTTTTTTAATTCAAAAATCTGTTTTGTCGAAAGTGCAAAAATAACATAATTGCGGGCCTATTATTATAAAGGATTAAAAATCTATACCTATAAAGAAGGATTTCTGTCTGTCTGTCTGTCTGTCTGTCTGTCTGTCTGTCTGTCTGTCTGTCTGTCTGTCTGTCCTGTGTTCCTTATAGAATCAAAAACTACTGAACCAATCGGCGTGAAAATTTGCATGTAGAGGTTTTTGGGGCCAGGAAAGGTTTTAGTGATGGTTAGAGACCCCTCCCCCCACTAAGAGGGGGGGCTCCCATACAAATGAAACACAAATTTCTGCATAACTCGAGAACTAATCAAGCAAATAGAACAACATTTGGCATGTGGGTGTTTTCGGTGACAAGAATTTATTCTAGGGTAATTTGAGACCCCTCCCCTCTTTATAAGGGGAATTATAACTCCTCTCCCCTTTAAGAGGGGGGGTTTCCATACAAATTTCCTCATAACTCGAGAACTAATCAAGCAAATGGAACCAAATTTGGCATGTGAAGGTTTTCGAGGGCAAGAAAATTTTCTATGTTGAATTAGGACCCCTCCTCACTTTAAGAGGGGGGGCTCCTGTACAAATGAAATACCAATTTCCTCATAACTCGAGAACTAATCAAGCAAATGGAACCAAATTTGGCATGTGTGTGTTTTTGAAGACAAAATTTTTTTCTATGATGAATTGGGACCCCTCCCCACTTTAAGAGGGAGTGGGCTCCTATACAAACGAAATACAAATTTCCTTATAACTCGAGAGCTAATCCAGCAAATGGAACCAAATTTGGCATGTAGGTGTTTTTGGAGGCAAGAATGTTTTCTACGATGAATAAGAACCTCTCCCCACTTTAGGAGGGGGGGCTCCTATACAAATGAAATACAAATTTCCTCATAACTCGAGAACTAATCAAGCAAATAGAACCAAATTTGGCATGTGGGTGTTTTCGGTGACAAGAATTTATTCTATGGTAAATTGAGACCCCTCCCTCTTTATAAGGGGAATTGTAACTCCTCTCCCCTTTAAGAGGGGGGGCTTCCATACAAATTTCCTCATAACTCGAGAACTAATCAAGCAAATGGAACCAACTTTGGCATGTGAAGGTTTTCGAGGGCAAGAAAATTTTCTACGGTGAATTAGGACCCCTCCCCACTCTAAGAGGGGGGGCTCCTGTACAAATGAAATACAAATTTCCTCCTAACTCGAGAACTAATCAAGCAAATAGAACAACATTTGGCATGTGGGTGTTTTTTTTGGTGACAAGAATTTATTCTATGGTGAATTGAGACCCCTCCCCTCTTTATAAGAGGAATTATAACTCCTCTCCCCTTTAAGAGGGGGGACTTCCATACAAATTTCCTCATAACTCGAGAACTAATCAAGCAAATGCAACCAAATTTGGCATGTGAAGGTTTTCGAGAGCAAGAAAATTTTCTATGGTGAATTAGGACCCCTCCCCACTTTAAGAGGAGGGGCTCCTGTACAAATGAAATACAAATTTTCTCATAACTCGAGAACTAATCAAGCGAATTGAACCAAATTTGGCATGTGTGTGTTTTTGGAGACAATTTTTTTTTTCAATGATGAATTGGGACCCCTCCCCACTTTAGGAGGGGGGTCCTATACAAACGAAATACAAATTTCCTCATAACTCGAGAACTAATCCAGCAAATGGAACCAAATTTGGCGTGTAGGTGTTTTTGGAGACAAGAATTTTTTCTGTGATGAATTAGGACCGCTTCCCACATTAGGAGGGGGGGGGGCTCCAATACAAATGAAATACAAATTTCCCCATAACTCGAGAACTAATCAAGCAAATAGAACCAAATTCGGCATGTTGGCATGTGGCATGTGGCAAATTTGGCATGTGAAGGTTTTCGAGAGCAAGAAAATTTTCTATGGTGAATTAGGACCCCTCCCCACTTTAAGAGGAGGGGCTCCTGTACAAACGAAATACAAATTTGCTCATAACTTTAGAACTAATCAAGCAAATGGAACCAAATTTGGCATGTGAGAGTTTTAGATGGCAGAATTTTTTTTCTGTGGTGTATTATGACTCCTTTCCCTTTTAAGAGGGTAGGCTCCCATACAAATGAAATACAAATTTCCTTATAATTTGAGTACTAATCAAGCAAATGGAACCAAATTTAGCATGTAGGAGATTTTTGAGTCTTGAATTTATTTTATGATAGTTAGAGACCTCTCACCCCTGTGGTAGGGGGATATGGACTCTCATACAAATAAAACAGAAATTTTTGCGAAACTCAAAAACTAATCCAACTCGAGAAATTCGAGACTCTTCCATAAAACATTAATCAATAACAAGACCACAAAAACTATCTATAGTAACACTAGATCATTCAGGACGAGCCGGTCGCGAGAAGCGCCGTCGGAAGCGCCGCCCACTGGGGGGCTTGCAAAACTCGAGAAGTGACAAAGATCATCCGAGATTCATGATTTATGTACAACACAGGTTAATTTGTGGCAATACGAAGTTTGTCGGGTCAGCTAGTGTATTATATGTTGACGATCACCTCAATCGCGAACGAACGAGTAAAAGTCAAGGTCACTTATGGTCCTATGCATAGTGGCTTAACAAGTATCTTACAACAGGCAGAAAGTAGACCTCGGTGACTACCCGAGGCTACTGGCTACTGGCTTGTCGTGTATCGAATGTTAACGATAACATCAATTGGCTTCAAGTCGCGGGAAAAGAACGTACAGTTTTGTGAAAGATGTATGTTCTCTAAGAGCTTGAACTTGGACATGATACAATGATGTTGGATCAGACAATCCGAAGACTGTCGAAGTTTAATCTTAACAATAACCCATGTAATTCATCGCACTTCCATCTAAATTAAGCTCTTCTTTAAATTTACTTAAGATTTCCAATCAACTTTGTTCATCAAATTTCTGATGAATATATCAAGTAATTAAAAGTCCAAACGCACTATCATTGAAGAGTCAATTTTATATCATTGCATTTCTCCACACATAGGTACAATACAGATAACAGAATGCCTGCTTTACGAATGTAAGTGCGAAGTGGGTCGCTTTTGCACAAGAGGGAAGCGCTTGGAGGTTTCATGGCAAGGGTGTGCCGAACAGCCAAACACCATGCACGAGATCCAGTCACAGGCCATTTGGCAACGTGAGGTGATGGGGTAGTGGCAATAATAGAGACTCGGCTACAAATCCGAGAATGAGTAATGTTTTACTTAAAATTGAATTTAAACCAAACTGAGTGGATAGTTACCATGTAGTTATGCAACAATTAAAATTAACTCAATAATTAAACTTTATGGTGCAATAAATAATTCTGAGTGCTAGCCCTATTTCCCACTGACTGTATACGAAATCACTTTGTTGAACAATCGCAACACTCGTCGATTGGATATTTTTATTCTAACTGGTTTGTTATAGATCAATGCAAAGTTTGAGTCTTGGATTAACTCCAAGAAGCTAAGTAGAAATTAGAATCTAATGTACACCGGGTTACAGTGATGCTTTGGTTTGGAAAGTGCATGTATTGCCTTAATAAAAAAAATGAGTATCTCTATTATTATTGCTGTATAGTTGTACTGCATAAAGCACACAGATAAGCCTAAATAAAATATGCGAGATACGAAAATAAAATATGCATAACAAACATCTCCTGAATGTGGTCTATACGACGGAAAGAATTATAATCGCGGGTTTGTATTACGTCGCATCACGTGTGTAATCAAAAGTAATAAATTGATATTATATTTTAGTTCTTGTTGGCTGTTTACAGCAAATTACACGGTGTGACAAAAAAATTTTTTTTTAATATACTTTGCAAGTGACCTAGTGTACGTTGTTAGTCACACCTAGTACATCATAAAAACACATGTGACATCATCCTAACACCCCCAAAATTTCAAGTTATTCCAAAAAATGTTTTTTGGCTAGGTGTACACATACTATCATGAATAACTCAATAATTTTCCAAGCAATTTTAAGTTTTTTATACATTTTTGGAAAGCTTAGAGGATAAGCTTTCAGTATATATATACATTCACTATGGATCTACCAAAGGTTAGACGAGATTTTTTTAATTAAATACAGTCACCCCAATATTATGGGCCACCCAGTATTATGGGCCAGTCCATACTTTACGTTAGCATCATACGTAACAAATTAGTATTTAACTATCGAGAATGAGTTCAATAGATAGAAGCAACATTCCGCTGCATGCTTAATAGCAATACACTTAGTTCAAATGCGTTAATTTTCTTAATTTTTCGATAGTTGTCAGTTGGCTCCAATCGACTGTCGATTTGTTGCTATTTTTGCGGTTGTTATAAAAAGTCGGCTGTGAATTATAAGCTGAATAGCGGCGTAAATTTGTGTGTCTGAGCATAAAATGAACGGAAATCGAGGGAATAGGTATGTATCCATTGAATTACGGTGAAACCGCTTAGAAAAATTCATTTTCCGCTTTAATATACGAAATTAAACAATGGCCCATAATACTGGGAGCAAAATTGACTTTTCCCAGTATTATGGGTCAAGCATATAGATCAACAATATTCGCTGTTTTTGACTATAATTGTAATTTGTTTTCAGTAAAACGAAAAAACGTGCACAGAAAATCAGTATACAGAAATCGAAGCTCTATGATTCTGATATAGGTATTGCATCGCGCTTTTGATCCAGCAAGACATATCGAAAAAGTTCGAGAAGTTGCAAGGGATCACAATCTACCGTACAGTACAGTTCCGCGTTATTTGTGGAAACCACCCAAAACTAATAATCAATGATCAAATACTTTTCTTCTTCCTGAATTTACTTACTGTACTTAGTTGGCTTGCTATTCTAAGATAAAGCCTGATGAACAAAGTTTCTCCAATGCACTCGGTTGTGGGCCAACGCTCTTCAATTTCTCAGACTCGCTCTGCCTAATCTAACCATCTTGCTCGCTGCGCCCTTATTCCTACCGGATGTGAGCCAAATACCATCTTTGTAGGGTAGTTGCAACTTGCAACATGCCCTGTCTATCGTCGTATCCGTTTAGCTTAGGCCGCTCAGACAGTTGCTGAGTGCAGTATAAGATACAACAAGATCCCTAAATCGCGAGAACCACACACACACACACACACACACACACACACACACACACACACACACACACACACACACACACACACACACACACACACACACACACACACACACACACACACACACACACACACACACACACACACACACACACACACACACACACACACACACACACACACACACACACACACACACACACACACACACACACACACACACACACACACACACACACACACACACACACACACACACACACACACACACACACACACACACACACACACACACACACACACACACACACACACACACACAAACAGGCGCGCGCGCGGGCGTGCGATTTTCTCGAAATAAAACCTATGTTGTTTTACTGACCCATAATACTGGGAACATTGACCCATAATTCTGACCAGGTTTAAAAGTGGCCCATAATACTGGGAATATAATATGCTCACATTTTGTTGTTCTGCAAAAAAGTGTGTAATTTTTGAACAAGTTTGCCTACAGAACATCAAACTATGGTATATTTATAACCAATTAAGTTATAAATAATCTGTAAATTATTTAAATCTGTGTTTCTACCGATAATTTTGTAGCAGCATCATGCTTAACTGGCCCGTAATACTGGGATGACTGTATGAAATTTAACTAAAAAATTAAAATTTTTCTCACTTTAGGGGTCCTTAAAGTGACCTTAAAAATGACCCACATTCCTAATTCCAGATTTCAAATGTGTTTTTATGATGCACTAGGTGTGACTAACAACGTACACTAGGTCAGTTGAGAAGTATTTTTTCCGTGTAACACCGTGTTATGCTTGCCATAGCAACACCTTTAAACGTGAACGGCTTCCAACCAATAGGTAAAAATATACGTTTTTTCGTGTTTTTAAACAAAAAAAAACAAATTTTGTTTTTAATTATTTAAACAAAACAGGTAATAAAATTAAAATATAATAGGGGTATTCACGAAGCGCTTGCTATGTTGCTATACCACTACACTCGCATGATAGTTCCATCTCCATAGAAACTTGGACTGTAATATATATATTGCTGCTCTTCGCATTACAGTCCAAGTTTCTATGGAGATGGAACTATCATATATCACATATATATACACTAGCTGACCCGACAAACTTTCGGGACTATGTTGCACATAAATCGTGGATCTCGGATGACCTTTGTCACAATCTCGAGTTTTGCAAGTTTCTGAGGAGTTCATGGGTGTTTTAATATACAAATTTTCCTCACAGTAAAGTAGAAAACAACTCCCCCCATTGCTTAGCCTGATAAAATAAAACGGATAGCATTTAAATATTCGCCATCATTACAAATTATTTCGCCGAATACCATTTGGCGGACACCAATTCTCGGTTGACCATAATATAGAGTTTCGCAGAATACCATTTCACGAAAACGTACTATTTCGCAGGGGTGACCCAACTGAAGGAAAGTAATAGAGGTCAGTAGATGTAGGAAAATAAATAAACCTAGATAGAAGTAATCTCTACGGGGGGCTGCCCCCCGCCCCCGCAGTGGCCGGCGCTTCCGACAACAGGTCGTTAGTAACACTCGCGGCCTATGGCCGTCTCGCGCTGAATCATCTAATGTTACTACTGATAGTTATAGAATCTAGACTAATGTTTTATTTTTTGAGTTTTTGAGTTACGCAAAAATTTCTGTTATATTTGTATGAGAGTCCTTATCCCCCTACCACAGGGGTGAGGGATCTCAAACCATCATAAAAAGAATTCCTGCCTCCAAAACCCCCCAGATGCCAAATTTGGTTACATTTGCTTGATTAGTTCTCGAGTTATGAAGAAATTTGTATTTCATTTGTATGGAAGCCCCCCCTCTTAAAGAGGAGAGGGGTCATAATTCCCCTTCTAAAGAAGAGATGGGTTTCAAAAATTCTTGTCTCCAAAAACACCCACCCAAATTTGGTTCCCTTTGCTTGCCAAATTTGCCAAATTTGGAGGGCAAGGGGTCTCTAATCATCATAAGAACCTTCCCTGGCCCCAAAACCCCCTAAATGCAAATTTTCACGCCGATCGGTTCAGTAGTTTTCGATTCTATAAGGAGCATACGGGCAGACAGACAGAAATCCATTTTAAGAACCTTCCCTGGCACCAAAAACCCCTACATGCACAGTTTCACTCCGATCGGTTCAGTAGTTTTCGATTCTATAAGGAACATACGGACAGACAGACAGAAATCCATTATTTATAGGTATAGATTTCGTTTTAGCTCATGAAGCACCTCCTACTGTTCAGTGAAAACTCTGGTCGAAAAAAAGTTTAAATAATGCACATGAACACCAGAAGAAAAAACTAAATAATTAACGGATGCAAACAAATGATACAACCCTATTCCATTCGAAGAACTGCTGGTGAGATTGTTCTATTTTTGCTCATATATACTTCATTTTATTTTAGTGGTGAAATCATTGTTGCTATATTTAGTAATCTTCATATATTGTATACCAAAGAAACCTTTATGTGCTGATTAAACATTTTAGCAGCCATAATTATTGAGCCATAGCTGAATATGCATCGAATAAAATTTATGTAAACAATTCTACAATACTTATTCACTCGAAATTGGAGAACATATACAACATATTTTGTTTGAGGCAGAAAAAACATTTTATTTATTTACTATTTGATGGGACTTTCAACCGTTGGTTGGTTCGCCCCAATGCAGAAAAAAAACACTTGTTAAGCAGTTTTATCGCCTCTGTGCGCCTTGTTTCCAGCTTTGCGCAAATTGGTTATTTAAAAACGCGCAAAGTCCTCTATCAAGTTACATTACAGCTTCAAAGCAGCTATTAGCAAGCCCGAAGCTTCGCTTAGATGTTTAAGAGCTGAAAAAACGTTTTTATTTCTTAAACTAAACCATAGTTCAGCCACAGGTTGAATAAATTCAGCTAAAAAACGTTTTATCAGCCTGAAATTGTTACTTGGGTAGCTGCTTTCAAAGCTGCAATGAAACTTAAAGAGGCTTTTGCGTGTTTTTAAATAACCAATTTGCGCAATGCCGTCAATTCTATTTTTAGAACAAGAAATAGTTTTGCATAGTGTTCGACAACGGAACGAAAATTGAAGTCCGGGTTCCGGTCCGGTCCGGTTAAAAGGCGGCACGAACTTTGTTATTCCGACCATAAGGACTAATAATCCGGTCCGATTTGGCTCTGTTTAGGTTCCGGAACCGGAACAGAGCCAAATCGGACCGGAATAAAGTCGGAATAAGACAATTAGTGTCGATTTTTACTGGACCGGAATCCGGAACCCGGACCTCAATTTTCGTTCCGATATCGAACACTAGTTTTGCAATGCTTTTTCAGTCGCTTATTCAACGTCTCATCAACCTTCATGCAGCCAAAAAATAATCTATTTTTAAATTTAAAAAAATAGAAAGCGTCATATTTATTTTGCTATGGCGTCGTATGCTATATTTTAAATTTAGAATAACTTGAATTCGTATATGCAAGCTAATTAAAAATGCAAGTCGTCATCTTTCGGGAATAGAACCGCCATCTTCTGATCCTTAAGCACTCGCCGTATGATCCGCCCCATCTGCATCTGCAGAACAGACAGTGAAAATATCTTTACGCTTGAAGAAGTCGATAATGTCGATAACTGACATATATTTTTCGAATTGCGAAATTCTATGATCTGACAGTATGTGTGCTGTGAACAGAATGAAAGCTTGGTATTAGTTTGTAAATCCACTTTAACACCCTTAAGCAGTTTTAAAGTAGTTCGAAAGCTGTGAGCCTAATGAAAGCCTCTACTGGTTTATAAAGCCATTTTAACACCTTCAAGCAACCGTAAAACGGTTTGATGTTTATGGCTGTTTAGAAGCGGATTGTTTAGCATAAAAATTCGCTATTAAGCTTGTTTATCAGCTTTGGAGGAAAGCTGGTTCGAAAAATCTTAAAGTAGCCTAAACATCGCTTGGTCAAACGCCATTTTTGAGTGCTTACTTCATGCAGCTTGGATCCCCTTAAACCAACTCGTAAACAGCAATTGCTCTTGCTGTTTACGAGTTGGTTTAACCCGAATCAGCCCAGAATTACCCAGTAAAATCAGCCCAATTTTCAACTTGGGATGCTATTGTATCAATATACGAAGCTCAAATACTTTATGTTATATTTTCCGTCAAACTGTATCTATTTACCTTCAAAAAAGTGTCACCTAATGATAAAATAATTAATTTGTTTTTATTTTACGGCGAAAAGTATAAAATTTGCCAAGTGATGCCATATGGCATCATTGGGATGATTCGGGTTAAAGCGATCCAGTGTGCAAGATTTTTCGAAAACAGATACTGATGAAGCCTGCAAGTCGTAGGTGAAATACGTATCTGTCACTGTCACGAATAAATATAAATAGTAGAATGTATATTCCGAATGCTTGAAAAGTTTTTAATTTCAGAAGATGGCGGTTCGATACACGAAAGATGACGACATGCATTTTTAATTAGATTGCATATACGAAATTATTCGAAATTTAAAATATAGCATACGACGCCATAGCAAAATCAATATGACGCTTTCTATTTTTTTTTAATTTAAAAATAGATTATTTTTTGGCTGCATAAGGGTTGAAGAGACCTTGATTAAGTGACTGAAAAAACATTGCAAAACTATTTCTCGTTCTGGTTCGTTATTTAAAAACACGCAAAAGCCTCTATTAAGCTTCGGCGAAGTTATGTATCTAGAAACCAAAAGTCTATGTTGGAAGTAGTGTCTTATATTCCCGTGGAAGCATGAAATGAAAGTGACATGAAAGTTGCTGGGTAGATAAATTCGATTCTGCAGTAATTCTACTTGCATACATTAATTGGGAAACCCTTGAGGTGATGGTAGCTACCCTCATACATACATACATACATACATACATACATACATACATACATACATACATACATACATACATACATATATACATACATACATACATACATACATACATACATACATACATACATACATACATACATACATACATACATACATACATACATACATACATACATACATACATACATTCATACATACATACATACATACATACATACATACATACATACATACATACATACATACATACATACATACATACCATAGTTTCGTGTGATTCTTCTCAACGAATATCCTTTCTCATGCACCCAGAGGTGTGGTGTGTGGCTGTCAAACTACATACATAGCTCATGTTCCATCTTTAATTTTGGTACTTATTAACTGGTTTTAAAACAAATGAAACTAAGCAGAAAGCAGTTAAACACCGCCTTCAAGCTATAATTTACCTATTATTAGCTGTTATTTTCGATATGTAGGCTATTTCAAATTTGTTGCCATCCATGGATGTTTAGTCCATAAAATTTTGACAATTTCATCCCCCTGCATGCACCACGATGACTTGCGCAACTCGAAGTTTGCTGCTGCAGTACATTTTAATATGAGTTCTTTTTACGATCGAAATTTGAATTAACGTCATCTTTTTTCCGTCCGAAATTTGAATTAATGTCTTCTCTTTTAACGTCCGAAATTTGAATTAACGTCCGCTCTTTTACCGTCTGAAATTTGAATTTACCCTTGAGTTTATCTCAAAAATTTTAATTGGCATCCTCGTAAACGACCGATTTTTTGCGTCCGGCAATACAGTAATGACCCGATTTTGTCACCCCCATGATGAATTTAGGGGTGACAAAAATGAGACAGTGACAAAATCGAATATGTATTTTTTAAATTTTTATTTTTTTTTTTGCAGATAACGTAGAACGAACTACATACATATATTTCATTCTGATCACTTTTAGGACATTTCGCACTTCCTTCTACCTCTCTGTGGACATTTGTCACCTTTTCATAGCACAGCTCCCAAAGGTATGAAAACATGCGTTTTAATTGCGCTGAAATGGTTGATTATACTGGGTAACTATGTTCAGAGAAATTTCACAGCATAAGCAGCTCTTTCTTATGGTATGAACGATTCTTTGAATAACCTCCCTAAAAGTAAGATAGAAAATTTATTTTTCAAGCAGTAAGAGATAGAGCCAAATAATGGTCTACAAAATTTTTGAGATTATTATAAAGAACTTTGCCAAAGAAAGTCACCTTCTAGCTATTATAGTTGTAGAGATTTGTGGAAACTCCACGATAATGAACTTGTTGAACACAGTTCTTTTCACAGTGTTTTAACACATTTGACATGTTTGAAAATGATTTTTAAACTAAGCTTTTAATAAATTAAAAGCGTGACAAAAGCGGGTGAAAAACGTGACAAAATCGGGTCAAAAACGTGACAAAATCGTGGAGTGACAAAATCGGGTTACCACTGTAGTGGAAAACGAGAAAATTGAGAGTACAGTTGGATTTCGATTTTGGCAACAAATGCGTGTCGCCTATGTTGCCAAAATCGAAACCGTGCCAAAATCGAGACCCTTTTTCAATATGAAAAAATTTAATGTAAATGCTTTAGAAGTTGACTAAATATCATTAATCACCGATTGCAACCATTTTATGTTTAAAAAGTCCGACAAGAGCTATCCGTCCGATGCAAAAAAAGCTAGTGACACCCTGCGGTAAGACGTAGTCCTGCGGCAATAAAAATATTATTGTTCGAAACCACATAACTTTTTTTCAGGAACATACTCAGGGCATCATTTTTTCGTCATTTAAAGCATGTATGCGGAAACTGATTGATATTTAAGCATATTTTTGGAAGAGAAATGTCTTATGTTGCCAAAAACGGATACTTTTGTTGCCAAAATCGAACCATGCCAAAATCAAACCATGCCAAATTCGAAATCCAACTGTATTTCATCGTTTTCTCCCAGAAATACGCTTAGTTAAAACAATTAACCCTTTATAAGGCCGTGGCAATTATTTTGCCACCAACGAAAAATATTTGTTTTGCGTCTATAATGACATCAATGTAATTATAGAAGCAAAATAAAAAATGTTTGTTGGTGGCAATATAGTTGCCACTGCCTTATAAAGGGTTAAAACAAATAATTTTTACGGTTGTGTTTGGTAAGTTAGATCATAAATTTACGAGATGCTCATCTTGTCCGTGCTTCTGGACAAAATATACTGGTCGCTTTTTAAGCGAATTTTAAAACTAAAGCGGATTTATACACAAATTTCAGAGATTACACAATTCATTTGCATGCGGCTTTGATTTACACGGAACGTATTCGTGTAAAAAGCAGTGTGTCGCGACCGTCGCGACATTGTTATTCTACAGACTTCGCAACCGACTCCTTTAGACTGCTGTAGTACAATTACGGGGCCCACGGGGCCCACAATCCTACACTCACTGACTCTAATCTAGCAGCATCGCCCTGCCGAGTTGCGAACATACGACGACTCGCTTGTTAGACCAGCATATCGTACCTCGAAGCTAACAGGGAACGTCCAAGTTGTCGTTGCCGAAAAATAAGAAAATTAATTTCCTTTCCTAGTTTGTAGATACCTACATCTTCCAGCGTATCGGTATAACCTTGAAAAAGAAACGTGAATAGATCGCGAATCACCTTTATAATGTTTGTTGTGCTTTTCTATTCGTAATTCACAACATTTGTAGGCTTGTTTGCAAATGGCTCTAATGGAGACTGCTAGAGTACTCAGTACAGTAGTTCAAAAAGTTGATTTTTAATGTTGTAAGTATATGCGTTTATGCGACGACAGAGGTGCGTTAACACATGCAAGTTACTTACGAATCCAAAAAATAGCCGTTTGTTTTGATAGTCAATCGCGGAACGATTTCAACTGTTACAGAGACCAGAATATCCAAAGAAAAGAAAATGAATATTTAAGCGCGCAGGGAAGACCGTAATCAACGTCACATAATGTATCGCAAAACATGAATTTGTAATACTGTTCTAAGGAGGAAAACATTCACGAACATAACACTTTTTTCCAAATTGCAATGTTTTACCATGATATGCACAAGTTTAGACAGCATTGACAGCAAGCTCATCCGCAGTTTTGGTGATTCAAGCTGTTGTGTTCTTCATTATGTATTAAAGCAAACAAAACCAAGAACATCACGTATCATCCGGATGCTCCCTTTTATTTAAACAGCAAGTAGCCAATCCAATGAGCCAACCAGCCAGCAGATACAGAAGTTGTTTTTGATCGCCGAAGCAACTGCAAGAGCATACCGAATCGAAGCCGAAGCAAAAGACAGGGACACCAAAAATACGGTATTATTTATATTTTCAGAGTTTTCCTAACAAAAATTAGACATGCAGTGCACAATGGATAGTATACTTTATTTTTAGGGCAATGAAACAAAACAAGTCCTTTTTAGTGCTATCTGCGTCAGGTTATTGGTGCCAACAAATGGGATTTAAAACCTTTTAAATTTACTGCATGATTCTTGTTCATAATGCTTCATATCACTAAGAATTAGTAATAACGTATTTTCTACGTAAGTAAGATATGTGCAAAAGTAGTTTATTCACGTAGAAACTACGATATTATTCTTGATTTTCATACAGATTTGCGGTTAAGTAGTTGGTATAATTGCAAATTATTGCTGCTTTCTTAAATAAATGCATTTTGCCATATGGCAGCCCTGGCGAATAAAATCTAAACAGCAAAGCCGAGGTACGAACGAACCGTCGTCGAACCGAACAGCACATTTCGTTTCGACAAACATACGCGAAAGCACGTCTCTGAAAGGAGCGTTCCAGCATAGCGATTATCGGAGTACCCTCCTCTACACCTATACGTACGGATGGACGAGATTTTGGAATAGTCAGGCAGTAGTGCTTTTTTTGTTTGCTTATACATCTGTAGTGCAGTGATACAGTGTTGTAATCGAGGAGGGGTGCGACTCATACCTAAATATGAAAAGTGGCAACCAATTAATCATATAACGTTATATTGCGTACCCCCATTTGAATAAGACCCTGATTCTTATACCTCACCCACACAGGGATGCCACATATAATTCTGTGTTTTTTGTTGGAAAAATCTGTCAATCTGTACGGCGAGGAAAAATATCTATGCAAAAATCTGTCTAATGCAAAACAATGAGAGTGAAAGAGATAGAGAGTCGTTTTGTTGACTATTTCCGTCTCTTTCACTCTCATGTAAAAGCTCAAAAATCTGTTTAATCTGTATAACTTGGCGAAAATCTGTATTCTATGCATACAGATTCTGTACAGGCGATTTCTTTCAAATATCTGTTAAACACAGAATAATCTGTGCATGTGGCAACCCTGCACCCACAGACCGGTCAGCGAAGAGCGCCACCATCGGTTGCAATAGATACCAGCGAGAGTGAAAAATGGCGACAACTGTTTGGTCGCGTACTGAATCGGTGAAGTTGAACAAGAAAACTGTTTTTGGTCAGTGTTAAAGAACATAAACTGCAAAATTTGAATATATATTTCCTTCGTATTACGAGTGTGCCTGATAGGAGTTTATAATGTCGATGAAAAACGATGAAAACCTTTTGAAAAGTGAAAATTTGCTCGCGAAGCAAAATGACGTCGCACCAGCACAATGTGCAGCAGAAGCGCCGACTGGAGCGCTGTATGTGGAAGCCGAGAGTACTACGTCTTCGGAAATACGAATTGATTCTACCACGACGGCAGACCCGTTGATTGCAACTTCGGCCGTCGCGACGACGATGGCCGTTGATGAGAACGATTCAGCAAGCGGGAATCAATTCGATATAGCCCCTGCTACTTCTAGTGCTGGAGGTTCAACCAGATCCTCGAGCAGTGGTTGCGGCAATAGAAAGGATGTTTTAAGTGAAAAACGACGTAGCTCTGGTGATAAAAGTAGTAGCAAGCGGAAAACTCGGCGCGGTAAAACTAAACGTGGTAAGCGACCATCAGGTTTGCGCGCACTAAAGGAAAGTCCTTGGAAATTCCAAGTGCCCAAACTACGGTCTACTACAGGTAAACGAAGATCAGAAGTGACGCTGGGAACTATTGGTGGGGGTGTGATTCCATTGATTGCTCCGCTCCGTCAATTGGATCATCCGCTGCTAGTGCCATACAACACCAATCGTTTTCTAATGGAAGACCATATGCCGCATGTTCTCACACCCTCAGGTAGAACTCGTGATTCAAGTATATCTATAGATTCAGAAGAAAATTATTTCTACTCACTACCAGAGGATGAAGAGGAGTTTCTTACCAAGGAATTCTCCAGTGTGTACGAGGATGCCCGTTCGGAACGACTTGAAGGGCTCAGCAAAAGTCAGCTAATTCAGGAGTATCTTCAGCTGGAGGCAAACTATGAGCAAGTCACGAGACGATACAATACCGTCAAGTCGCTTTCTATTAAAGAGGAAAATGAAAACGCTGCTAGTAATGCTACAGCAACGACCAAAGATGCACCTGATGGCAGCTCTGAGTGTCGACGGTTGGAGGACAGAATACGAGATCTCACTACCGAGAATCTTGGTAAGTAATCATTAACCATACCAAATTACAAGTTGATATGCGGCGTAGATGCACATAATGCATACAATTTACATGATGACAACTTTCAGAATATTTATTTTAAGGTGAAACTAGTAATCGATTCTGCAAATTTAAAAACTAATTTTTGTGTGAGAAACAAAAATTCTGTTCATGAAAATATATTCGCTGTGTTCAGATTGGCAATCCAAAAAAATCCAGTGAATACATTTTGAAATACAGAACCCTTGTTTTGTGTCCAAAAACTGCTTCCGGACTTGGGCTTACCCACGAAAAGTTAATGACTGCAAGTTTCCCCCGTAATCATGTATGTGATCTATGTATGTCTTGCGACGTAAAATATAACATTGTTATAAACTCCGGATTTTAAAATTATAATCAATTATTTAGCGTGTAATGCATAAATTACAATTTCATGAATAATTTCAAAAATTTGCTATTTCGTATCATAGATCATATTTGTATGAATGACATTTTTCAAACTGCGTGTTCACGCAATTCTGTGAATTGTACCGTCAATTCACGTTAATCACATGGTTTCTCTTCCTCTTCGCATTGGGAAATAATGCTTTAGTTTTGGATGGTGTACTTTAACTACCAATACTCCTGGGAACTTGTTTTGTGTAGTGAGCGTAATTGTTTTATTTAAAATGCTACGGTGACAAAAATATGCATTAATACTGAATAGTGGCGCAATTATTGGTGAATGAATAGATAGCAAAACTCCCTTCGGCCGGCTGTTTGGAATTCAACTTGCTACTAATAGTGACAATATGTATCGGTACAATGGTCCAATAATGCTTCGACTGTTGGTTTAAAATATTTCCAAACATAAATCGGTTCACATAACTAAATTATCTTAAACAGGCTTATCAAAGCAGACGGCTGAATAAATATCGAATATAGGAATAACACTATAAGAATAAATATAAAAAATACAAAAATACACAATATCCTAAGAAAAAAGAACCGATCACATCACTTATCAAGGCGAATCCCGATCCAACGAAACACACCTTACTAACAAAATTCAACTCCTTCCTGTAATCTTCGCGGGGATGCAGAGGTTAAAACGGTCCCTAAAACAACAAAGATTACACTAACACTCCTCCCCCAATCCCACCTGATTGCAAGGACGTGGCCGGCGCAGTTATTGATCCTTCATATATCGAGTCACTGAATTTTGCACAGTGAGAATGACCGGTCACTCCCAACCCCATTCGTTTGATTCATTGTGCAATTTCACTGATTCGGATCAATCACTGAGTGCAACCATTGATATGTGCAATCAGTCTAAGCTAAGCTAAGCTGGTTTCCCTTCCTCTTCACATTGGTTTCCGAATAGAGCAGTGGTGCCCAGACATGGGTATGGTGCGGGCCAAATCTGATCGTCCCACGAGTGCCGCGGGCCGCAACGACATCTGACTATTCCTGCGTATAACAAAATATAAAATATGTGGCAGCGAAAACCATTTAGAAATCACCATCGGAAAGGAATTTAGGAAAGGTTTGAATCGGAAAGTGGATGCTTTGCACGAACTTGGAACATGCACGAGTCATTAGGACTATTCTGAGTGACCCCTGTGTCATTTACTCATCAGTCCACCGTCCGTCAAATCAGGCCGCGGGCCGCACGAATTATCCCGAAGGCCCGCGTGCCACAGTTTGGCCATCACTGGAACAGAGTAAGACTTGCAAATGACAAATAAACAAATATATTGATATTTTTTTTGAAACGATGATTCTACAATTGATGAAGGGACGGTAAGGGAGAAGGATTTTTTTCCGGGAATGAAGGGGAAGGGTGGAAAGGAAGGGGGGGGGGTAATAGGTAGCTATGCTTAACAAGTTGTCGTTGTGACTCCTATCTTTTGTCCAATGCTGGAAGGAATATGTTGTGTGTGTTTGTTTGTTTGTCCTTAATTGTCTAGTAGCATAAGGTATACCCTTTTAAAATGCTATTTCCGGTTTGTCAACAAGTATAATATAGTCTTACATATCTACACCATTATTTAAACTAAATTACTCTACTACTAATTACGATTCCAAAAGTCGAGGAAATGTATATGTAGATTGACGAGCAATGTTATTGAAAACAAAAGTATTGCATAAACCCCATAAACCTGAGAGAGAGGCGCCAGCTCAGTGACAGATTGATTGTTTTCATTGCATTCTTCTTATTTTCCATGCAGAAAATTCAAACGGTACCATTTAAATCAAGTCAGCATGCTCGGGTTTGCGAGGGGTTTGAAATTTCATGGCAAATAAATACATCCCCTGTTTTAGTGAATCAAGCTACCCGGTTCACAGCGACAGTTCACGCCAGAGCTACCACAAATACAGATATTTGTGCATACATAAATTTGGGACCCATCAATTATTTCAGTTGCTGTGAGTTCTGGTTCTACTAATGTTCCTGAATTTTAAAGTAGTCCATAAACTATTTATGTTATTTAAAAGATTAGATCGAGAAAATTAAATACTCCGGAGAAAACGGTAGGGTCCCAAATTTATGCATGCACAAATATCTGTATTTATGGCAGCTCTGGTTCACGCTCGCTTTTTACTGACAGTTCGATGCACAAAAACAATCCCAGCTCTCAGGTATAAACTACAGACGGTAGATAATCTACTGACGCGCAAAGAGCGTGGCATAAAACACCAATCGAACCGTCAAATCGAGGCACCAAATGAGCAAAGTAAACAAACTTGTGTTTCGTATAGGCAGGGAAGACTAAGTTTTGTAATCTACCTGAAATGTTCAAACTTAAACTATTGATTTACTAACAACATATGGATTAGTCACCCTTAATATATCATATAATGCTATAAAAAATTCGATTGGCTTGTTCAATTTGCAAAATATGCGTGGTAGCTCGCACGTTCCACGAAACGTATCTCGCGATTCACGCAACTTACTGCTGATTATAGGAAGATTGATCCAATTCTTACTGGTTGCCAAAACTGTTTGAATAAAATAAACAAAAAAAAGTGTTGCCGAATTGGTAATTTTTCTCTTTGCGCGTCTGTAGATTATCTACCGTCTGTAGTATAAACTATATGATAAAAAAGAAGAAAAACAAAAAGTTATTTATATCCTTTAATTCTACTACTGTGTAGTAGTAGTGTGTAGTACCCAGTAGTAGAATTAAAGGATATAATTAACTTTTTGTTTTTCTCCTTTTTTATCGTTTCAGGTATTCTACTAAGACGCTCAAATAAACATTAGTTAATAAACTATATGACCATTTAGGTTGAGTCCCGCGAGAGTTAAATGCCAAATTCGTTACTTATTTTCTTCTAATGCAATGATGCCAGATGTTGTAAGATCAGACGATTATATGAAAAAAAAACAACAGTCTTAGTATCTTATACGGCATCACTGGAAAAATGATGTGCAAGCAGAACCCTGTTTATTTGTACAAACGCGGATTAGGTGCTTGATCGGTTTAATGTTTTGAGAAAATTCGGCCAATTGCGACAATATTGCGTGAAAATTTAAACATTTAGTGATGCTGAGAATAAATACTGTTAGAAACTCCGTTTCAAGCGAAACGTTGGCCTGGTATGGTTTATGTTTTAATGCTGCGGTAACTTTTGCGGGAGGTTTTTCATAAGCAGGTTTCTCATCAAAAGGTATTTTCTTTTGAACAAATTATGTTCAATTCAGTACATTATCAATCAGCTGAGCAGTGGATATAATTTATTACAACAAATTAATAGAATGTACTTTAAAAATTGCTGTTAAAGCGCTATGAGGATTGATTTACTAATATAATCAGAGCAATCATCGTAATCATTATTAAAGGATGATCACTAATTTCTCGTTAAAGGTTTTGTGCAGTATGAACTGTCGCACTGAAATTTGGCATGGGACTGCGTCTTAACGCAGGGTGTCATTCTATAATCTAGATTCTGGCTAGCATCAAGACAAACGAAAGATTTTAGCATTAATTGCTCTACCGATCCTTAAACTATTTTTAATAGTTTGCATACCAATTGGTTTATAATAGATATATCTTTTGTTGTAGTACTTTTAAATTTGTTAAATTAAATTTAAATTTGTGATAAATCAACGGCGATAAATTATCGACCACTTTTAATTACGCTGTTCCCTATATAATGTTTTTCAGCCTCGGGCGGACTTGGCTCTAACTGCCCCACTAAGTCCCCCCTAACAAAAAAAACTGCCCCACCTCGCTGCAGACGGAAACGGATTGTTTTCAGAACATCTAATATTTATAATTAATAAAACTGATGTCATGTATCTTTTCTACCAATATTATGACAACGCTATAATTATAATGAATAATCATAACACAATTAAGTATTGATTACTTTCGCGATAATCCAATTTTTAATTTTTTATTGCATCTACATCTATAACTCTGGAGAGGGAATCTAAAAAAAAAAAACAAAATAAAAGCTACAGGCCATAAAGTAAAAATTGCAACATTTAACAAAACATGAAATAATCATTGCAACCCTGTCTACTTTGTCTCTCCCAGAGTTGCGGCGACAGTTGGAACATGCTTCCCGTTTTAACATGATCCTATCTGCTAAATCTTCGCCAAGGAATAACGCTAACCAACTTGAACAGATGGACAGTTCTTCTGGAGAAGGAACGAGTAGCGAGGATAGCGAATCAGATAGTTCAACGTCAACTAGTTCAAGCAGTACTGACGATGAAGCTGATGTTGCTGACGCTGCTGGATCAACTAGTAATCGGCGAGGTAGTAGTTCAAGCACTATGAGTGACATTGACGAACACATTGCTCACTCTTCGGCGCAGCAAGGAGGAAGACATGCGTTTGTTCGGTCTCTTGCACCGGAGGAACGTTCGCAAGTTCAGTTAAACGGTATACATGAGGAAGATGACTGAACTTTACCCGAAAAATTTAGGACCCTTGTTTATTTCACTGTCAACACGCAATTAACGGTACTGCTCTTCTTTTATTTCTTTTTATTGTTCATGTTGTTTTGAATTTTAAGTATAACCAGATAAATAAGTCAAACTAAGATTAGCCGTACAGGCTTTCTCAATATTTGAGAAAGATTCTCCCGTGTGTTTTTGATCCATCAATTCAGGCACCTAAAGATGGTCATGGTTATGGTTTACCTTCTTACGGTTATTTGTACTGGCTTACGTTATTTTATCATTAATTTAAAAATTTACATGTGTAAACTAAAATTATCTAATATATTTCTAGAAAAATCCTTCGTTTAGTTTAATGCTGATTAACACTTCATACAGGTTATGTTTTTTATTATATTGCAGAATGCAAACAGAATTATGATTATAAAAAATAAAACATCCACAAATTCACACAAAGACGCAAATTGTTGCGACAAAATGAAATTGATATGTGATTTCTTGAGTAAATAAAAGCAAAACGCTATTTAGGATTTAATACAAGTAATACACGTGGAAACCTAGCAATTAAATGGATACATTTTATAGTGAATAGCGTTAACAACAAATTGTAGTTGGATATGTGATTAATCCAAACGAGGATTATATTTTGAAATACAAAGGAAGAAAACAAATTTAACAATCACGGAAACCAAAAACAAAAGCCTCGACGATGAAATTTCATTATATTCATTATTGATTTATTTCGATGGAAAATCGGTGCATGTATTCTGAAGACAAAAACAACAATTAGTTGATAGTTTGTGACAGGAAAATCTATCAAATAACGCTGATAATTTACGAATGTGTTACATTTGTAATTCAAGTGAAGTTCATGAATAAATACTTATAAAAACAATAATAGAAGGTGGAATGAGATTGAACAGGAGAAAGCTAAATGTGTGAATGGATAGTGCTAATTGCTAACGCTATTCTATATTGCTGAACTAGTGCTTATTCTCATTATACAATACATCAGGCATGCATTATACACTATACATATAAATTACATAATATTTTGACTTCCAGTTAGTCAAAAACGATCGAATGGAAAATCATTTTTGAGCTAAGTGTTGTTTGAAAGAAACAATATATTATTGATTAATTTAATTAATATTTAAGACTATTTCATGTAAAGCAGTGAATTATCACTCTACTTGGATAATTGGGTTTTTATCCCTCTAACGGGTAAGACCGTCTGTAGGTGGATCATCGAATCCTTCAACAACAGCTGATATGTTAATTCTCGAAGTGCAGAACGCAATGTAGATAAATTCAGCTTTAGTTGTAGAATGTAGGATCCAGTAAATTTTCTCGGGATTACTGGCCGTGCTTGTATGATGTCTGCGGTATCTTCAGATATTTTGTAGGTGTGTTCAGAGAATTCATAGTAAAATTTTAGCCAATCTTACCTGCTTCCTGACCAGCTTTGGCCACAATACCAGTCATTGTATTGCTCGAAGCTGGACTGACTGACAGTTGGCCACAACGACTTCCCATTTATTTATGAACTACCATTTATTTTTGAACATTTGTTAACTAAGGAAAGTACCCGATGCGTTTTTCTACGAATTCAATTTTAACCCGCTTATCATTTATTTAGATAAAGTCACTAATAATCTCTTCCGAAAAAATCAACAAGTCCGATTTTTCGAGGATAACATATTTTTTGTGAATACATTTAAAAGACATGTTATTTTGAGCTCTCAAAAAGTACGTGGCAAGACGGGTCAAAATGCGGGGCAAAATAGGTCACATAAAAAAAGCGAATTTTTTTATCGAAGCCCGTTATGAATTCTTTACAAAAACAAAAATTATTCATTGTTACTGCAGAAAAACGGCTTATATATTTCAAAATTGGCGACAAAAATAAATTAAAGGAAACAAAATAAAAATTATATCAGACAAAAAGTGAAATGTCGGAAAACTAACCTTTTGCCGCATTAACTGTTTTAGGATAAAATATATGCCGGGCCAGCTAAAAACTAGTAATAATTTAATAACAACAATAAAGAAACTCAAAAATATAGATATATGGACAAACAGGGTGCCACACAAGTCTTTTTCAAAGTGACCCATCTTGCCCCTATTGAGCTGGTAGAACAAAATACAAATTTATTTAAAACTTTTGTAGTATATGACAAATTTTGTTATACTATGTTGTTTTAGAAATGATAAAAGCACACAGAAAACATATTGCTTTTCTTTCTGCTGACGAAATATTGGATCTTCCTCGTTTTGTATCGTTTCATGTATCGCGTAAGAAATGAAGCGATTTTACATTCAAATTTTTCTATCGAAAACGGGTCAAAGATAAGTTACGAATTATGATGATTATAAAAGAACATTACTTTACTGCCCATAAATGAAAGACAGTCACATATGCAAAAACTTGCAGCGGCGAAAAACGCATTTGAAACCGTTACATTTTTTCTTTAATATTGAGTAAATTTTGGAAACAAATCGTCCAAATCATCATAATATTACTTGAATATACATTATAGAATGCTTTTACAAGCAATTTGTTCACAAGTGACCTTCAATTTGTTCCAAAACTTATAAAAACTACCAAAGTTACTGATATGCGTTTATTTGTGCTTGAATAAGCAAGAATAAACGCATAACAGTCACACTCACAGCATGCCTTGATCCTTATTGCGTTGCTGGTGAGCCGGTGACTGCCGGTGGAGTATTTTCAAGACCACGTGTCGTTGTTATTTTGATAATTCACGTGCACGTTTAATTCAACTGTTTCAAATGTCTGTACTGAACTTTTTGATATTTTACGGGAGTAAGGATAACTCTGAAGATAAACTTCCAGTTCCTAGCTTTTTCTGTTTTTATTTGTAATTTGTTATCGTGGGGTCGCATAAGGGGTTTTGTTCAACTCAGAAACTGGTCCAGAGATTCCGGAACTTGTTCCCACTGCAACTTCGGAATCGTACATCCAATCCAAATTCTCCTTAATAATGTTCTTCTAGGCCATAAAATCTTTCGTTTGGTAGTTGTTGCAGTCAAATCGGTTCAGGAATGTCCAAAATCAAATGCTTATTCATATATTTTCACTACTGTGACTGTTATGCGTTTATTTGTAACTAGCTGACCCGACAAACTTCGTATTGCCACAAATTAACCTGTGTTGTACATAAATCATGAATCTCGGATGATCTTTGTCACAATCTCGAGTTTTGCAAGCCCCCCAGTGGCCGGCGCTTCCGACGGCGAGTCACCGGCAACACTCGCGACCGTCTCGTCCTGAATGATCTAGTGTTACTATAGATAGTTTTTGTGGTCTTGTATTGACTAATGTTTTATGGAAGAGTCTCGAATTTCTCGAGTTGGATTAGTTTTTGAGTTTCGTAAAAATTTCTGTTTTATTTGTATGAGAGTCCATATCCCCCTACCACAGGGGTGAGAGGTCTCTAACTATCGTAAAATAAATTCAAGACTCCAAAATCTCCCACATGCCAAATTTGGTTCCATTTGCTTGATTAGTTCTCAAGTTATAAGGAAATTTGAATTTCATTTGTATGGGAGCTCCCCTCCTAAAAGGGGAAGGGGTCGTAATTCACCATAGAAAAAATTTCTGCCATCTAAAACTCCCACATGCCAAATTTGGTTCCATTTGATTGATTAGTTCTCGAGATAAGAGGAAATTTGCATTTCATTTGTATGGAAGCCCGCCCTCTTAAAGGGGATATGGGCCATAACTCGTTTTCTAAAGAAGAGAGGAGTCTCAATTCACCATAGAAAAAAATCTTGCGTCCAAAACCACTTACATGTCAAATTTGGTTCCATTTGCTTGATTAGTTCAAGAGTTATGAGGAAATTTGTTTTTCATTTGTATAGGAGCCCCCCCCCCCCCTCTTAAAGTGGGGAAATCCATAGAAAATATTCTTGCCTACAAAAACATCCACATGATAAATTTGGTTCCATTTGCTTGATTAGTTCTAGAGTTATGAGGAAATTTGTATTTCGTTTGTATGAGAGCCCCCCCTCTTAAAAAGGTAAGGGGTCCTAATTCATCATAGAAAAAATGGTTGCCTCCAAAAACACCCACATGCCAAATATGGTTCCATTTGCTTGATTAGTTCTCGAATTATGAGGAAATTTGTATTTCATTTGTGTAGAAGCTGTTGCTTGATTTGCCGAATCTGGTCGGCTACGAAGGAGTTTGTCGGAGAACGTGGTTTCCGACGACACTTGGTGGATTTGTGAGATTTTCGGACAAGTAACTAGAGACGTCTGCACGGGTTTAGTTTTAACTTGCGAATAATTATTTAATTTCAGCCTTTCTATTACATCGGTAAGGTGAGTGTCTGAGAGTGTTTGCGTTCTTCTATTTCCGTTTAACTGTCACGAATGAGTGTGGTGTGAAGGCGTATAAATTGTATTCGATCAATGTAAGTATAATTTTAAGGTAAGTAATAATTGTATATAATTTTCATTTCAGGTTTATGATTTTCAGCAAAGTATTTAACGTTCCAGCAAAGGTAAGTAAGTTCCAGAACATCCCGGCCCCCGTTGAAGCAAAGCCTTCAACAGCCAGTGGTAGAGATTGGTTGGGTGGTACCAGTTTCAGATGCTCCATATGTTGTTGTTGGAGCAATTTACAGGTTGTCATCAACAGGCAGTAAACAGAGCTCCGTTGTAGCCCGCCGACGAATGCCGAATTGTGTCCGAACGTCTACAACCCTGGTAATTTCATCTTTGTTCGGATAAACAGCCGTGACACGTCCAAGAAGCCAGTGTTTGGGTGGAGCATTGTCATCCTTTACAAGAACCATGGCGCCGACCTTGAATTCGGTAGGAACCTTTCGCCACTTTGATGGCCGCTGATGGAGCAACGATATGTACTCCTTAGACCAACGTTTCCACAGATCGTTGATGGCACGTTGGGTTGCCTGGAAGTGGGAGAGCCTGTTTAATTGTACGCTAGTATAATCTGGTTCGGGCAGACGGAAAGTTGGTTCTCCAATGAGGAAATGGGCAGGAGTTAGTGCCGATATATCTTTAGGATGGTTGGAGATAGGAGTTAACGGTCGGGAATTTAGAAGACTCTCAGCCTGGGCGATAGCAGTACGGAGATCGTCAAGCTGGTACGGCGATGAACCCATGATGCGAACCAAATGATGTTTAAAGGATTTCACCGCCGCCTCCCACAATCCGCCGCAGTGCGGAGCTCGTGGTGGTATAAACTGGAATTCGATTCCCTTTTCTAGGCACTCAGTCGCCCATTGGTTGGACTTCAGCTGTTCGTGGTACTGTCGTCTCATTTCTTTGATTTCGCGAAACGCGCCGATAAACGCGGTACTGTTGTCGCAGTGTATTACGCGCACGCGCCCGACACGGCTCACGAAGCGTCTTAACGAATTGACGCACGCGGTTGCTGATAACCCGGCGACGATGTCCAGCATCACGGCTTTAACGGCGAAGCAGACGTACACTGCGACCCACACCTTGTTCGCTGCACCCCTACCTGCGAGTTGACGAACGAGAAACGGCCCACAGTAATCTAGCCCTGTATGCTCGAAGACTTTAGCTGGAGTTATGCGTGTAGACGGTAGTGGCGCCATATACTGGTTACTAGCTTTCGGGCGGCAACGGAAACACTTAACGCATTGGTTGACTGTTCTTCGAGCTAAATCTCTGCCACGAATTGGCCAAAAGCGCTGCTTGATGGTTGCGAGCAGTTGGGTCGGTCCTGCGTGCAGCGTTTGATGGTGAATTGATCTCGCAATTAGCCGTGTGAGATGGTGATCTGCCGGCAGTAACATCGGATAGCGGCTGTCATACGATCCTGGCAGATTGACCAAACGGCCATTTAAGCGAAGAAGACCACTGGCGTCCAGAAACACATCAAGATTTTTGAGCGACGATTGGAACTGAGCGTCCTTAAGCGAATTGAATCCACGAGGTTTTTGGTTTAGGTATTGTAGCTCAGCTTGAAAAGAGGTACGCTGTGCAAGGCGAATAAGCGATTTCATCGCATTGTCGTATTCGAGTACAGTTAGTCTGGCTAAATTGCGATTTTGCTCAGGCAGTTTACAATTGTTTATGAACCGCATGCAATAGGCGGTAATCCTAAGCAAGTGGGCTAGCTCTGAGTAAGAGTGTATAAGCGATTCATCTGTACCGGAAGAATGAAGTGCGACAGTCGCCTTTTGTTCCGTCGATAGTTGTTCCGTTGTGCGTGATGACATGAGAAAAGATGGAGCTGGCCAATCTTCCGGCGGAAGTAAAAGAAAAGACGGTCCATGCCACCAGAGTGATGCATGTAACAGCTGCTTGGGCTCTGCGCCCCTTGAAATGATATCAGCCGGATTGTCGGTAGTGGAGACGTGACGCCATTGAGAACCTTGAGAAAGCCGTTGAATTTCTGCTACTCGGTTTGACACGTATACTTTCCACTTCGTGGGTGGGGAGTTGATCCAATAAAGGACGATGGATGAATCTGTCCAAAACGTAGGATTCCCAGCAAACTTTGTTGTTTGATGGACGGTGTTCATAAGTTGACTTCCAAGACAGGCAGCGCAGAGTTCGAGACGAGGAATGGTTAGACCATCAACTGGTGCCACACGAGACTTAGCAATCAACAGGTTGCTCGCTATCGCATGTCCGTCGTCATATGAGACAACATAGATACAGCATCCGTATCCTTTTTCTGAAGCATCCGTGAAGCAATGCAGCTTGTACGAGATCGTTGAGGAACCAAGAACCCATCTGGGTACACGCAACGCCTTAATATCGTTGATCGATGTACGGAAAGATAACCACGTTGATTGGAGCCTTTCAGGAAGCTCGTCATCCCAATTCAAATCTTCCATCCAAAGTTGTTGGACAAACATCTTAGCACTAGCCACGATTGGCCCAACGAGACCTAATGGGTCGAATAGTTGTGACACTTCCGAGAGGGCAATGCGCTTAGTAACCTTTCCCAGAACTGGCAGCTTCGGGATCTTAAATCCAAACAGATCTTCTGACGGAAACCACAGCAAACCGAGGGTCTTGATTGAAGGTGATTGGTCGAGTTCCAGAACTTCCAAAGTCTCACGGTCCTTCTCCGGAATGTGCTGCAAAACTGTAGACTTGTTGGCACTCCATTTTCGAAGGGAAAATCCGGCTTGTTTGAGCAATTGACAGAGTTGCTGGTTTGTTTGCAATAGTGTGTCCAAATTATCCGAACCCGTTAACAAATCATCCACATAGAAATCATGCTTTAGTACGGATGCTGCTAGAGGATATGCATGTCCATCATCATCCGCCAGTTGATTTAACGTTCTAGTGGCCAGGTAAGGAGCGCACGAAGTACCGTATGTGACGGTGTTCAGTTGGTAAGGCTTGATGGAATCGGATTCCCCTTTGCGCCATAGAATTTTCTGCAGTGATCGATCATCTGGATGTACCAGAATTTGCCGGTACATCTTCTCTATATCCGCTGTCATGACATAACGATGCAGGCGGAAATTGAGAACTATTGATAGTAGAGTTGGCTGAACCGTGGGTCCAGTCAGGAGCAAATCGTTTAGTGAAACGTGGTTACTGCTTTTGGCTGAACCGTCGAACACCACCCTTATTTTAGTGGTCGAAGAATCTGGGCGGTGGATGGCGTGGTGGGGCAAGAAATACTGGGGCAACGCGACGCGACTCTGCACCTCCTCCATATGACCGAGTTGTCGGTATTCTTCCATAAACTGCACATAGCTGGAGCGTAGGCTATCATCGGCTCGAAAACGTTTTTCCATAGCGGTGAACCGGCGAGCAGCTACAGACCAAGTTTCTCCAATAGTTGGCAACATTTCATCTCGGACAGGAAGCCGTACAACATAACGTCCCTCCGCGGATCGACTGTGTGTACGAGCGAAATGCGTTTCGCACTGCTGCTCCTCGCTAGTGTATGCCTTACCTTGCTCGAAGTTCTCTGCTTCCCAAAACTTCCTTACTTGAGCATCCAAATCATCAAAAGTGGAAACCAGACATGTAACTGGAGGCTGAACAGTCTTAGTCGGAACCTTTCCGGCGAAAACGTATCCTAGACTCGTTTTCTGTCAAACTGGGAGTTGGTCGTTGAAGCTGACTTGTTCTGCATGTAAAAGGACCGAAAACATTTCAGCGCCAACAATAAAATCGATGCCATGGCTGATATTGAACTGTGGGTCAGCCAGCGGTAAATATTGTGGCATTTTCCACGCACTAATGTCTACATTACTGGTAGGTAGACTAACAGTTAGCTTTGGGAGAACCAAACATTCGAGACTGTTCTCAGTTGGTCCAAAGCGAGACGAAAATTGCACTGTCACTGTGTATCGCACATTCACTACGGCTTGGCCGATACCGCTCACTGGTATATTCACTTTCCTTCTACGAAGCCTAAGGCGCTGGCACAACGATTCCGAGACAAAACTAGATTGCGATCCACTGTCTAAAAGAGCGCGAGCAAGTTGGAATTGACCAGAACTATCTCTAACCTTGACCAGAGGTACCAGAGTATTACAGTGGATTCACTCAAGGTTGCTGGTGCGACTGTTTGACAGGCGGTGGAGAGAGGTGCGAGTGTGCCGGACGAAGCAGGGTAGGGGGCATGTACCGACGGCGGCGTCATCGAGACGACGTGATCGACCGAAGCGACCGCGGTGTCGCAGAACGACGTACCGAATTTAGTTTGCGATTGCGAAGGCACGGAGTGCAAATTTTGCTGTGGCGACGATGATTGCGTAGCTTGCATAAGCGATGGCACTTCCGTTGCGATCAGTGTGGGAACCGGCGAGAGGTGAAGCAATGTGTGGTGCTTCTTTTGACAGTATTTACAGGATACGCTGCTACAATTCCTTGACAAATGCGACGCCTTTAAGCAATTAATGCAAAGATTGCTCCGCTTCACCAGCTCCAAACTTTGCATTGGAGTTTGGGCTCGAAAGAACTCACATTGGAACGGATAATGATTTTGTTTGCAAGCGATGCACTTTGGAATTTGCTCTGAAGCCGGGTAGTTGACAACCGGTCGAGACTTTGAGGTCTTGGCCTCAGTGAACGAAATAGCAGACTGATAATTTGAGCGACTGGAGTGTCCGAGAGTGCTCATGAAGAAATTTCAATAAGTCATCGTACGAAGGACGTTTTGTTTTATCTCGCCGATTTTCCCATAAACCTTGCGTATTGATGTCCATCCGGCTGAACAAAAGTTCCACTAACACCGAGTCCCAATGTTGCGCCTTCGTCTCCAACGAATCAAGAATTTTCACATGTTTTTCGAATTCGTCGGCTAAATCCATCAACCCATTAGCCGATTCCTTTCGAAGCGGTGTAGTAGAAAACAGAGCAGAAATGTGCTGCTTAATTAGCAAATCTTTGTCCTCGTAGCGATCGGAAATCATCTTCCATGCAACGGGGTAGCTAGTTGCTGCTATTGGAAGTGAACAAATGATTCGAGCTGCATCACCTTTCAAAGATGCTCGGAGGTAATGCAGCTTCTGAATATTAGATAACGTAGCATGATCGTGGATCATTGCTCTAAATAGATCGTAAAATCCAGCCCAGTCTTCTGGATTGCCATCAAACTCTGGAATCTTTAGCTCTGGCAGACGCACACCAGAAGTTGGCATATTAGGTGAGTTTTCCTGTACGATAGCAGGGGGAGAAACAGTAGGGGGAAGAGCTTGCTTGCTTGATAATGAACCCTTTAAACGAAAATATAGTGTCTGAAGCTCTGCAAACGTATCGGACAATACTGGATCGCCGACACAAAACGAATCCAGCTCGGATTCTACAGATTCGAGCTCCTCCATGAGCTTATCCAGTCGCTCGAGACGGAATGGAATCTCGAATGTTTTCGAGGAATCAAAATTTTCATCAAACTCGCGGATTAATTCAATGGATCCAATTATATGAGCACGCTTGACACGCAGATGCTTGAGCTGCTTCGCCTTTTTGCTTCTTGTTACAGCCGCCATTGTATTTATTGTATAGAGAATAGAAAAGATGCACCCACCTGCTTTTGTCGTACTTAACCTCAATCGCTACGGGATGATCGATGTCCAAAAGATCCGAACACGAGCCAATGATGACGAGCCCGCTGGTTCCAGCACCAGCAGCAGAGCAACAGCAACAAATCCGATAGGCAGCAAGCAACCAGATTTTAGCGGCTCACAGCCGACTTCCCAGTAAACCATTTGGTTTGTATATCTCGATTGCAACTGAGGTATACGAAATCATATCCGAACGAAAAAGTTATATTTCACGCCATATAAGAACATATATGTACCAAAGTGGAGGCAATATACGTGCGAAAATTTTGACAACTATTTGTAATTCTATTTTGCGCAGTTTTTATAACACGCAACTAAATACTCCTGAATATATGATTAAGATATAATCAAATATTGCAATTGTCTATCCTGCTTTATAATTCACAGTCATGAATTGTATATGAAGACACGCACGACTGCAAAACAACTTATTGTTCACTTCGATTTGACATACTCTAATCATTATACAATTCCAATGTGTAATTGACATGAAAATGATTTTATGTCAAGGGGTCGGTCACTCGGCACAGCCGTTTTTATGTTAGGCGACTTGAAACGAACCGAACTGTGCCGATGCTGTACCGAAAGTGCCGAACTGCAAGATTTGTTAAATTCGTTAAAATCTGATAGATCTGGCAACCGTGCGAGATGATTTTGACAACTGGCAGTGCTCCCATTTCATATGTAAAATTGAACCGGAGGTGTGTAAAGTCCTATAAATGTTATTTTTATAAGGCTTTAGAGGTGTGCCGTTTTGATATCTCTGCAGTGCCGGGGCACTATGTGCTGAGTGTCCGACCCCTTGTTTTATGTGAACTTTCTATTACGATTTTGTGTTATCTGGGTTCTTCTCGTCGAACAGAATTTCTCGTCCAACTCGTATCGATTTTGCTCCAGCAAAATATGATTTCACTGTCACTCAATCACTTGTAAGCAGATACAAAATTCCGAAAACGTTACGGGGTTCAAAACGTACGACTTCTGATGGCCAAATTGACTTGCACTAGCGACGATAAACGATTCACTTGGCCCAATCCTTTGTTAACACTTGTACACGTGGTGTAGAACAATTGAATAGAAGAATGCCTTTTGTAGCGAATTCACTTTCACACGCGGCGAGCGAAACTTATTGACGAACTTTCAACTATCCCACGGAACACGGTCACGGGTTTCGGCACCATTAAAATGTTGCTTGATTTGCCGAATCTGGTCGGCTACGAAGGAGTTTGTCGGAGAACGTGGTTTCCGACGACACTTGGTGGATTTGTGAGATTTTCGGACAAGTAACTAGAGACGTCTGCACGGGTTTAGTTTCAACTTGCGAATAATTATTTAATTTCAGCCTTTCTATTACACACTCGTTCGCTAATTGCACGAATGAGGCGATGCGATTAGCGAATTTCGTTTTTTAATTGCACGATAGTTGCCAATATTTATTGTAAAACGTGATGCGTTATCACTGTAAAGAACTCTTCACATGCACTCACACGTACGCTAAATTTTGGGAAGAACATCTAAATTTTTACGAACGAACTAAAAGCTTAATGAATATGTGTTCAATTAGTCAAAGTTTAGTCAAATTTGCATGAATTTTTTTGTAATGTATCTACGTAATGCAGAGATAGAGAGTTTGCATTCGGCAACGCTGCATTTTTGTTTATAGCAACCACCTGGAAAACCACGTGTAGTTTGACAGATAACTGTTTTTTAGTTGCACGATCGTGCAACTAGCGAACGTGCAATTAAAAGACGGTGCAGTTAGATGACGTGCAATTAGCGCACGAGTGCTGTACATCGGATGGGGTTCTTGAAGAGAACGGATTTCACTCCACAGTCGTCCGGCATCTTTGCGAAGTGATCGGCCCACCATACTCTCCCAACTTTCACCAGGTGTACGATGGGAATCTCTCCAAGCAGTGTCCGCAGCTCGCGATTCATACGCCTCCGCCACTCCCCACTTTCCGCAGCACCTTTCGTTCAAATACGGCAAGTACACGTATGTCTTCCGGAATCAAAGTTACTGTCTTAAGTCCTTAGAGGGCTACCGGTCCGATTAGCGTTTTGCACATTGTCAGATTTGTACGGCGGCGTATGCTTCTAGATCGAAGCGTTTTGCGGAAGGAAAAGTAGACATGATTTCCAGCTCGAATGTGTCGTTGGATGTCCTTACTCGTATTATTGTCGGCGGTGATCAAAGATCCCAAATATACGAACATCATCAACCACTTCCAGTTCATCACCGTCAATAGTCGCTGTCCGTGGGAGGCAAACGTCGCTTTTTCTGGAGCCTATTCCTACCATACATTTGGTTTTCGACGCATTGATTTGTAACCCTATCCTCCTAGTCTCCGTTTTTAGTCTGGCGTAGATTACCTCCGCCGTCAAAAGGTTTCTAGTAACGATGTCGAGGTCGTCTGCGAAGACTAGGAGTTGGCTACTCTTGCTGAAGATCGTTCCTCCTATTTCGATGCCCGCTCGCCGGATCACACCTTCAATAGCGATATTCAATAACATATAGGACAAAGCATAGAAAAAATCATTCACTCAAGTGAGGCATCGCTGTTACGATCATATGTTTGTCGAAGGTATTGCCCCTTTTATGACTGTTTAGACTACTGTGATAATCATTTAATGCAACGTACCGCATTTTGCATTGTTAATCTGACACTAGAGTGGCTTTTAGTTTGATCTACTAATGAGTTTGACTTCTTTTTCCTTCTTCCCCTTCTTTTTCACTTCATTTTCTTTGAGCGAAATCGTGTGCGAGATTCGACTGTGATAATCGTGTAAATCGGGGTAGTCTAAATAGTGGCAAATGTCGCAATAAAAAGATTACTACCGCTACTGCTCAGCGGTGATCCAGAACTGTACTGCCCCAAGTAACCACAAGCATTAACGCATAACCCCATATTGGCTGTAGCTCGGCATCGCTAATACCAGACAGCGGTATATCAGCAATTCGCATGGTTAAAACTTTTGTATAAACATTGCTAATGCGCTTAAGCATGATCGTAAATTAGCATTATTAAAAACACTATTTGCGTATATAATGTTACAATATGTTGCTTACAAGCTTTAGGGCAAATCTTTAAAACGTACCGTAAATGTTAATAAAATGCTTATACCTGACTTCGTTTTTGCTTATTTACGGCCACTACTCATGCTCTGTTTCACCTAACTGCTGCTGTCTTTTTTCAACCAATTGAATTCTAAAATGAACTACGAACGACGATTTAAGTACGACTAATTACAACCCACTCATCTATAACAGCTGTGGTTAAGATATCAAAGGCGCCAGCAAATGAACCATGCAGGGATACACGCACCCAGGTTCAAGTCTCATTAAAGGTAATATTTGAAATGCAAAAAAAAATCCATTCGTCGTAAATAATGGAGTAACGAATAGCTTGAGAAGCTGCTAGAATCAGCGGACTTAAAAAATAAATATGAAAATATATATTTATTTTTGTCCTTTGACACGCCCGCCGAATTGATGTTTTTATATTTTTTTCGCAAACAAACTAAAAATAACGATATGTCGATAATGCAGACGAAGCGAAGCCGTAATGGTGCTTTAGCAATTGCTATTATAATGCAGCTTTAATTTGACAATAGTGGGGCCCTTTTCCACTTTATTACTACATTTATTGTACATGTAAGAAAATAATACATTATATGATATACTTTGTAGCGCACTATAAAGCATTACAATTGAATTGATATAAAGCTTCGTGGTTACTTGGGCTATTTAAACTACCCCGATTTACACGATTATCACAGTCGAATCTCGCACACGATTTCGCTCAAAGAAAATGAAGTAAAAAAGAAGGGCAAGAAGGAAAAAGAAATCAAACGCATAAGTTGATTAAACTAAAAGCCACTCTAGTGTCAGATTAACAGTGCAAAATGCGGTATGTTGCATTAAATGATTATCACAGTAGTCTAAATAGTCATAAAAGGGGCAATATATGGACACAGAGAACAGATTAACAGGCTCGAAGGAAGTAATCGATTTTTTGTGTGTAAAATCTGTCGGTAGCGCCCTCCAGAAATAGTTTGCCAAACGCATCAAAAAATATTCATGTACCTTTATCAATATTTCTTTGTGCTGGAGTTACATAGCAGCGACGGCAGCGACATCAAGATTTAGTTTGCCACTTACTGCTCGAGGGGTGCACTATTGAAGGATTACTCGTAAATTACATAAAAACCTTTTACACACTTTTTGTCAATTACCTGGTAGTCTGTTCTCTGTGATATGGAGTGGCGACAATGTCAAAATTGGAATGATAATTCTCGCGTCACTTTTGATTTCGTCCAATGTAACAATTCCACCATATTGAGAAAAACGAGATCGAAGTTCTTCGAATTGAACTTTAAATTGTTTCAAAATGAAATAATTTTCAGTCATTCACTCAACGTGGTTGATGAATAATAACATTCAATATTTAACGGAGATTTTAAAAATCTAACTAAAACTAAGCAGTTTTGGTTTATTATGGAAAAAGTTACATTGGACTGTTTACCATCTCATGCTGTACTTTGGACGGTTTTATTTTTCCAGGCTCTTGCACATAAATTAAGCGAGATCACCGTAAAATACGTGCGTTGCCGTGCTACGCTATTTTCGAGGTTATTTTTCAATATTAGACCGCTTGTTTCACTTAAAATGCATAAATAATGCGAAAAAAAACTTTCACTTGCTAAACGTCCAATGTACAGATTGAGTTTGTTTTGATTTTTTTTTGCACTTTGGACATCAGATGAGAACGACCGAAGTAACAGTCAGTCATTCGTAATTCGAATGTGCACATTGGACATTTTGATAATGCTAATTTTTTCACCTCAAAATAATTCTATTTGGGCAGGTGTTTTTGTATAACATAGAGTTTAAAAAGAGCAATAATTTGTTGTGATAAACCGGATTTGTTTACAATTGTTACATTGGACGAAATGAAAAGTGACGCGAGAATTATCTGTCAGTGTCATTCCAATCGAGCAGACGACCTATCCAACGCGTATGCAGGAAAGAGAAAGAAAAACCGCATTGCATACATTTATGATAACTTGTCGCCACTCTGTATATAGTCACTCTAGAGCAGACGAAAAATCCAACGTGTATGCAGGAAAAAGAAAGAAAATAAGCATTGCTAGAGCATTGCATACTTTTGGGATGACATGTCGCCACTCTGTATATAGTCACTCTCAAGGTTAGTCAAGAGAGGTTTTCTGATGTTCACATTTGTTTTTCACCCCCGCTGGGTTACCCTTGACGACCACCGAAATTTTCAAAGCGGAAACTGTTGAATGTATAAACAACGTCGATGGTTGCTAACCAATCGTTCCGCTCACTTCTGTCCAACAAACTGTGAAAACTAGATCACCTATTTTAACTCACCTTGGTCACTCTAGGAAAATGAACTCTCACTCGTTCTGTTTGACAGTTGGCTTATCCGCCCTTTTCAAATGTTGGTCGACCGACATTTCTGTTCCTCCTTGGGGTTGGTCATTTCTTCGAGCTTATTTTTCGTAATGTAAAAGTGCTGTAAAATATTAGCAATTACAATAAATGGTATGTGTAAATATGACAAAGAATGATTTCCTTTTGGGAATAGCAGGTAATACTAAAATTTACAGCGCAATATGATAATTTATTGATTATTTTAATGCGGCTATTGTCACATCTCAATTTATCATTTTAATGCTTACTTAACCAGCCGTAATTTCAATGCTTAATGTAAAAAATCATATTTATTTAGGTAGATAATATTAAAATGTCTTTGATTCCGCTTTATGCAGTTCTCTGGGAACCCTAGTTTTCGTTTATTAGCGATAGCGTTCGCGATTGTGATAAACCCATAAACCTTTAGTTTTGATCTGAGAGTTTTGATGTGGGCGTTTTTAATCTTCTCTTTTACCTATTAAAATGTTGCGCAAAAAATTAAAATTGAATGACAAGTCTGAAGCAGAACAATCACAAGAATTTACGCTCCGTTCGTTCAATGTGAAATCGAAACCGAAACTGCATTCCTCGAATTCTGAAGAAAGCAAACAATTATTGTCAAGTCCAGCAACAGAATCAGCAGTGCTTCATCAACCACTATGGAAAAGGGTCTATCAATTAGAATTGCAGCTGTGTGAAGCTTTGAAGCAAGTAACATTAGGAGACGTTGCTGTTACATACAATCCAATCGAATATGCAGCGGAGCTGCACATAGCTTATTTGCAAAAGTTTTTAGATGGTCCCAAACCGGTGCTGTTTCTTGGTATGAACCCAGGACCTTGGGGAATGTGTCAAACCGGGGTGGTAACCAGAAAATTTATGCCAAAACCAGTATTTAATATGTTTTTATCTATAGGTCCCTTTCGGATACATTCCTGCCGTTCGTGACTGGATGCAGCTACGCGGACAAGTTTCAAAACCCAACCCTGAGCTAGAATCTCGTCCAGTCGACGGTTTAAACTGTACCCGTGCTGAACAAAGTGGTAAACGTTGGTGGGATCTGTTTCAAAGCCTCTGCGGAGAGCCGGAAGTTTTTTTCCGAAACTGTTTTGTATTTAACATTTGTCCATTGGCATTCTTCCATACCACCGGTCGAAATATTACACCTGCTGATTTGAAGGTAAATTTCAGAATCAAAAGATAACTCTTTTGTAACTTTAATCTTTTTAGGGAACGTCGAAAACTCGTTTGCAGGAGATTTGCACAACATATCTTAAAGAAGCCCTCGAACTTCTACAACCAGCAATTATTGTTTCAGTAGGGCGCTACACCGAAGATCGCGTGAAAGCGTTGGTTAAGCAAAAGCTTTTGGATCCAAATTCCGTTCAATTAAAGTGCATTCCTCATCCAAGTCCAAGAAGCGTGAACAATACTAACTGGACCGAAAAGGCCAGTCTATGGCTAACAGGAAATGGTATAATGCCTTATCTAAAAGCATAATTCGATAAACGATTTTTGAACGTTCAGAAATTAACTTAAGCCAAGAGTATATAGGAAAATGCAGAATTTCATGGAACATGCACTTGAACAAGCCAGATTTGCAGACAAACTGAAGGAAGTTCCAGTTGGTTGTGTTTTTGTCTACAATGGCGAAATCATAGCTAATGGATGCAACCGAGTAAACGAGACAAAAAACGCTACACGTCATGTAGAACTTATCTGCATTGACCGCGTGTTAGAGTACGCTAGATCAAAAAGCTTGAAATATGAAGAAGTATTCTGTGGTGTAACCGTCGTGGTTACCGTTGAACCTTGTATAATGTGTGCCGCTGCTTTGATCAATTTAAACGTAAAGGAAATTATCTACGGTTGCCGAAATGATCGATTTGGAGGTTGCACCGTACTGGATGTACCGAGTTTATTAAAGACAGATATTCCAATTAAGGGTGGCGTTCGAGCGGTGGAAGCAATGGAACTATTAAAGACGTTTTATAAAGGAGAAAACCCTAAGGCACCAGTACCGAAGCCAAAAACTCACCGACAGATTTAATTATTTTTTGTTTTGATTTCATGTGAAAGAATAAAACAATTGTTCCTAATATGTACACGTTAATTTTTTATTTATGGCAGGTACCCTTCTATCAATTGACGTTGAAATTTTGACTGGAATTTGTGCCAGTATGATTGTTACACTAAGTAGTCTCACAACTATTAGATGTTTGTTTCAACATTGGCCATGGTTTTGTTTATCATCTAAGCTTTAGTTATTACTTATACGTTTTGAGGTGATTCGTTAATTATCATGGCGCCAATTTTTACTTTCCTAACTATAATAAATGTTTGAAACGTAAAGCCGAAATTAAAACACAAATACCTTTATCAATAAACATCGAAGCAATTATTATTCAAAAAGCACTTTTATACATTAGAAACAAATGAGTACAACACATCCGATAAAAGGTTCATTCACTTCTGTTCATTATGCTTCTCAAAAGTTAATTTGAGTGCCTCTGCCTTATCCTTCAACCACGGACGACTCCAGGCAGTAATCTTGTACATTTCGTTGGATGCGCCATCCTCGAACGTAATGTAGAATGTGTGCAATGAGCCAGCCACCACTTGACGGGTTGCCCGAATAATTTTGTAGCTTCGACCGGCGTGACCATCCGAAGAAGCCAACGCAGCCTGAATGAACTCATGATGCTCTGGATCATCTAACGATTCAACGGGCGTGACGCCTCCGCAGAGAGGGGGGGCTGCCATTGTTACTGCAGGATTAGCTGTAATCGACTGATTTGTAAGATGTGTATAAGTTTAGATTATTAAAGGAATTAAGTTAAAGGTTTTTTTTAAATAATTTAAGGTATAAGTCTGCAGACAGAACCAAGTAATATGCTCACAGTTTTTATAAGTAATTTACATAACTACAGAAAAGGAATGGTCTGTACTGCGGAAAGAATGTAGATATTCAATACTCATATTATTCTTCGTACTTTGGCATGAGTAATGCCAAAATACAACTACATATAGTATGAATCATAACACTTGATTATTACAGTTACTGATGCTTTAAAAACAAAGAATTTTTTTATAACAGGAGACATTTTCTTATTGAATAAAAATAGCATTATATCTACTTACCTATGTAGTATGTATCACTTCTAGTAATATAACTTAATGTTGACTATATTTATATCAAAAATCTAAAAACAAACAAAGCGCATTTCTTACAATTATTACGATTGATTGAATTATTACGATTGATCTGCTCGTCTACGTCTGGTCACTGGTCGGAGGTCTGACTACGAACTGCAATACATATACAACGCAAGTATGGACGGAGTATTTATTTATGGACTGGACTGGAGGAAACAAAACAAAACTGTGAACTGGTAAGTGGTAACTGTGAGCTGTGAATGAGAGATAGATATAAACTTATAGAGTGCTTAAAGGTAGAGTGACGACTATATAGGGTGAGATTCTGCCAATTTCAAAAGCAGTTTTTTGGTTTGAAACAAAAATTCTGTTCATGAAAATATATTCACTGTGTTTAGATTGGCAAGAAAAATGCAGTATTTACATTTTAAAACTGCTTCCGTAATTGGGCTCATCGACAAAAAGTTGACTTCCGCTGATAATACGCCTTTTATTTTCACGACTGGTATTGTTGTCCTCTCTTGCCAGTGAGCCAAAGTCAGCGGGGTGCTATCCTTATCTTAACGAACGGTGTTTGACAGTCGACTTAACGAAGGGCGCTATTTGCAAGAAATGCAGGAAATAGCGCCCGTCTGACGGGTAAATTTGCTGCCAACCTTGTCGAGATGTGCTGAGGATGTTGGCAACAAAAACATGGCACCCATCGCAAGCCCCTGGCCAAAGTATACGAACTCGTCGACTACCTCGAACCACCCCGCTGTCACAAATGTCATTCCCATACATTTTTCGTGTAGCCAACATCTCATCTAGCCCACAACAAACTTTGCCTCGGACAAAATGTATTTGTGAGTAGCCCGCTCTAACTTCAGCCTCGAATGAATCTGTATTGGTAAGCTCCCGAACAAAGTTACTTTTTTGCTTTTTTTCTTTTTGTGTCGGACGTGTAGGAAGCGTAAAAAGATGTTAGCTACTTCTTTACCCTTCAGTTTCATACGCCTGCCTCGAACTCATCCCCGTCGATTTTCTCCACCCCGCTGTCACAAATGTCATTCCCATACATTTTTCGTGTAGCCAACATCTCATCTAGCCCACAACAAACTTTGCCTCGGACAAAATGTATTTGTGAGTAGCCCGCTCTAACTTCAGCCTCGAATGAATCTGTATTGGTAAGCTCCCGAACAAAGTTACTTTTTTGCTTTTTTTCTTTTTGTGTCGGACGTGTAGGAAGCGTAAAAAGATGTTAGCTACTTCTTTACCCTTCAGTTTCATACGCCTGATTTTCTCACACAACTTCTGCGTCACATTATGTCCGTTCCATCTAGGACAACTAGTATAAACTAAACATGCTGCAGCAAAGGATTCAACAGCGGAACACTCTGAGTATATGAAAGGGGACAAGGGGGACGATGACGACAAAGAGTAGCAATAAATAATACTTAAAACTCGTACGTTTTAGCTGTTGCCTATACAACCGAGACTTACGTTGAGGTGATTGTAGCGTACTCGGTAGATTCGGCGGCAACCTGTCGCATAGGCCAGCAGGAGATTATTGCTTGATGACGAAGAGCCACTGGAGTTGGAACTTTTCTGATTCGTAGAATTACTTGAGCTGATGCCGCTGTTGCTACTGCTGCTAGCGGTAGCAGCGTTAGGACTATTGGTTGCATTTTGCTGACTACCAGTCGATGCACCACTGCCACCAGACGTCGAGGAAGATGAAACCATTCGAACTGCATCCCAAATGCGCACTATACCGTCTGCACCGGCCGATACTAAATGGTGCCCGTTTGAGCTCCAGGTAACACACGTCACTGCCGATGTGTGATCACGCAGTTCAGTTAACTGAGAACCAGCGGATAGATCGAAAATTCTTACCCGGCTTTCTTCACCACCGGCCGCCAGGTATTTTCCGTCCGGACTGAAGCAAATCGTTTGGATCGGCTGTCGACAATCGGTAAAGACCCGAAGTAGCCTCCCAGTGGCGACGCACCAAAGTCGGACGGTCAAGTCAGTCGACCCAGTCGCCAGGTAGTTTCCGTTCGGATGGAAAGCAACCGCATCGACGTCCTGCGTATGGCCCACGAAGGTTAGCAGTGAAAATTCCCGTTCCGTTGACCAAAGACGTGCCGTGGTATCGCGTGACCCCGTGGCTAGGTACAAGCCGGTAGGACTTTCCGCAACGCACCAGAGCGGATGGTTGTGACCTCGGTAGACTGCTCGGCAGTTATAGTCGGATGCGTGCCACGCCCGCATAGTTCGGTCCCGTGAAACGCTCATCAGTAACGGACCGTGACCGGAGAAGAGCAGATCGGTAATGGCCCTGGAATGGCCGCGCAGCGTCACTCCTCCCGTTTCGGTGTAAACATTTTCACTGCACC